>NC_091065.1:178420726-178786976 GCF_000393655.2 Nicotiana sylvestris
TATCCCCAGCAACATGAGGCCGTCCGAAGGGTTGATTGATACAAATAGACTGGGTTGATTAATCCGGAATGTGTGACATGATCGTTGGGATCAGTTATATCATTCAGATAAGTTCTTTTCTTTCCTTTTCCCCAACATTTTGTTCAGAAAGACTTCTTCTTTTTCTATTTTTGAAATTCTTCACTTTTTCATTTCTTGGTTTAAAGATTTTACCTCCCCAACAGTTTGTTTTTGAAAAGGATTTTCAGAGTTTACTACCAGTTGCCAAAATGATGCAAAGCAAAAGGCGAATACAATAGGCCAAAGATAAGGCGATAAAGTGAAAAGAAGTTGGTCGCAAACACAGAGTGGGGAAGGAAGAAAAGGAAAATTCATCCCCAGCAAGTTTTGATAGCGTAATGAAGCACAGAGCGGGGAAGAGGGAAAGGGAAAAACCATCCCCAGCAGGAGTGGCACGACCACTCACCATGTGTTAAAACTAACAAATTTTCTTTGATTTGAAGCAGGAAAAGGAAATCTTGTTAATGGCGAAAAAACATGCCACAAGGAAAAGCACCAACACTGGGGCAGAAAATTTTCTGCCATTTGTCGAAAATTTTCTCGAAGGAACGAGGAAATCAATTCAAGTTTTAAGAGATAGCAAGACAACACGATTCTAAGAAAGACAGTCGGAGGTAAGACAATTCCAAGTTTTTGAAGTTGGGTTCATCCGCCCTCGAATAGGATATTTTGGGTTCATCTGCCCTCGAATAGGATATTTTGGGTTCATCCGCCCTCGAATAGGATATTTTGGGTTCATCCGCCCTCGAATAGGATATTTTGGGTTCATCCGCCCTCGAATAGGATATTTTGGGTTCATCCGCCCTCGAATAGGATTTTATTTTCTAAATTGTTGTTGAAGCCAGGCGCCCACCTGTATAACGAGAGGAATACTTTTTGTCTGTCCATTTCATATTTTAGGCGCCCACCTGTATAATAAGGGAATACATTCTACGCCTTTACCAATAGGAGACGCATTTCCTCCTAAGTTCATTTTACCCATAGGAGATGCATTTCCTCCTAAGTTTACTTTTACCCATAGGAGACGCATTTCCTCCTAAGTTTAGTTTTACCCATAGGAGATGCATTTCCTCCTAAGTTTACTTTTACCCATAGGAGACGCATTTTCTCCTAAGTTTAGTTTTACCCATAGGAGATGCATTTCCTCCTAAGTTTAGTTTTACCCATAGGAGACACATTTCCTCCTAAAGTTTAGTTTTACCCACAGGAGATGCATTTCCTCCTAAAGTTTATTTTATCCATAGGAGAGATATTTCCTCCTAAGTTTAGTTTTACCCATAGGAGAGGCATTTCCTCCTAAGTTAGTATTGAAGTTGGGAGCCCGCCCATATAACAGAGGCATACATTTCTGTCCTTTCATTCTGTTCTAGGTCGCCCACCAGTAAAATGCGGGAATACTTTCTGTTCTAGGTCGCCCACCAGTAAAATGCGGGAATACATTCTGTTCTAGGTCGCCCACCAGTAAAATGCGGGAATACATTCATGTTCTAGGTCGCCCACCAGTAAAATGCGGGAATACATTCAGTCTTTTTCATTACAAGCGTTGAAGTTGGGAGCCCGCCCATATAATAGAGGCATACATTTCAAGATCAAGTCAGAAAACAATAAAATAGAGGGTTACAACAAGAATCCCCAGCAGGAAACAATAAAAATCCCCAGCACCGGGAAACAGAAGGTTGCAACAAGATGTCCCAACACAAATTCAGGCGCATGAGTCAAAAGGAAGAAAGGACGCGTCTTGAAAGAAGCAGCTGGTGAACATTAAATCATGCCCAGCATAACAAGTCTGATGAAGAAAGCCGTACCCACCAGAGGAACCGCCGAAAAGCTTGATGAAGAAAGCCATGTCCCCAGCGGACCGAGCAAAATGATGAAAACTGGTATTCAGAAAAGCAAAGGGCCAGTATCATTCCAAAATTCAAGGAAGAAAAGCACCGAAGGAAACACAAGCCGACAAGAAAGCAAGGCAACAAGAACAAATTTTAGTCTAGCCTAGCTTCTTGTTTTCTTTTAAGCACGGTGTAACAAGGAGATCGGTAAGCAGTGATAACAGCATGCAACAACAGTAACATCGCAGTCCCACGGTAGTCCCAGCTACCAAAAACTTCCCGAACTACATTGACCTGATTCCTGTTTAGCCCAGGATATGTAGGAAACCTTTGAAGCAAAGGTTCGGTCAAATCTTTTTCAAAAAAAAAAATGCTTCACACGGAGTACTCGGATGGGCAAAAATCGCTCGCTTTATCTTTGCACGAAAACCCTTCGTGTCTCCGGGCAAAGAGGGGCAGCTGTAAGCACGTGATTTTTGCCCTATATGAGAATTACTCCCAAAAAATTCAAAAATAAAATAATTTTTCTTGGTGTGCAATTTTTGTGATATTTTGTGATATTTTGTGTAACTATTTGTATGTTTGTCTATGCATGTTTATTTGATTAATAAAAAATACAAAATATGTCGCATTTTTGCATGTAGGATTTAATTCTACAATTGTTAGTAATTAAATTTGTTTACAAAAATTAAAACTTACAAAAATAGGCATCTTTTGCATTTTTAGCATTTAATGTCCAAATGAACAATTTTATGCTTAATTATTACTTAATTGTGCGTTAATTGTTATTGGAAGTTAATTTGCGCTTTTATAACTTAATTTAGTTCTTAATAATAATTTAAGTACTTTTATAATTTAGTTTTAGAAAAATAAAAGAAGAAAAGAGAACAAAAATACAAAGAAAAATCGGATTGGGCCACTTCTTCAATTTCAAACCACAGGCCCAAATAATTGCCCAACTTTCCCCATGACCCGGTCCACTTCAAACCGGGTCGACCCGGTCCGCTCCATTAACCCAACACCCCTTCTTCATTTTTGTCCAACACAAAACAAAACCAAAAAAATAAAAAATAAAAGGTGAATTATCACTATTAATAGTTTTATTTTTTGTTTTTTTTATATATAAAAAATCCGAAAATATTTTATTTTATTTTATTTTTATTTTTTTAAAAAATATATAATAATTTCGGGAATGATTTAAAAAAAATAAGAAAAAGGGAAGTATTGAATAAAAAAAATATAAAAGTAAAAATAAGTGAAATTCTCTTTTTTTTTTTAAAAAGTAAAAGAATGTAGAAAATTTTAAAAAAATAAAATGTTTTGTGGAAATTTTTAAAAAATTTAAAAGTAAAAGAAGGTTGGAATTAAAAAATAAATATAAAGGTATCTGAAAATTTAAAAAATTTAAAGTAATTGAAAGTAGCATTTTTAAAAGAAAAAGAAAAGATAGTGGTTTGTTTTTTAAAGAAAAGTTAAATAAAGTGAGATTCTCTTTTAAAAAAATAAAAAGTGGGATTTTAAATAAGATAAAGTAATTAAAGTTGGAATTTTAAAAATAAAAGTAAATAAAGGTGAGATTTCTTTTTCTAAAAAAATAAAAGCAATTTGTAAGTGGGATTTCTTTTAATTAAAAAAAATAATAAAATAATAAAAAACAAATCTGAAAATTTCGAAAATTTTGCTATAAATAGAAGAGAAAATTTAGGAAGAGGTGTGGAAAAAAAGAGGAAAAACTAGAAAGAGAGAAGAAAAAAAGAGTGGGCGGAGTGAGAAGTATACACCCGATATACATTCTGGATACACTGAATATACAGGGGCAGAATTCATTTTGGAGAGTTTTGAAGTTGAAAAAGAATAGTTACTGCTTCATTGCCTCGCTTAAGATCTGAAATAGTCAGAACCTTCCTGCCTTTTACTTCTTCTCTATACTTGGAGTCGTTTATAGTCTCCTGGGTTTTCTGCTATTCCTACTGTACTGGTTTGCGGTGTTGCTGAATCTGCTGTTGCTGTGTTATTACTGCTGCTGACTTCTCCTTCTTTTGTTCTTGTACTGCTGTTTCCAGGTACACATTTGTACAATCTCGGCTTGAAGCAAAAATGAAATATTAATCAGGCTTTGTTCCTGTTGAATTCCTCCTGTTTAGATTTGTGGTTGAATATAATTTTCTTTTCTTTGTATAAAAATGTAGTTGATTGATTAAATTAGTAACGATGTCACATATGTATAACTTCTTCATCTAATAATGTTAGTTTAAATTAATCAAAGAATAGTTAATCTGTTTTGATATTATGGTGTGTCAATCTCACGTTTTAGTATTATTGAATAATAGAATATAGAATGAAAGCAGTTTTTCTTTGTACAAACTCGGTCGCAATTTTCCATTCGCATTAGCCGTAAACTAATAATTAATAAGTTACGTTTTTAGCATGTAATTAATTAAGAGATTTTCTTTTATTTTAGAGACGAACTTAATAGGAAAATATAGTCACTGTAGGTTTATCCTTTTAAATAAAAATGAGACGAGCCTCGACAAACAAAAATGCACAAGCTGCGGGGCCCTCTAAATGTATATATTAAAATACTTAGAATTCGGGACAGGCCGTTTAGCGAATTTTACGGCCTTCCCAAAATAACAATACGCTAGTTGCTTTAGGCGCACCTTTAATAATTTAACCTTCTTAAACACGGGTGCACATTGATGTGACCCAAATCCAAATCTCAATAGAGTCAAAATGTGTCGACGACCACGGGTACATTGATTGTAACGCGGTTCGGGATATATTTTCACAACGTTGCAATTCCTTGTAGAAAATAATAATAACAATTATGAAAGCGGTAAAAAGTTAAAATTTGCACATAAGTTCATATTTGTATAAAATCAGATAATCAAGCCGAATATAACAGTTGAGCGACCGTGCTAGAACCACGGAATTCGGGAATGCCTAACACCTTCTCCCGGGTTAACAGAATTCCTTATCCGGATTTCTGGTACGCAGACTGTAATATGGAATCATTCTTTTCCTCGATTCGGGATTAAAATTGGTGACTTGGGACACCCTAAAACTCCCAAGTGGCGACTCTGAAATAAACAAACCAATCCCGTTTCGATTGTCCTTTAATTGGAAAAAACTCCGTTGTACCCTCTCGGGTACGGAAAAAGGAGGTGTGACAACCTGCAAATTCATAACTTAGCCAAAAATCTTTCATTTTTCAAACCCTTTCTAAACCAAAACACTCTTGGGTGATTTTTCAAAGACAAGTACTCTTCCAAACCGATTTGTAAGTCATTTATAACTTGTTTTTATTAATCTTTAACATCTTTTCTCATGATTTCAACTCTAAATCAAAGGTTTTCATGGGGCAAATTGGGTGTTTTGGATAGAACCTAAGTTTTTCAAATTTTGGGGATTTGGACCTCGATTTGAGGTCCGATTAAAAAACAAATTATATATTTGGGTTCGTGGGGGAATGGGTAATTGTGTTTTGGTTTGAACCTCAGGTTTTGACGATGTGGGCCTGGGGCCAACTTTTGACTTTTTGGAAAAAACTTTAGAAAACCTATTTTCATGCATTGGAATTGATTTATTTAGCATTTATTGATATAGTTAAGTAACTTATGGCTAGATACGAGCGAATTGGTGGTGGAATCAAGATGTAAAGCGATAGTTGAGACTTGAATTGTGTTCGTGGCATCGAGGTAAGTATTTGGTATAACCTTAGCTTGAGAGATTAGGAGTTGTGTCCTATTTGCTATGTGTTATTTGTTGAGTACGACGTTTAGGCATGCTGACGAGTATCTATACGTTGGTGTCAAGCATGCCCGTGAGTCATATACCGTGATTTATGTGACTCCGTTTGTATCGTTCATGCCTTATGTGATTATTTCTATTGTTAAGCAAAGTTTGTGGAAGTAATAGTGGTATTTGGATATTGAAGAGTGTTGGCTCAAGTGGTATAATGAATTGTGGAAGTATAATTGGCAATTGAACCTTATAGAACATTGGCTCAAGTTGTGAAGTGAGTGGTGAAGTAAAAGTGAAAAAGAGAAGAGGATTTTTATGTTGTCTCCCTTGTCGGGATGTTGTTGCTTTTAATGCTATCTCCCTTGCTGGGATGTTGTTGCTTTCAATGTTATCTCCCATGCCGGGATGTTGATATTTTTGATATTGTTCCCTTGCTGGGATTTGATTGTTGTACTATTGTTCCCTTGATGGGATTTTATTGTGATTTCATTTATTTCCTTGCCCTTATTTCTTGTGATTGTTGTTTGGGTGAGGAAGAGTGTTAAAGCATGAAGGGTTATGCCATGCATTGTTTTGGTGAGAGAGTGTTAAAGCACGAAGTGTGATGTCGTGTATGTTTTTGTAAGGAAGAGTGTAAAAGCACGAAGGGTGATGCCGTGCCGCACGATGTACAATTCTGTGCTGATTATATTGATTTTATGGTGAGGGCGAGAGTAAAAGCACGAAGGCTGATGCCGTGCAGATTATATTGATTTTTATGGTGAGGACGAGAGTAAAAGCACGAAGGGTGATGTCGTGCACTTGTTTAATTTCTGGTTCTATTGATAATTGAGATATGGTGTTCCTCATATTTTCTTTGATGTCTTTCTAATATCATTTGATGTTTCCCCGCAGTATGTTTCTCCCTCCCATTCCTAACTGTACATTTCTGCTTTTATTTTCCGTTGTATATGATTTAACTGCATAAGTTTATTTGGTAGTCTGGTCCAAGCCTCGTCACTACTTTACCGAGGTTAGGCTTGACACTTACCAGCACATGTGATCGGTTGTGCTGATACTACACTCTGCATTGTGTGCAGATCCCGGCGCAGCAACATTTGGACCTTAGCTTTGGGTGGCTGCCTTCAGTCCATTCGGAGATCCAAGGTAGTCCTGCAGGCGTCCGCAGGCCCTAGCGTATCCCTCTATCCTTTCAACCTGTTTCATTTATGTAATTCAGAAACAATGTTGTATTTATTTTTCGGACCTTGTTTGTAGTATTCCTAGACCATCTATGAAGTTGTGACACCAGTTCTGGGTAGTCTTCACTTAAGAAATTGTATTGGAAATATTTAAATGGTTTTATTTTTCTCTTCCGCTTATTTAAATTCTGTTGTTTATAAACTATTGGTTCATAATTGTTAAAGGATTAAAAATGAAAAAAGGTAAATTTTCCAAACGGTTGGCTTGCATAGCTTCCACTAGTTGGCGCAATCATGACACCCAAGGGTGGAAAATCCGGGTCGTGACAAGTTGGTATCAGAGCTCTAGGTTACATAGGTCTCACAATTCACAGACAGGCTTAGTAGAGTGTGAGGGATCGGTACGAAGATGTCTGTATTTATCCCTCAGAGGCTACAGAGTTAGGGAAAATTTCACATTTATTCTTTCCTGTCGTGCGGTTTGGTTTCTCAAAGCTAATTGAATTTCTACTCTGTTCTTTCGTAGATGGCAAGAACACGCGCTTCCTCATCCACTGATCAGCAGCCCGAGCCCCTAGTAGTAGCTCCCACGAGGGGCAGAGGGTGAGGCCGAGGCCGTGCTAGAAGCCGAGGTAGGGGCAGAGCTCAGCCTAGAGCAGCAGCATCAGCGGTAGAGCCTCAAGTTGAGTTTGATGATGAGGTTCTGGGCCAGGCAGTTCCGGTGGGCCCAGCTCAGGTCCCAGAGGGGTTCATTGCTACCCTAGTACTCCAGGATGCTCTGGTCCGTCTAGTGGGCCTTATGTAGAGTGTCACTCGGGCAGGCTTGTTTCCCGTGGCACCAGCCGTCTCTCAGGCTCTAGGAGGAGCGCAGACTCCTGCTACATGCACTCCGGAGTAGATGGCTCCCCAGTTTCAGACTCCAACAGCTCAGACAGTTGGAGTAGTTCAGCCGGGTGTGGTAGCTCAGACCGGTGATGGAGCAGCTATGTTTGCTGATGCCTTGTAGAGATTGGACAGGTTCACTAAGTTTTTCACTACCACTTTCAGTGGTGCATCTTCTGAGGATCCCCAAGATTATTTAGACAGCTGTCAAGAGGTTCTCAGGAACATGGAGATATTGGAGACCAATACTGTCGACTTTGCTACGTTTCACTTATCTGGATCCGCCAAGACTTGGTGGAGAGATTATTGTTTGGCTAGACCAGTTGGGTCACCAGCTTTGACTTGTGATTAGTTTTCTCAGCTGTTTTTTGAGAAATTTCTTCCTGTCACTCAGAGAGAGATCTATCGGAGGCAGTTTGAGTGTCTCTAGCAGGGTTCTATGACTGTTACTCAGTATGATACTAAGTTTATTGATTTGGCCCGTCATGCTCTACTTATACTTCCCACTGAGAGAGAGAAAGTGAGGAGGTTCATTAAGGGACTCATTCAACTTATTGGACTTCGGATGGACAAGGAGACGAGAAGTAAGATTTCTTTTTAGGAGGCAGCCAATGTGGCCAGGAGAGTTGAGATGGTTCTATCGTAAGGAGGTGGTCAGGGGTCTGACAAGAGGCCTCGTCATTCAGGAAGATTCAGTGGTACCTCGTCTGGAGGTAGGGATTCGTATGATAGAGGCCATCCTCCTAGACCTTTTTAGTCAGCACTTCAGGTCTCTCACGGTGCTTCAGGTGGATGTAGTTCTCATATGCAGTATTCTGATCAGTAGTCCTAGAGTGCACCGTCGCTCCAGAGTTTTCAGGGTGGTCATTCAGGTCGTCGGGGTCAGCAGTCTCAGTAGCTGAGGGCTTGTTATTCTTGTGGAGATATGGGTCACATTGCTAGATTTTTCCCTTGAGTATAGAGCAGCTCTCAGCATCAGGGTTCCCGTGCCATGGTTCAGGCACCGAGTGTTCCACAGCTCACCCAGCCAGCTAGAGGTGGAGGTAGAGGTGCTAGAGGTGGAGGTCAGGCCGCTAAAGGTGGAGGCCAGCCAGCAGTAGGCCGTCCCAAAGATGTAGTTCAGGGTAGTGGGGTCGAGCCCCGATGTTATGCTCTTCCATCCAGGCCTGAGACTGAGGCTTCCGATGCAGTTATCACAGGTACGGTTCTGGTTTGTCGTAGAGATGCTTTAGTTCTATTTGATCCAGGATCTACGTACTCCTATGTGTCATCTTACTTTGTACCGTATTTGGTCATGCCTAGTGATTCTTTGAGTGCTCATGTATATGTGTCTACACCGGTGGGTGCTTTTATTGTGGTAGATCGTGTCCATCGTTCGTGTATAGTTGTGATTGGGGGTCTTGAGACTCGTGTAGATTTATTACTTCTAGACATGGTTGATTTTGATGTCATATTGGGGATGGACTGGTTATCACTTTACCACGCTATCTTGGACTGTCATGCCAAGACTATGACCTTAGCCTTGCTGGGTTTACCTCATTTAGAGTGGAGAGGGACTTCTGGTCATTCTACCCCTAGTGTTATTTCATATATGAAGGCTCGGCGTATGGTCGAGAAGGGGTGTTTGGCTTATTTGGCATATGTTCGTGATTCTAGTGCCGAGGTTCTTTCTATTGATTCTGTGCCTGTTGTTCGTGAGTTTCCTGAGGTATTTCCTTCAGACCTGCCGGGTATGCCACCCGACAAGGATATTGACTTCTGCATTGATTTGGCTCCGGGCACTCAGCCCATTTCTATTTTGCCATATCGTATGGCCCCGCCTAAGTTGAAAGAGTTGAAGGAGCAGTTGTAAGACTTGCTTGAAAAAGGTTTCATTAGACCTAGTGTCTCGCCTTGGGGTGCATCGATGTTGTTTGTTAAGAAGAAGGATGGATCGATGCGAATATGTATAGATTACCGACAGTTGAACAAGGTTATAATCAAGAATAAGTATCCATTGCCAAGGATTGATGATTTATTTGATCAGTTTCAGGGTGCCAAGGTATTTTCGAAGATTGACTTGAGATCTGGCTACAATCAGTTGAGGATTAGGGCATCCTATGTCCCTAAGATAGCTTTTCGCACTCGGTACGGGCATTATGAGTTCTTGGTGATGCCATTCGGGTTGACAAATGCCCTAGCAGCTTTTATGGATTTGATAAACCGAGTTTTCATGACTTACTTGGATTCGTTCGTGATAGTCTTCATTGATGATATTTTGACCTATTCCCGCAGCCGGGAGGAGCATGAGCATCATCTGAGAGTGGTCCTCCATACTTTGAGAGATAGTCAGTTATATGCGAAGTTTTCGAAGTATGAGTTCTGGTTGAGTTCAGTTGCATTCTTGGGTCATATTGTATCAGGAGAGGGTATTTAGGTAGATCCGAAGAAGATAGAGGCAGTCAAGAACTGCCCTAGACCCGCGTCAGCTACAGAGATCCGGAGTTTCTTGGGTTTGGCAGGCTATTACCATCGGTTTGTGGAGGGGTTCTCATCTATTGCAGCTCTGATGACCAGGTTAACCCAAAAGGGTGCCCAATTTAGGTGGCCGGACGAGTGTGAGGCGAGCTTTCAGAAGCTGAAGACAACTTTGACTACGGCGCCAGTGTTGGTTTTGCCTACAGGTTCAGGGCCATATACAAGTTTATTTTGATGCATCTTGTATTGGACTTGGTGCGGTGTTGATGCAGGATGGCAAGGTTATTGCATATGCTTCGCGTCAGCTAAAGATTCATGAGAAGAATTATCCAGTCCATGATTTGGAGTTAGTAGCCATTGTTCACGCGTTGAAGATTTGGAGGCATTATCTATATGGCATGTCATGTGAGGTGTTCACGAATCATGAGAGTTTGCAATACTTGTTCAAGCAAAAGGAGCTAAATTTGAGGCAGAGAAGGTGGTTGGAGCTATTAAAGGACTATGATATCACCATCTTATATCATCCGGGGAAGGCCAATGTGGTGGTCGGTGGCCGATGCTTTGAGTAGGAAGTCAGCCAGTATGGACAGTCTTGCATATATTCCGATCGGTGAGAGACCGCTTGCTTTGGATGTTCAGGCTTTGGTCAATCAGTTAGTGAGGTTAGATATTTCTGAACCCAGCCGTGTGCTTGCACAGTCACGCATTCTTCTTTATTGGAGTGTATCCGAGATCGGCAGTATGAAGATCCTCGTGTGTCCTTAAGGACACGGTGAAGCACAGAGGTGCCAAGTAGGTTACATTAGGAGATGATGGAGTTTTGAGGCTGCAAGGTCGAGTTTGTGTGCCTAATGTGGATGGACTCCGAGAGTTGATTTTAGAGGAGGCCCATAGTTCCCGGTACTCTATTTATCCGGGCACCGCTAAGACGTATCAGGATTTGTGACAACATTATTGGTGGAGGAGAATGAAGAAGGACATTGTTGCATATGTGGCTCGATGTTTGAATTGTCAGCAGGTTAATTACGAGCATCGGAGGCCTGGCGGTTTGTTCCAGAAGATTGAGATTCCGGAGTGGAAGTGGAAGCATATCACTATGGACTTCGTTGTTGGACTCCCACGGACTTAGAGGAAGTTCGATGTAGTATGAGTTATTGTTGATAGGCTGACCAAGTCAGCACATTTCAATCTTCTGAATCAAACCACTAGGTCTCTGATGCTTGTACTTTACCTGCTGACAATTCAAACACCGAGCTACATATGCAACAATATCTTTCTTCATCCTCCTCCACCAATAATGCTACCACAAATCCTGATACATCTTAGCGGCGCCCGGATGAATAAAATACCGGGAACTATGGGCCTCCTCTAGAATCAACTCACAAAGTCCATCCACATTAGGCACACAAATACGACCCTGCATCCTCAAAACTCCATCATCTCCAACGGTAACTTGCTTGGCACCTCCATGCCACATTGTGTCCATAAGGACAAGCAAATGATGGTCATCATACTGTCGATCCTTGATGCGCTCAAATAATGAAAACCGAGCGACTGTGCAAGCTAGAACATGATTGGGCTTAGAAACATCCAACCTTACGAATTGATTGGCTAAATCCTGAACATCCAAAGCAAGCGATCTCTCACCGACCGATATACACAAGGCTACCCATACTAGCCGACTTCCTACTCAAAGCATCGGCCACCATATTGGCCTTCCCCGGACGATACAAGATGGTGATATCATAGTCTTTCAATAGCTCCAACCAACTCCTTCTGCTTGAACAAGGATTGTAGAGTCTTGTGATCTGTAAACACCTCACATGACACGCCATATAAATAATGCCTCCAAATCTTCAACGAGTGAACCATGGCTGCTAGCTCCAAATCATGAACTAGATAATTCTTCTCGTGAATCTTCAATTGCCGCGAAGCATATGCAATAACCTTGTCATTCTGCATTAACACCACACCAAGTCTAATACGAGATGCGTCACAATATACTGTATATGGCCCTGAACCTGTGGGCAAAACAAACACCGGCGCCATAGTCAAAGTTGTCTTGAGCTTTTGAAAGCTCACCTCACACTCGTCCGACCACCTAGACTGGGCACCCTTCTAGTTCAACCTGGTCATCGGGGCTGCTATAGATGAAAACCCCTCCACAAACCGACGGTAATAACCTACCAAACCCAAGAAACTCCAGATCTTTGTAACTGATGTGTGTCTAGGCCAGTCCTTGACTGCCTTTATCTTCCTCGGATCTATCTGAATACCATTTGCTGATACAACGTGACCCAAGAATGCTGAACTCAACCAAAACTCATACTTCGAAAACTTAGCATACAACTGATTATCTTTCAAAGTATGAAGAACGACTCGAAGATGCTGCTGCGGTAATAGATCAAAATATCATCAATGATGACAATCACAAAGGAATCCAAATAAGGCTTGAACACCCGGTTCATCAAATCCATAAAAGCTGCTGGGGCATTTGTCAACCCAAATGACATCACTAAGAACTCAAAATGATTGTATCGAGTGCGAAAAGCTGTCTTACGGACATCAGATGCCTTAATCCTCAACTGATGGTAGCCAGATCTCAAATCAATCTTCGAAAATACCTTGGCACCTTGAAGCTGATCAAACAAGTCATCAATTATCGGCAATGGATACTTATTCTTGATGGTGACCTTGTTCAACTACTGATAATCAATACACATCCTCATCGATCCATCCTTCTTCTTAACAAACAACACCGGTGCATCACAGGGCGAGACACTAGGTCTAATAAAGCCCTTATCAAGCAAGTTTTGCAACTGCTCCTTCAATTCTTTCAACTCTGGCAGGGCCATACGATATGGCGGAATAGAAATGGGCTAAGTGCCCAGAGCCAAATCAATGCAAAAGTCAATATCCCTGTCGGGTGGCATCCCGGTAGGTCTGCAGGAAATACTTCCGGAAACTCCCGAACAACTGGCATGGAATCCATAGAAGGAACCTCAGCACTAAAATCACAAATATATGCCAAGTAAGCCAAACACCCCTTTTCAACCATACGCCGAGCCTTCATATAAGAAATAACCCTACTAACAGAATGACCAGGAGTCCCTCTCCACTCCAATCATGCCAAACCCGACAAGGCTAAGGTCACGGTCTTGGCGTGACAGTCCAATATGGCATGATAAGGTGACAGCCAATCCATCCCCAATATGACATCAAAATCAACTATATCCAGAAGTAAGAGATCTGCACGGGCCTCAAGACCCCCAGTAATAACCACACACGAGCGATAGACATGATCTACAACAATAGAATCACCCACCGGTGTGGACACATATAAAAGAGCACTCAAAGAATCACGAGGCATAACCAAATACGTAGCAAAATAAGATGACACATAGGAGTATGTAGACCCTGGATCAAATAGAACTTAAGCATCTCTACTACAAACTGAAACCGTACCTGTGATAACGTCATCGGTTGCCTCAGCCTCAGGCCTGGATGAGAAAGCATAACATCGGGGCTGGGCCCCACCACTCTGAACTACATCCCTGGGACGAGCTACTGCTGGCTGGCCTCCACTTCTAATACCTCTACCTCCACCTCTAGCTGTCTGACCCCTGCCCCTAGCTGGCTGAGCGGGCGGTGGAACACCCGGTGCCTGAAACATGGCACGAGAACCCTGATGCTGAGAACGGCTTGATGCTCGAGGCCAAAATCTAGCAATGTGCCTCGGATCACCACAAGCATAACAAGTCCTCGGCTGCTGGGACTGCTGACCCTAAAACTAACATTGACGGACTGAGTAACCACCCTGAAAACTCTGAAGCGGAGGTGCACTGATAGGAGCTGGTGATGCACTATAGGGTAGCTGATCTAAATACTACATATGAGAACCACGACCGCCTAGACCACTATGAGAAGCCTGAAGTGCTGAATGAAATAATCTAGGAGGATGGCCCCTACTAAAAGAATTCCTGTCTCCAGACGAGGCACCACTGAACCTACCAGAATGACGAGGCCTCTTGTCAGACCCCCTGGCCGCTCCCCTGAGCTAGAACCATCTCAACCCGCCTGGCCACATTGGCTGCATCCTAAAGAAATCTCGCTCTCTGTCTCCTTAGCCATCTGCAATCGAATAGGCTGAGCGAGTCCCTCAATGAACCTCCTCACACTCTCTCTCTCGGTGGGGAGTATAAGAAGAGCATGATGAGCCAAATCAACAAACCTAGTCTCAAACTGGGTGACAGTCATAGAACCCTGCTGGAGGCGCTCAAACTGCCTCTAATAATCCTTTCCCGGGTGATAGGGAGAAACTTGTCCAAAAATAGCTGAGATAACTGACCCCAAGTCAGAGCTGGTGACCCAGCTGGTCTAGCCAAACAATAATCTCTTCGCCACTTCTTGGCGGAACCTGACAGACAAAAAGCAGCAAAGTCGACCCCATTGGTCTTCACTACCCCCATATTTCGCAGAACCTCGTGACAATTGTCCAAATAATCCTGGGGATCCTCTGAAGATGTACCGCCATAGGTAGTAGCAAAAAGCTTAGTAAACCTGTCTAGCCTCCACAAGGCATCAACAAACATAGCTGACCCATCACCGGTCTGTGCCACAACACCCAGCAGAACTACCTCAACTGGCTGAGCTGCTGGAGTTTAAAGCTGGTGAGTCATCTGCTCCAAAGTGCGAGTAGCAGAAGTTTGGTCTCCTCCTCCAGCCTAAGAGATGGCTTGTGCTACAGGAAATATGCATGCCTGAGTGACACTCTCCATAAGGCCCACTAAATGGACCAGAGCATCCTGAAGTATCGAGGTGGCGATGAACCCCTTTGGGACCTGAGCTGGCCCTACCGGAACTATCTGGGCCGGAACCTCATCCTCAAACTCTACCTGAGGCTCCGCCGCTGGTGCTGCTGCTGCTGTTCGAGCTTTGGGCTGAGCCCTACCTCTACCTCGACCTATGCCCCTCGTAGGAGCTGCCACTGGGGGATCGGGCTGCTAGTCAGCTGATGAAGCGGTACGTGTTCTAACCATTTGCGAAAGAACAGAGTGGAAGTTCAATTAGCATTGAGAAATCAAGTCGCACGAAAGAAAAGAATAGATGTGAAGTTTTTCCTAAACTCTGTAGCCTCTGGAGGATAAGCATAGACGTCTCCGTACCGATCCCTCAGACTCTACCTAGTTTGTTCGTGAATTGTGAAACCTAGGCAACCTAGAGCTCTGATACCAAATTGTCACGACCCGGGTTTCCCATCTTCGGGAGTCGTGATGGTGCCTACTCGTGAAAGTTAGGCAAGCCGACACTTACAGTTTTGCTACCATTATTATTAACCAAACAGGGACGAATATTAGTTAAAACAAAATAACTAAGAAATGTGGAAGTAATATAACAGTGCCACAACTCAAGTACATAACTACCCCATAGATCTGGCGTCACAATCTACCAACGACTAAGTTTTACTACAAATATAAGTTTGAAATAAGTACAACTGTTCTCGAAATAGAAGATACAGCAGAAAAACTAAAGCGGGGAAAAGGGGACTTCAGGCTCTGCGAATGCTAGCAGATCTACCTTGGTCTCCCTGGACTAAAGGCAACTACCTCAAAATACTCACAAGGTCCGGCACCGAAATCTGCACAAAAGTACAGAATGCAGTGTCAGTACAATCGACCCTATGTACTGGTAATTGTCGAGCCTAACCTCCGCGAAGTAGTGACGAGGCTAGGACACGATAACCATATAAACCTGTGCAGTTAAATCATATACGAACAGAACAATAATAACCAGACATAACAGATAAATATGGGAAGGGGAACATGCTGTAGGGAATATCAAATCCTAATAATAATTCAATAGAGAAACATAATGAACACCATATTTGTATCAACAAGAATAATGAAACAGTAACACGTGCATGGCATCACCCTTCGTGCTTTTACTCTCGTCCTCACCATAATAAACAATAGAAATGACACGGCTTCACCTTTTGTGCATTAACTCTCATAAGCATGGCACGACATCACCCTTCATGCATTAACTCTCATAATCATGGCACGACATTACCCTTCGTACATTAACTCTCACAATATCGGCACGGCATCACCCTTTGTGCATTAACACTCACTCACAATATCATGCACGACATCACCCTTCGTGCTTTACACTCTTCCTTACCCAAACAATAAAAACAATACATCCCGGCAAGGGAATCAACAATATAAACAATAACATCCCGACAAGGGAGTCAACTATAACCAATCTTGTTTCAACAATTAACTTCACAAAATAAATCTCAACTTGAGCCAATATTCAACAATGGTCAATTACCAAGAAATTATCATAAGCCTTGTACAACATTGACAATCATCAATTTAAGCATGGACAGTACATAATAAGAGTCACAACAATCATGGTATAAGTCTCACGAGCATGCTAGACACTAACGTATAGATACTAGTCACCACACCTATACGTCGTACTCAACACTAACACGTAACAAATAAGACCACAACACCTATTCCCTCAAGCTAAGGTTAGACCAAACACTTACCTCAATTCCACGGACAAAATCAAGCCTCAATTACCGATTTACCTCTCGGTTCCACTTCCAATCCGCTTGTATATAGTCATAATTTACTTAATAACATCAATAAATGCTAAATAAACCAATTCTAATGCATGAATATAGACTTCCCCATGTATTCCCCAAAAAGTCAAAAATTGATCCCGGACCTGTTAAGTCAAAACTCGAAGTTCGAACCAAAACCTTATTACACATTCACCCACGAACTCAAATATGCAATTGATTTTGAAATCCAACCTCAAATCGAGGTCCAAATCCCCAAAATTTGAAAATCCTAACTTCTACGCAAGAACACCCAATTTTTCATGAAAAACCCTAGATTTTGAGATGAAATCATGTAAAAAGATGAATTAGATTGAAGAAGAGGAGTAAGAAATAACTTACCTATGATTTGGAGAAGTGTAGGTCTTTGAAAAATCGCCTAGGGATATTTAGGGTTCGAAATTTTGAAGAATGAAGTGAAAATCCCATCTAAAATCTCACTTAAAAGGCAGCAGTTATCGCAATTGCTATAATGGGTTCGCATTTGCGAACCGTTTGAATTTCTGTTGCCTTCGCATTTGCGACCTCTGGGTCTTCGCAATTTCGGCCAAGGTTTCGCATTTGCGAGGTTGGCCTTCCTAGACCTTCTTCGCATTTGCGACATTATTGTCGCATTTCCCAGGTCAACAAACTTCACATTTGCGAAGCCTGATCTCACATTTGCGAGATCAAAGGCCTGTGCAAAACACCAGATGCACAGTTGAGTTTTCCTAAGTTCTAATCACTCCGTGGCCTATCCAAAACTCACCCGATCCCTCGGGACTCCAAACCAAACATGCAGGCAAGTCTAAAAACATCATACATACTTGCTCGTGTGATCAAATCATCAAAATAACATCAACAACTACGAATTTAACCTCAAATTCATGAAATTCTTAAGAACGTTGAAATTTTCATTTTCTCAACTAAGGGTCCGATCTATAACAAATCCACTCCTATTCTTACCAAATTTCATATATTCGATTTAATTATTATTTTAAACTTGTACCGGACTCCGGAACCAGAATACGGGCCCGATACCAACAAGATCACACACCATTTCATTTTCAAAAGTCCTTATATCTTCCAGCAAACAATTTGCCCAAGTCCCATATTTTACTACGGACTCTACGGGACCGTCAAATTACTGGTCCTGGTCCATTTACCAAAAATCTTGACCGAAGTCAACTTTAACCAATTTTAAAGGCCAAATTTAATATTTTTCTTAAATTTCACATAATAGCTTTCTGGAAATGCACCCGAACTGCGCACGCAAATTGAGAAGAAAGAAAATGAAGTTTTTAAGGCCTCGGAACTCGAAGTTGAATTCTAATATACAAGATGACCCTTTCGGTCATCGCATATTATTAAAAAAATTATACTTTTAGCATATAGTATAATTTATATTCTCTTTTTATGAAAGCGTTCAATGACTGCATTAATTGTTGGGTGATTAAAAGGAAAGAAGACTTACTAATTGGTAAAAAAAATCAATATCAACATCACATTACCTAACAAGTAACAAGTACTAGCTTTTTTACATATAAATCTGAACGACGTTTCGAGGATGTGCCATATTGATCATCTTTGTTCTCTCATTTGTTCCATTGGGATTTTTTGGTGCCTTTTCGTCTTTTCTTTTCACAATCATAGGAATTTTAATAAATCAATATCCACATAGGTGGATGTAGTGTTTTTTTGTCGGGGTTTTAATAGAACCCATAACTTTCGACGCGAAGTAAAAATTTGTATGTAAAAATTTATTAAAATTGTAAAAATAATAGATATGAACCCGTAAATTTAAAAATATAATAGACTTAATGCTAAAAACCTTAAAAGTTGAGCCCATAGAATTTAAATCCTGGATCCGCCTCTGAATATCCAAGTATTAGTCCCTTGTTTTTAACTCTCATAAAAGAGAATAAGAAAAGAAACTCTATTCTAATTTATGAACTAAAGAAAAAGAAAGATAAATAGGTATTGTTGTAAGAGCCCGTTTGGCTTAGCTGATTTAGAGTAGCTGATAAGCATTATGTGTTAAAAAATACCTTTAAGTGCTAAAGCTGATTTAAAAATAAGCAGTTATATGTTTGGATAAAAGTGCTGAAATTAATAATAAGCAACTGAAGAATTGAGTATACGAAGAATTTTGTTTTAAAAAGAAGTATTTTAGGAATAGAATAGTAAATATTTTGGTCAAACCTAAAGTGCTTAAAAGCTAAAATTTGATAAGTTGGGGGACCAACTTATGACTTATTTTTGGCTTATAAGCACTTAACTTATAAGCACTTTTAATTTTACCAAACACGTAGATAAGCCAAAAAATGCTTATAAGCCAGTTTGACCAGCTTATAAGCTTACCCAAACACCCTCTAAGTTTCAACTAGTCACGAATTAATATCATCACCTTTAAAAAGAAATTCTCTCTCTACAATAGGGCTATTGGCGCAAGTTAAGTAAACCTACGCCAACGGCGGCGGCATGGCAAAAGGGCGAGGATGACCGAAGAAACAAGCAATTGTAACAGTGGGAAGCTCAGTCAGTGCTAGCGTGATAGCTGAAACCCTAGAAAATGGAAGTGAACAACGAGTGACTACCTCTGTCTCCATTAATTTCGGCAAGTAAAATGACCACCGGAGCTAGAAAATTGAACATAAGTGAGCCTCTGCAAATGCAATTGACAGGAATTACTGAAGAGCGCAACCAACGCAGCTCAAACAACCAGATCTGAGAAACTGAGCAGACATCAAAGGGCCAAGCTCCAGATAACACTTGGTCTGGGCTATTCAACCGAAATCGAGCAGCAACTAACGATATGTCACTTGATTACATACCACCAGAATTGGTTGATGGAAGTTTAATGGTCAACCTTGATAAGGAAGAAATAAATAGGGAAGCTGATAAGTGGAAGGCTGTTTTAGTAGTTTATGTGATAGGTGAAACACTAGGATATTACTATATAAAACGATATGTGGCTCAAAATTGGATTATGGTAGCTAAACCTGAAGTGTATTATCATGCAGGAGGGTATTATATTGTTAAATTCTAGTCGATGGCTGATTTGAATGAAGTACAGTATGCAGGCCCATATAACATCAAGAACAAACCTATGATCTTGAAACAATGGTGCCCAGAGTTTGATTTTAACGCTAAATTCCTTACAGAGTTATCTTTGTGGGTTAAATTTCCTAGCCTACCTATGAATTGCTGGAGCCGAGATTCATTGAGCAGGATAGCTAGTGCGATTGGAGTGCCAAAGTATGCAGATGAATGTACAGTAAAGCAAACCAGAATATCATTTGCTAGAATGCTTATAGAGGTCAATGTCACCAAGCCATTACCAGATGAAGTAACTATACTGGATCCATCAGGGAAAATATTTCAACAATTAGCTATATTTGAATAGAAGACAGATTATTGTGAAGAATGTCTAATGATAGGACATAATTGTACAAAGCAGAAAATGAAAGATGTGAAGAATGAGGAACAAAGGAATAACAACATTCGAAAGAGGAAGCAAGGTCCTAAGAAAATAGTGCAAACCTGGGTACCAAAGGAGGATAAAAGAGATGCAGTTGAAGCTAATGGTGAGAAGAAGGAAACTCAATATGCAGCAACCAATCCAAAAAGCTCAGCAGCCAATAGAGAGAGTGGATCCAATAGAGAGAGTGGATACATAGGAATTGAGCTCACAATCTAAAGGGAAGCAATTATTAAAAGGGAAGGCAGCAAAAGAAATTAACGGTCGACCTGTGAATCAATTAATTGAAGCAGCTATTACGATGAGAAATGAATTTGAGATCCTGCAGTGTAAAGATTATGTGATGACAAAACTCCTACCTACTGATATAGGTGGAGGATTTATATGTCATCAATAATGACATGATTAGTATGGAACATGAGGGGTATAAATAAGAGATATAAGCAGAAAGAATTAGCTAAGTATCTCAAAGAAAACAAAATTAAAGTAGCAGAATTAGTGGAGACAAGGGTGAAGGAACATATAGCACAAGAAGTCTATAATAAAATTGTCCCAGGGTGGGGATTTGAGAATAATTACAATCATGAACAGAATGGTAGGATTTGGTTGATCTAGGATACTAATGTTTAAAAGATTGCAGTTCTGAAGAAGGAAGCACAGATTATCCATTGTTCAGTGGTGAGAAGGAATCAACAAATAGACTGTGAAATGAAAATAATGTATAGATACAATACAGTGGAGCAGAGGAGAGATTTATGGAAGCAATTGAACAGTTTATCTCAAACAACAACTAAACCATGGATCATTTGGGGGGATTTCAACTCTATCTTACGTCCACAAGATAGATTGAAAGGAGCACCAGTCACTAGCTATGAGATAAAGGATTTCACTTAATGTCTTCAACAATTGATGCTAAATAAATTGCCATGGAAAGGAGATTATTATACTTGGACAAATAAGCAACAAGAGGGTGATAGAATATGGAGCATAATAGATAGAGCCTTTGGAAATGCTGAATGGATGTTAAAATATGACCATTTGCTAAATGAATATAAACTTTCACAAATATCATACTACTGTCCTATGATGATAACCACTAATGTGAGGGAGCCAAGGATCAGAACAGCATTCAAATTTTTCAATGTATGGGCAACTCATGAGAATTTTCTCCACCTAGTGAGGAAAACTGAAAACAGAGATATCACTTGCACAAGATGAGGAATATCTGGATTAAACAGAAGGAATTAAGGGAGAAGCTGAAAAGATTAAATGAAGCTGAATTCAAGGGTATAGTAGCAAGAATTATTCAAGCAAGAGAAGATCTTCAAGAAATACAACTCAAGATAAGGCACCAATACTTAGATGAGTTAGCAATGGAAGAAAAGAAGATTATCTGTCAACTTGAAAAGTGGTCTATGACTGAAGAAAGTGCATTGAAATAAAAAGCCAGGGCAGGGTGGAACAAACTTGGAGATGCCAATACAAGTTACTTTTCAGCTGTTATAAAAGATAGAAAACAGAAGAAACAAATACTAGAGTCTCAAGAGGGAGGAAGATTAACAGAAGCAAGAGATATCAAGCTAGAGATAATACAATTTTATAAGTCACTTATGGGGTCAGCTTTGCACAATGTGACAACAGTTAATAAGACAAATCATGAGAAGGGAGAGTGTACTGAGTCATACTCAACAGCTCCAACTATGTGAAGAAGTGACAAAAGAGGAGATTTGTTCAGGCCTTCAGTCTATAGGAGATGACAAAGCTCCAGGTGTGGATGGATATAATGTTGTATTCTATAAAAGAGCTTGGCTAGTCATTACAAGTGAAATCATTGAAGTCGTGCAAGATTTCTTTACAACGGGCAAAATGTATAAAGGAATTAACTGTACAACAGTCACCCTGATACCAAAGGTAGTCAATCCTGCTACAATTAAAGAGTATAGGCGAATTGCTTATTGCGTTGTTCTATCAAAAATCATAGCAAAGATCCTTGCAGGCAGAATCCAGAAGGTGATAGCATCCATTATCATTGAAACTCAATCAGGATTTATCACAGGAAGGAAAGTAGTAGATAATGTGATTATGGCTCATGAGTTGGTGAAGACCTTTACAAGAATACATATATCATCCAGATATATGATTAAGGTTGATATTCAGAAGGCATATGACACTGTGGATTGGAAATTTTTGGAACAAATGTTGACAGAATTGTATTTCCCTAAAAAATTTATCAGATGGGTGATTGAGTGTGTTACTACTGTTAACTACTCCATAGTTATAAATGGAGAGTCAACCCCACCCTTTGATGCTGCCAGAGGACTTCATCAAGGAGTTCGAATGTCTCCCTTCCTATTTGCTATTGTTATGGCGTATTTGAGCAGAAGTCTCATCACCTTAAAAGAAGAGAAGCAATTTAAGTATCATCCAAACTGTTCTAAGCTAAACATTACACATTTGTGCTTTGCAGATGATCTTCTCATGTTTGCTAAAGGTGAAAAATATCAGTGGGGCTCCTACATGTAAAGTTTGGTATATTTACAAATGCTTCAGGGCTACAGGCTAATCAATCCAAGAGTGTTATCTATTATGGTGGGTTTTCAGAAGAAAGAAAGTAGGAAATCCAACAAGCAATTGGATCTAGGAATTCCACTGGCTACTAAAAAGCTGAAATTGATAGAGTGGCAGCCTCTAATAACCAAAATAACAAGAAGAATATCATCATGGACAACTAAGAAGTTATCATATGCAGGCAGAGTACAACTGGTAAAGTCAGTACTTTTTGGTATTCAATCCTATTGGGCACAACTGTTTATCATACCTGCTAAGGTGATGAAAGTCATAGAGGGATACTGCAGAAGCTTTATATGGTCAGGAACAAATAAAATTACCAGAAAGTAACTAGTAGCTTGGAGTAGGATGTGCATGCCAAATTTAGCAGGGGGATTAAATCTCACATATCTTAAATTGTGGAACAAAGAAGTCATAACAAAAATTTGTTGGGACTTGAAGACTAAGAAAGACACTTTGTGGATTAAGTGGATTCATGAATACTACATAAAACCACAAACTTTGGAGAGTATGACTATCCCCCAACAAGCTCAAGAAAATACTCAAAGCAAGAGATGAATTGAGATATGTGCAACCAGAGTACTTGAAGCACAAAAGCATGATCAGAAGCATATATTTGAAAATGGTTGGGGAGTTACCTAAAATTACATGGAAAAGCATCATGTGTGGCAATGAAGCCAGACCAAAAGCAATGTTTATAACGTGGCTACAACAACAAGATAGGCTGCTAACTGCTGCAAGACTGGAAAGCTGGGGAATTCAAGTTGGAAATGACTGTTTCATGTGTAAAGAGGTAGCTGAAACCAGGGATCATCTGTTTGCGGAATGTGCAATTGGAAGACAGGTTTGGAAGAAGCTAATGCAGTGGCTGCAAATCACTTGGGTGGATATGAGCACATGGAACCAGATGTAACAATGGATTGAGCAGGACACAAAAGAGAAAACTATGAAGGCAAAGTTAGTGAAGCTGGTGTTTACAGAATATGTTTACAACAACAACAACAACAACAACAACCCAGTATAATCCCACACGTGGGGTCTGGGGAGGGTAATATGTACGCAGACCTTACCCCTACCCCGAAGGGTAGAGAGGCTGTTTCCAGGAGACCCTCGACTCATAAAGCAACAGAAGCCGATATATTAGTACCATAAAAATGCATAATAAAATAACAGCAATACAATAATAGCAATACAATAGATATGAAATACAGAATACGACATACGGAAAAGATGACTGGTATAGTAAGACTAGCAGGTAAAGCCTTGCATCAATAGATGACCAATGACATTCTTAGTCTAACTCCTAACTGGCTAGTCTCACTCTATTGTGATGTAGAAATATTCACAACTCTCCCCTAACCTACAACCTTAATACTCGACCTCCATAATTCCCTGTTAAGGGCCATGTCCTCAGTAATCCGAAGTCGCGCCATGTCCTGTCTGATCACCTCTCCCCAATACTTCTTAGGTCGTCCTCTACCTCTCCGCGTGTCCACTACAGCCAGTCGCTCACACCTCCTCACCGGTGCATCAGTGCTCCTCCTCTGAATGTGCCCGAACCATCTGAGTCTTGCTTCTCGCATCTTGTCCTCTATGAGGGCCACGCCCACCTTCTCTCGAATATCTTCATTCCTAATCTTATCCATTCTTGTATGCCCGCACATCCACCTCAACATTCTCATCTTCGCTACTTTCATCTTCTGGATGTGTGAGTTCTTTACCGGCCAACATTCAGTTCCATATAACATGGCAGGCTTAACCACTGCTCTATAAAACTTACCTTTTAGTAACGGTGGTACTTTCTTATCACACAAGACTCCCGACGCTAACCTCCACTTCATCCACCCCACCCCTATACGGTGTGTGACATCCTCGTCAATCTCCCCGATCCCCTGAATAACCGATCCAAGGTACTTGAAACTACCCCTTTTGGGAATGACTTGAGAGTCAAGCCTCACCTCAACTCCCGCTTCCGTCGGCTCAACTCCAAATTTGCACTCGAGGTATTCCGTCTTCGTCCTGCTCAACTTGAAACCTTTAGACTCAAGAGCATGTCTCCAAATCTCTAGCCTCTCATTGACGCCGCCTCGTGTCTCGTCAATTAGAATAATGTCATCAGCAAATAGCATGCACCATGGCACCTCCCCTTGAATATGATGAGTCAGTGCATCCATCACCAGGGCAAATAGGAATGGGCTGAGCGCAGACCCTTGATGCAACCCCGTAATAACTGGAAAATGTTCAGAGTCGCCTCCTACTGTCCTAACCCGAGTCTTAGCTCCATCATACATGTCTTTAATCACCCTAATATAGTCAATCGGGACCCCTTTATCCTCTAAGCAGCTCCATAAGACCTCCCTAGGAACCTTATCGTACGCTTTCTCCAAATCAATAAACACCATGTGAAGATCCTTCTTCCTATCCCTGTACTGTTCCACCATCCTCCTAATAAGGTGGATAGCTTCTGTGGTAGATCGTCCCGGCATGAACCCGAACTGGTTGTCTGAAATAGACACCGTCCTTCGCACTCTCATTTCTACCACTCTCTCCCAAACTTTCATGGTATGACTTAGTAATTTGATGCCCCTATAGTTGTTACAGCTCTGGACATCACCTTTGTTCTTATACAACGGGACCATTGTACTCCACCTCCACTCTTCAGGCATCCTATTAGTCTTGAATATAACACTAAACAATGCAGTAAGCCATTCCAAGCCTGCTCTACCCACACACCTCCACAGTTCAACCGGGATTTCGTCTGGCCCGGTAGCTCTGCCCCTCTCATCTTACGCATTGCCTCCATGACTTCATCGATCTCAATGTCCCTACAATTACTTAATTCATGGTGACTGTCGGCATTCCTCGATTCCCCAGGTCTAATATCTTGATCTCCTTCTTCACTTAGAAGTTTATGAAAGTAGGTCTGCCACCTTCTCTTAATCTGGTCATCTCCCATCAAAACTTTGCCGTCGTCATCTTTTATGCACCTCACCTGGTCTAGATCTCGAGTTATCCTCTCTCTCGCCTTAGCGAGTCGGAATAACTTCTTCTCCCCGCCTTTGTTCCTTAGTTCCTCATACAGATGAGCAAAAGCTGTCGTCTTAGCCTCCGTCACTGCCATCTTTGCCTCCTTCCTAGCTACCTTATACCTCTGACTGTTCTCTCTCTTCTCCTCCTCGTTAGTGCTCCCTACTAACCGCAGGTAAGCCGCCTTCTTCGCTTCCACTTTACCTTGGACAGCTGCATTCCACCACCAATCTCCTTTATGTCACCATTGCGGCCCGTAGATATCCCTAACACCTCTCTCGCCGCCTTTCTTATATAGTCCGCCGTCGTCGACCACATTGTGTTTGCGTCCCCACCACTTCTCCAAGCTCCCATTGCCGATAACCTTCCTTCCAACTCCTTAGCTTTATCCTTAGTTAAGGCGCCCCACCTAATCCTAGAGCGTCCTTGTACTGACCTCTTCTTCCTCCTTATCCTAATACAAATGTCCATCACCAAAAGCCTATGTTGTGTTGAGAGGGTCTCACCGGGGATAACCTTGCAGTCCTCGCACAACCTTCTGTCGCATCTCCTGAGGAGGAGATAGTCAATCTGAGTCTTCGCCACCGAACTTTGGTAAGTAACCAAATGTTCATCCTGCTTCGTAAAACTCGAGTTCGCAATGACTAGATCGAAAGCCTTGGCAAAGTCCAACAGCGCAATGCCCCCTCCGTTCCGCTCTCCGTAACCAAAGCCGCCATGCACCTCAGTGTACCCACCTGCAGATGACCCAATATGACCATTGAAATCTCCTCCTATGAATAACCTCTCAGAAGGCGGTATACTACGAACAATCTCATCCAACCCCTCCCAAAAGCACCTCTTAATATCCTCATCTAAGCCTGCTTGCGGTGCGTACGCGCTAACGACATTTAAAGTACCCTCACCTACCACCAACTTAATAGTCATTAGTCTATCATTCACCCGCCTGACCTCTACCACGGACTCTCTAAGATGACTATCTACCAGGATACCCACTCCATTCTTACCCCTCAGGATACCAGAGTACCACAACTTATACCCATCCACGTTTTTCGCCCTCGATCCGACCCACCTAGTCTCCTGGACACACGCTACATTAATCTTCCTCTTCTGCAGGATTTTCGCCAACTCTATGGATTTACTAGTTAGTGAACCTATGTTCCATGATCCGATTCTCAACCTATAGGCTCCATTGCCCCCTCTACCTCCCCTGCTACCCGACCCACCCCCTGACCCCAGCCCCCCACTCTGCCCCACCTGAGGACATGCCCTTATTCTATCATCCCAGACTGCAGCCACTACACCTACAACTATCTAGAGAAGACTCGGTAGTGCACAACGTACGCAAATCAAACAAGAAGGAAACAAGTGGTAACTAGTATCCTAGTTGAAAGGAACAACAGGCTGTTTGCTCATAAGGATAATACATGTGAAACAATGGCTAGAGAGATTGCATATACTTGTCATGTTCGAGCCAATAGTACTACGCTGATTTCTACATAATACTTTTGGTTATTAATGAAAAGCTTATAATCACCACAAAAAAAAAAAAAAAGATAACCCTATCGACACTCTAGTGATTGAAATATATCCTCCTCCATTTGGGTTGTCCTATATGAATATCCAAATTCCACATAGTACTGATATTTTTTCACGAGATAAATGCCACATGGCATGCCACATACTATTTCACCCCCTCTTCTCCATATGTTCTTCTATCATTAGCAGCATGACCACATCCATTTTGTTTATGTAACTTTGAATGGTGAGAAATCATGGCTTTTTGTTCTTCTTTTTTTTTTTTTAATAAAAAAAATTCCGCGAAATTTATTTTAGGTGTTATGTTCAAGGATAATTTGGTCAGTACTTTTATCTTAGTGATGGGGATAAGCAGAAACCCACTCATTAGAGAGGTTAAGGAAATCTACTTATTAAGGTTAAAGAGAATATATAGTTTTTGAAACTTTACAATGAGACCCTCTTGAGAATAACAAATTCAGACATCTTACATTCACACAAAGCCACATACTCCAACATTAATCAAATACTATCTATATATTTTTTCCCTTCTTTTGATTCAAATATGAAATCGATTGGCCTAAATTGAGACTCTCAAGCAGTTGCTATGGGACCTAAGTTAGCAGTTGTTTCCATTGCCTTATTCATTGCTTCAAATCTTGGTTCCTTAGCTTGGAACTTAAGAGCTGCATATAATTTCATATAGTCCTCAAACACAAATTTGGGATACTTTAGTTTGTTTTCCTTTTCTTCTTTATCAGCCAATTCTGGTGCTGGAAAAATTACAGCATCACTCCCCGGATTGTAGAAAGATGCTATAGACATCCTGTTCCCATCTGGCTGAGCAATTACTCTGTGCTCCACACTCTTGTATTTTCCATTTGTGATCACCTTCATCAACCATTCAACCAAAAACAAAATTATTAGTAAAACCATGTAAATATTTTACTAACACATATTAATGTAATAAACACTACATAATGACAATTGAATTAAGAGTTAATGTTCTATTAGTTGACGGTATAAATATTATTTATCCAATCAAGTCATTTAAAATATAATTGCTGGTAACTCTATTTAATAAGCATTTTGTCTAAATTTATTATTTTATTATTACACTAGTCTATATGAATATTGTTAAAAGAGTGGAATGATGTAGCGAATAGCCTTTAAAACAGTCTCTCGAAAAGTTCCCTAGAAAAATGTTTGTTATTGATCATGAATCAGCAACCAAATATGTCATTGCTCACGAATCTATTGTCAAGCTCAGACTAAGCTATCTCCAAGAGAATAGGGTCCCAACGGATGAAGAATTGGGGGGAGGGGGTGTTATTTACTATTTCTAAATTTCCCTCCTTCCGCCCCCTTCACTACTATTTTGATTTTCTATCGAGCTCTCTAATAATATAATTCTTGATTGATAAATGGTAAATAATTTGCTATAACAAGTGAAATCATATCGACACTGAAATAAATTATATCATTTAATTGTGTATAACTTGAATCCTAAAATAAAATAAAATAAAATAAAATAAAGTATACCTCTAATTGGTCACCTATGTTGACAACAATGGAGTGGCGCATTGGTGGGACATCAATCCATTTACCATCTTTTAGGAGCTGTAGTCCACTGACTTTGTCATCTTGGAATAGAAGTATAATGCCACCTGCATCTGTGTGAGCCCTAAGACCTTTAATTAGTTCTGGTTTTGGACAAGGTGGGTAATTAGCAACCTTTGTTCCAAAAGTTGGACCTTTTGTACCATAAAAAGCCTTCTTTAGATAACCTTGTTCAAGGCCAAGGTTCTCACATAGCAAGTCCAAAAGATCCTCTGCTAGTTTCTCTAGTTTTTGTGCGAATTCTTTCATCACCTTCCTGTAATTATGGCCAAAGTAAAATTTAGTTAAACAAGCAAAGTGAGGTCATTATAGTTAAAATAGTTACCAGTTTGAATCTATGTTACTTGCACTCTTCAAAAATGTCGCTAGCTAGGTACATGTCGGATCTTTTAAAATTAGTGCATGTTTGGAGTATCTGACACGGGTGTAACAACATTTTTGGAAAGTCCATGCAACATAGGTTAAAAGACAAAATAAGGTTAATTTTAAATATGGTCACTATAGTCTGGTAGTTTTTTTTTTTCTTTTTTGACAAAATACGGTTAAAAGACAAAATAAGGTTAATTTTAAATATGGTCACTATAGTCTGGTAGTTTTTTTTAGTTTTTTTTTCTTTTTTGACACAATACGGTTAATTTTGACAAAATACGGTTAATTTTGACAAAATAAGGTTAATTTTAAATATGGTCACTATAGTCTGGTAGTTTTTTTTTTCTTTTTTTTTTTTTTGACGTGAAATTTATAGGGTGGCAAAGTGCTGACATGATGAGTAGTTGTCATAACTTGGAAAAAATTGACTTTCATGTCATTTCTATTTTCAAGCGCAATTCACATATAGTTCAGTTACTTTAATATAATAAAAATATAATTTTGTGATTTTACTATTATAATAAGCAGAGTTAAGTAACTATACAAAAAAATTAACCTAAGAACTTCCAGTAGCATAGATTCTACTTATGTCAAAAACCATAATTTGGTGATTGAAATGTAATCTTAAATAAAATGGAAATGTCAAAAACCATAATTTGGTGATTGAAATGTAATCTTAAATAAAATGGAAGCCCGGTGCACAAGGTATCCCGCGTTCACGTAAAGGGGTAGGGCCACACCTCAAGGGGTATGATGTAGACAACCTACCATAATGCAAGCATTCGTGGATATTTTCACGGCTCGAATCCGTGACTTACAGGAATGTCAAATAAAGAACAAAAAAAATGAAAATGTTTTGACCTGTAATCATCAACAAGATCAGGAACATCTGAGATGTTTGAAACAGGAAGATGTTTCAAGAAGAAAGTACTTTCCCAATCCAAATCATCAATCTCAGCCTGAACAGCCTCAAGTCCTTTGTTTGCCACCATTTCTTTGAATCTTTGTTCCATACACTTCTTGTAATGTTCCTTTGTTAGCTTCTCCACAGTGTCCATAAGCTCATGAGATATCCCATGATTCACCAGCTTTAATTTTATGTGTCAAAACAGACAACAAAATATATAATTATTCCAATTTATTGATTACAGCAAGTTCTCACTCTATTTTTTAGGTTACTATATCATCTTTGATATGAAGAGTTATCTATAGTTGTAGACCAATTATACCTTATGGTGTAGAAAATCTGTACAATGTTCACGCACAGAACTTAAACTCTAGAGAAATTAAAATCGTATACTTAGTACATTAGAGTAGATATACTGAATGTGCAAAATAATATTTATACTAACAAGAAATTAAAAGATAATTGCAGACAACCGTTTTTAACAAGTGAGATTAGTAACCTAAACAATACATTAAGTTACCTGTTACAACAGAATACAACAATAACAACAACAACAACAATAAAAACCCGATATAATCTTACAAGTGGGGGTCTGAAGAGGGTAGTATGTACACAGACCTTACCTCTACCCTGGGGATAGAGAAATAGTTTCTGATAAACCCTCGGCACAATAAGATGAAAAGACAATTGAACAATATTACAATAGCATAAAAACTGATAATTAAAAATTAAAAAAAAAAAAAAAAGAAGCTCTACGCCGCTAGTGTATATAATAAATTAAATCTACAGTAGAATATTACCTCAAGGAAGCCCCAATTTTCACAGGCATCCTTTATTTTCTCCATTGTCGCAGCTCTTTGTTCAGTGTTAAGCATCTCCATGTCAATCACTGGGAAGGTCTCCATCTTTTTTTTCTCCTTATCTTTTTCACTCTTCTAAATATACGGAATTAATTCAGTAGCTCGTCTGCATAATGGAGAGGAAGACTACTTTGGAAGAGTATTTATAGGCGTTTGAGGTGTGGGAAAACAGATAAAGACAAATGACTAGGTGATTTATTGGAAATATTTAAATAATTACAAACCTATACTCTCTTTTTCCATCTTATGTAAACTTTTTTTAGTTTATTCTAAAAAGAACATACCCTTTTAAAATTTAGAAACAATTTAATTTTAACTTCTCATTTTGTCTTTAATGTAAAATAATATAGTCACACAAATATTGTTATGACATATTCAAAATTATAAGTTTTAAGAACATTATATGTATGGGTCTGAATTTGACCGAGCACGACCTGCAGTGAGCATGACATACGGCCGAGCATCTGCGAGTCCACGCCTAGAAGGATACGACCTTATACTAAAAGAAGAAACAGTACGACCTTGACTGTAGAGTAAGTCCATTTAGTGGACATTAAGAATATTCCTTAAATATCTTTGGCAGGTCATTTCTGGAGGGGGGGAGTAGAGAGATTCCTTAATATATAAGAGGAATGCGAGCTTTGTAAAAGGGGGGCTCTGAAAAATTCACCAACCTTGAATAAGAAAGGAAATCTACAATTCTCTTCTCTCTATTATTTTCATCCTAGAGTTTATTATTTTCGGCTACGATTTACCCCTTCATCATCGATTGATTTGTTCAAAAAGGTTTTAACATCTTTTGAGTCAAACAATTTGGCACCGTCTATGGGGATTTCCATAAGTGAAATCATAGTTCTCATCTAGGTTCTTGAAAGTGAGGATTACAGTTCTTCAAACTCCATAAAAACCAACAATGGCAAAAAACGAAGCGAGGCTAAAGATGATTGCATATGTCTCAAACAATCTCTTGAACTCCCTCAACGAAGCCGGTAGAGAAGACACTGAGAACACAACACCAAGCGTTACACCGGAGGGGGAGATCTCACCTTCTCCACACAGGGATCTAACGGTCTTGCACAAAAGGGGAGCCTCAGCGTCCACAGTGAGGAAAGCACCACGAGCAGTCAAACCGCTGCTAGAAGAATGGTTGACAAGTGCTCTGAGCAACATGCTCGAAAAACCTCCTCAAGGAAATGTCGAAGACTTGCCGCCTACAGGAATCGCAGCTACCACCAATGAGCCAAGCACTACACGAACGGGCAACACCCGCACTATCACTGATGCGGGTGATGATGCACTCATGGCCATCTTAAAGAAAATGGAAGAGATGGAAAACGAGAAAAAGACGCTCCGTGATCAAATGAAGGAGCATCACGAAAGAGTTGACAAAATACCAGGTGCCCCTAAGCTATTACCAAAACGCGATGTGGGCCGATTCATCGAACAACCGTACATTGACAGGGTTGCTCCTCATCCTATTCCAAAAACCTTCAAAATCCCGCCATACTTGAAAATATACGACGGGACCACGGACCCGGAGGATTATCTAATCCATTATGTTACTGCAGTGAAGGGCAACGATCTGTCAAAGGAACATGTACCATCTGTGCTGCTAAAAAAGTTCGATGAAACTTTGACAGGGGGAGCATTGACATGGTACTCCCAGCTACCGGCACGATCAATATCAACATTTGAAGAGATGGCGGATAAATTCGCCACCACTCATGCCGGGGCGAAGAAGACTGAAGCTAGGGTCAGATGTCGAGGTAATAAACCATGACTTCGAAGACAGTAACATTTTCGATAAGTCAGATGTCGATGGTTTGTCTTTCCCTCACTATGATGCTTTGGTTATAACTTTACGCATCGCTGATACAGATTTAAAAAGAATCATGGTAGACGACGGAAGCGGCACGTGTATTGTTCACCCGCGAGTTCTCATGCAAATAAGGCTTGAGGATAAAATAATACTACGTTGCATAAAACTAACGGGTTTTAACAATGCAGTAGAGCGGACATCAGGAGAAATAGTGCTACCTGTCCTAGCAGGAAGAGTCATACTGGAAACAACATTCCACATCATGAACCAGGAAACAAGTTGTAACTCCATCATAGGGCGACTATGGATACACGCCATGCGAGCCGTCCCCTCAAGCTTCTATCAATTGATCAAATTTCCCACCCCGTGGGGAATATTTAGCATCCGAGCCGAGTCATGCGCCGACCAAGAATGCTATCAGATCGCCCAAGATTGCACACATACCAAACAACTGAAAGGTGCAAGTGCGGAGGCATAACAATCAGCCATGTCGGGAACTAAACCCGACCCACAAACAGAGGTCATCAAAGACTCAGACATCGTAGAAGCCTGCAAGGCAACTATAGAGGATCTTGAACCCATCTGATTGGACGACGCTGACAACACAAAAAAGGCTTACATAGGGCACAACCTCTCGGAGCCAGGTAAATATCGTGAATTTTTAACTAACAATGCCATTTTGTTTGCCTTCTCCCATTCAGATATGCCAGTAATCCCAAAGGACATCACCACTCATAAATTGAATATCGACCCACTCTATCCGCCGGTATGACAAATAAGGAGGAAGTTCAATGCATCAATCAATGAGGCAGTCAGCGAAGATGTAGATAAATTGGTCGTCAACGGTTCCATCAGAGAATCAAAATACCCCTAATGGGTCGCCAATGTGGTCATGGTAAAAAAGAAGAACGGGAAATGGCGAATGTGTGTAGACTTCACCGATCTAAGCAAAGCATGCCCGAAGGATTCCTTCCCGTTACCCCATATCGATCAACTGATCGATGCGACATCGGGGCACAAGTTGTTGAGCTTCTTGGATGCCTACTCCGGTTACAATCAAATTCTAATGGCTGAAGAAGATCAAGAAAAGACGACTTTCATCACTCACCAAGGAACGTACTGCAATAAAGTGATGTCGTTCGAACTCAAGAATGTAGGGGCCACGTACCAGAGGATAGTCACAAAAATGTTCAAAGAACAACTCGGCAAGACCATGGAGGTGTATATAGATGACATACTGGTAAAGTCGACAAAGAAAGAGGATCATATTAGCCATCTGAAAGAGGCCTTCAAAATATTAAGGCAGTACGGGATGAAACTAAATCCCGAGAAGTGCGCCTTTGGTGTAACCTCGGGAAAATTCCTCGACTTCCTTGTATCACAAAGGGGAATCGAAGTCAACCCGGATCAAATCAAAGCCATCGACACAATACCAGAAGTACTAACCAGCAAAAAACAGGTACAGAAGCTAACATGGCGAATAACTACTTTGTCGAGGTTCATTTCACGATCCTCAGACAGATGCCACAAATTCTTTAATGTGTTGAGAAAAGACCGCTGGTTGCAATGGAATGAAGAATGTGTCAATGCCCTGAGGAAGCTAAAAGTGTATCTGTCTTCGCAGCCATTACTCATCAAAGTGGATCTGGGTGAGTGTCTACTTGTGTATTTGGCAGTTTCGGAAGTTGTAGTAAGTGCAGTCTTGGTCCGCGAAAATAAAGGTATGCAGTCTCCAATTTACTATATCAGCAAAACTTAATAGATGCCAAGACAAGGTAACCTCACCTTGAAAAGCTAACTCTGGCACTAGTCGTAGCTTCACGCAAGCTTAAACCATATTTTCAATGTCACCCCATAAAAGTGGTAACAACCTTCCCCCTAAGAGGTATCCTGCACAAACCCGAACTCTCAGGTAGACTCGCAGAATGGGTTATAGAGTTAAGCGAGCACGACATAACATACCAACCACAAATTGCCATTAAGTCGCAAGTGCTCGCTGACTTCGTCGTTGATTTCAGCGCGAAAATATTGCCGGAGGCAGAATAAGAAGCGCTTCGCACTTCCACACGTACCGACCTCTGGGTCCTCTACACCGATGGCGCCTCGAACGCCTCGGGTTTGGGACTGGGACTCTTCCTCGAAGTCCCTACCGATGAAGTAATTCGCCAGTCCATACGATGCCTCGAGATGACTAACAACGAGGCCGAGTATGAGGCTGTCATTGCAGGTTTGAAGTTAGCCCTCAAATACGGCGCCCGACGACTCGTCCTCCACTGCGACTCTCAACTCGTTGTTAATCAAGTTACCGGGACTTTCCAAATCAAAGAGCAGAGACTGCAAAGGTACCAGTCGGAAATCCACAAACTGCTACCAGAGTTCGACGAATGCCACCTCGACTAGATACCTAGGGCGCAGAATATTGAAGCAGATGGCCTCGCCAAATTAGGTGCGGCCACCAGGAATATTGGCAAAGAAAATATGGTCACCCTTCTTCACTCCGCAATAAACCACGTCGAGCTACATTCTATAAACCTAACTTGGGACTGGCGTAACCGCTTTGTAGCCTATTTACAGGATGGATCGCTCTCGCAAGACAAAAAAGAAGCCAAAAAACTCCGGGTACAGGCAACCCGATACAACCTAGTAAACCATGATCTCTACAAAAGAACATTCGGCGTCCCCCTAGCCAAATGTCTTAGACCACATCAAACAAGGCGAGTACTGGAAGAAGTAAACGAAGGGCACTGTGGATCCCACATGGGAAATCGCGCCCTCGTTCGATGCCTCATTCGCGCAGGTTACTAATGGCCTACCATGAAAAAATAAGCCGCGGACTATGTCTGAAGGTGCGAGATGTGTCAAAAGTATTCCCCTATGATACATCAAGCAAGGGAACTCCTCCATTCTGTCACTTCGCCATGGCCATTCATAAAATGGGGAATGGACATAGTTGGCCCACTCCCTGCAGGGCGAGGTAAGGTACGTTTTCTTTTGGTTATAACTGACTACTTCTCTAAATGGGTGGAAGCAGGTGCATACACTCAGATATGTGAGCAGGAGGTCATCGCCTTTATATGGAAGAATATTATATGCCGTTTCGACATCCCCAAGGAAATCAGCTGCGACAACGGACCTCAGTTTGTCGGAAAAAGAACGACTGAGTTCTTCGAAAAATGGCACATCAAACAGATACTCTCCACGCCGTATCATCCTTCCGCCAACGGCCAAGCCGAGTCCTCTAACAAAGTGATACTGAACATATTGAAAAATAAGCTCGAGGAAGCTAAAGGGCTATGGCCTGAACTACTACCTGAAGTATTATGGGCATACTGCACTACGCCAAAATCCAGCACGGGGGAAATGACATACTCACTGGTCTACGGGACCGATGCAGTTATACCCGTCGAGGTCGGGGAGCCCAGCTTGAGATACTCCAATGAGAGCGGGGAAGATAACGACAAAAGCAGGCTACAAGACCTAGATGAAGTCGAAGAACGAAGAGACATGGCCCACGTAAGAATGGTAGACCAGAAACAGCAAGTTGGAAGATACTATAACAAGAGAGCCAAGGTGCGATCACTCAAAGTTGGCGACTACGTCCTCAAGGCCAAAACACATGCATCAAAGGATCCAAATGAAGGAAAATTAGGAACAAACTGGGACGGACCGTATAAAATCGTAGCAGTAGCAAACAAAGGGGCATTCCAGCTAGAAATAATGGAGGGAAACCTGCTCCAACACAACTGGAACATCGCCCACAAGTATTTCCACTTCTGAAAGGTGTTACTTAAGTCATACTCTTTTTCCTTCACCCGGGTTTTGTCCCAATCAGGTTTTCCTGGGGAGGTTTTTAACGAGGCAGCAAAGGGGACGCCCTATGGATCGAAACATTGTTCATCACCTTAGCCCACCGATGTGATCTCCGGGTCGAAGTAGTGAAGGGACTACATACAGATGATCTAATCTCCATTGTATGAACGGAATCTAATCTCCATTGTACGAATGGAATCTAATCTTCACTGTATGTACGAAATTTAATCTACAAAACATGAGTTCGACCCCGTTCGAACAGGTCTCCATTAATCGACAGGTGACGTCTTCCTGCGGGAACTATGACGGGATAATACTTCGACGATAGCTCGAAGCAACGTCCCAATGGTCAAGGCCATCGACAAAATATGAGTTCGACCTCATTCGAACTACGATGGGATACTACGACGACAGCTCGAAGCAATATCCCAATGGCCATATAATCTCCATTGTATGTACGAAATTTAACCTACAAAACATGAGTTCGACCTCGTTCGAACAGGTCTCCATTAATCGACAGGTGACGTCTTCCTACGGGAACTACGACGGGATACTACTTCGACGACAGCTCAAAGCAACGTCCTAATGGCTAAGTCCATCGACAAAACATGAGTTCGACCTCGTTCGAACTACGATGGGATACTACGACGACAGCTCAAAACAACATCCCAATGGCCAAGGCCATCGATGAAAATATTAGTTCGACCTCGTTCGAACTACGACGGGATACTACTTTACGACAGTCGAAGCAACATCCCAATGGCCAAGGCCATCGACGAAAATATTAGTTTGACCTCATTCGAACTATGAAGGTATTCTACTTCGACGATAGTCGAAGCAACATCATAATGGCTAAGTCCATCGACGAAAATATTAGTTCGATCCCGTTCGAACTACGACGGGTTACTACTTCGATGACAGTCGAAGCAATCCCAATGGCCAAGGCCATCGATGAAAACATTAGTTCGACCTCGTTCGAACTACGACATGATTCTACTTTGACAACAGTCAAAGCAACATCCTAATGGCCAAGGCCATCGACAAAAATATTAGTTCGACCTCGTTCGAACCACGATGGGATTCTACTTCGACGACAGTTGAAGCAACATCCCAATAGTCACGGGTGTCAATGTCATATGCAACAAACAAAACAAACAAACCGACGAAAGTAAAGTTTACATTGCAGCAAAACATCATTTACATTTGCCCCTACGAACAAGCCCTAGTACGGCCCGTGCCAAAAAATTTCTAAGCAAAAGTGAAATACAAACCAAGACTACACATCATCCCCAGCGGGGTAAGAATCTTCATACCACGAGTCCGAAGAAAGGTGATTCGCGTTATCAGAATTGATACCCTCCCCGTCAGGAGTGAGGGGGTCGTATCCACACGACTCACGAGCTGCATGCGCTTCAGCATGCACCACCTGAACCTCTGCCTCTGTGGACCTGCCCTCGGGGTGAAAAACCTTATACACATTGAGTCGAGCCTCCGTATGGACCCACAACTCATACAAGCGATGAGGCAAGCCCTGGTCAGCTAAGGCACGAGACGTGGAAGGCTGAGAACGTCGATTTGCCTCCGCCGCCCTCAGCGAAGCCATTTCTCCCTGCAATGCGTCCAGCTCCGCCTCTAGCTCCCTAACACGCCCTTCGAGACCTGCGACTTGACGACCGGAAGCTTCCCTCTCCCCAGTAAGTTCCGACCTGGAAATGCAGAGAGTATCCTCCAAAGAAATCGACTCATAAATAGTGGCTGCCAGCTTATCAATGCTGGCGTTCAGCTCGCCCTTGAGCCCGTCGACCTCCGCTGTCTTAGCATTCAACTCGGCGGTCAAGTTGGCCACCTTTAGTTGTAAGTCGGCATTCTCAACCATTACCCCCTGCTCAACTCGAGCTCGTCCTCCTTCGCCTTAAGAAAGGCCTCCAGTTCGCTATTACGGGCGATAGCCCTTACAAGCTCCTCGTCCCTCTCCCTCAGCTCCTCTAGTCTACGCTCCAATTGGTCCTCTCGCTGCTTAAGCCCCTCGCGAAATACCTAGAACTCGAATCCTGATGATAGATGTCAGACATCGCCCGATGTTTAGCACGGTACTACTGATACTTCGATGACATCTTCTTGTAGAGGGTCCTTTTCCATTCACGACGCTCACTCTCCACTTCCAGGATGAGGGTCTGACAAAAGAAAAGGGCAAAGTTAGAAAATAAAATACACAACGTCGACTGTCACACCAACCTCACGACAAAAAGAGAAGAAAAGGGAACCTACCTGCAGGGCCATGCCAACGACCTTCTGAGATAACTCTGCGTCGCTCATCGCTCCAAGCATCTCGCTTTTAGGAGCGGCACATAGAGGAGCAAGGGCCGACGCAACCTGCTCGATGTTCAGGCGCAAGTTGTAGCTCCTCGGGACTACCACATGATTGTCAGACCCATCCATCCTAACCTCCACATGGGTGTGGCGACCCAAAAATTCACTAATATCCTCCAGGTCGATATCCGAACCCGAGCCTTCACCCTCGATACAGGGTCCTCCAACATTAGATGATGCACCACCTTCAACGGAGCGCACTGAACTGGCTTCCGGGCCAATTCCCTCCACTAGGGGAGACCTCCCCAACAAAATGGCATCGGCCATAAATACGGGCACTGGGGCTGTCCGGGATGCTCCGCTGCCGTCAGCATCTGTAGCCACGCCCTTTCCCAGCTCCAACTTTCTCCTTTTTCCTCTCTAACGGCTCGTCACTATTAGAAAAGTCATCAACGGGATGTGAGGCCAGTACCGACAAGGTTTCTCCCCTCGTGGCCACAGTTCGAGACAAATCTCCCAGTTGAGTAAGTTAAGGATGACCCTCCTGAACATACTCGAACAAAATAAATCGCGTGTCCGCAGTGGTAGCGGCTTGTCTAAAAGCAGGAACTGGCGCCCTCCGTCTGGAAGCTCTACGACCTGTCGTCACAAAGGGTTGTACTGTTAAGCAGGGTCGCATGGCCAATAAGTAGTAGAGCAAATATTTACCTGAGGAAACCCTAGGTCCATAACGTTGCACGAAGGCGAGCCAAGTTCGATTTTCCTCCGCATGGGACAACAGGCGAGCTACCCAGTTCTTGAGACCCGCAATGGGGCGAGGCGGACGACCCATAGCTGCGAAACGACGAGTGAGCAAAAGTTACAATAATTACAGAAAAAAGGGGACGTAATGAACGACGATACTTACAAGTTCCATTCCATCGCTCTGGAAATCCGGCAGGGTCGGAAACGACATGTTCGGTCCTGATAAAGAAGTACTTGCGCCAAAACTTACGGCTCGCCCGATCATCCGTCCCAACCACCAACCCTTTTGTACCACGAAGTCTCAAATGCACCATGGTACCCCTGAGGAAGTCAGACATGAATAAGTGCAAAAGATGATGGACGGAGACACTACATTTTGCCAACTCTGCATACTTAGTCAATAGCAGGAGCACCTTAAGCGTGTACGACGAAAGCTAAGCTGGGCAAACCTGATAGAATATGTAGAATTATTCCTCTAGAGGGAAGAGAGGAAGGGTGTAGCCGATCAAGAAAGGATATTCGTAGAAAGCACATTACCCAGGCCTGTGGACGTCAACATAATATTCCCCCGCCAGAATCATCTCTACATGGGCAGGAATACCATACTTCATGCAGAGGGCATCAAGGTGAATCGGCATCGTCTTTGAAAGTATGGGGCTCGGAGTAGAAGGCGGATCTTTGAGGAAATCATTTCGGGATAGGGGATGCCTTGGTAAAAGCGCCGCCACCGTAAGAGGGCTATCACCCTCTTCTACTTCCACTTCTCCGCTGCTGGAAAGAGGCGTTGTGGTTGACGGGGTGACTTCAGGCACCTCTTCTTTAGCACGACGAGACCTTGGCATAGCTTCGTTTAAAGGAGTAGCGACACAAAGGAAGTGAAAAAGAAGAAACTTCCGGCGAAGAACGGAAACGGGAACAAGAAGGTGTAAGAACAAATGAAGAAGACTGAGAGGCTATCAAGAGGGGAGTGGCTAAATTTTTTCAAAAAATCAAACCTTTCATCTATTTATAGTGTTGGATGGCGCCAGAATCGAGGTGGCAGGCCTCAAATCAGCACAAGAATCAAAGCGCAAATTGTCAGGCCTTGCCTCGAAAATTCGCGTAATGATAACGCACGTAAAGCTGACATCACCCCCGGTAGCGTACACTCTATAAGTACTTCGCTGAGTGTGATAACCATCTCTCGTTGACCGCCTTGCAGCGTTCCTACAGTTCAAATTTCTCCCAAAGAAGGCTCGCTCATCGAGGACGCACCCAGTTGCAACCCCGACGAGCGGAGGGACTAACTGTATGGGTATGAATTTGACCGAGCACGACCTGCAGTGAGCACGACATACGGCCGAGCATCTGCGAGTCCACGCCTAGAAGGATACGACCTTGTACTAAAAGAAGGAACAGTACGACCTTGACGGTAGAGTAAGCCCATTTAGTGGACATTAATAATATTCCTTAAATATCTTTGGCAGGTCATTTCTAGGGAGGGGGGTAGAGAGATTCCTCAATATACAAGAGGAATGCGAGCTTTGTAAAAGGGGGGCTCTGGAAAATTCACCAACCTTGAATAAGAAAGGAAATCTACAATTCTCTTCTCTTTATTATTTTCATCCTAGAGTTTATTATTTTCAGCTACGATTTACCCCTTCATCATCGATTGATTTGTTTAAAAAGGTTTTAACATTTTTTGAGTCAAATATTATAGTTACATAAATATTACGACATACTTAGACTACGGTATTTTAGAATTTTTTATTTCTTTCTTAACATTGGTGCCCGATTAAATATATTCATATAAATTAAAAAAAATTAATAAACAAAAACATATAGGAATAAGTAAAGAAGTGGAAATTAGTGGGAACATGAGTCGTGGAGGAAGTGTGTGAGCACATCCTTTTCTTATTATTGCTTCATCCGTCTTCTTTTTTGGTGGGGTTGGACCTAATTAATTCTACTTCTCTTTGCTTTTCTTTTCTTGAATGAATATTGACCAAAGTAACTTTGTCACTTTTCTTCATGTTTACGCCTTTGTACACTACAATATACTCTAATTTTTGGGAGGAATTAAAAAATAGCTAGATTTATAAGTGATCATTCAAAAATAGTCACAGTTTCAAAAGTAATTGAAATTTAGTCATTTTTTTTGTAAAGATAAATTTGAACGAAAATACTACTCAAAATCCAAAAAAATACTCCAGCAAAATATACTAGAGTTCCAGTATATTGTACTGGAACTCCGGTATATTTATTATACTGGAACTCCAATCTAATATACTGTAGTTCCAGTATAATACCGGTCCAACATAATATACTGGAGCTTGGAGCACTCCAGTATATTATACTGGAACAACAAAGTATATCGGTCCAGCATAATATGCTGGAAGTTCATACACAGGTGCACCAAACTCCAGTATAGTATACTGGACCGGTCTTTGTTGCGGAAAAATAGTGGATATTTTTCAATGACTTAGCAAACGCTGGCTATTTTTGAATGACCAATCCGAAAACTGGCTAGACCGTGCTATTTTAACTAATTTTTGTTAAATAGTTTGAATTTTATGGGTTCGACCTATAGTATTACATTCATTTTAACCTCGCTTATTCTAAATATTGAACTCGCTCCTATCTAATACCATGTAAAAATTAAAGCATCCTTACCTTGTGAAAAATGTAAATTTATAGAAAATAATGTACATATGTGAAAGTATACATGGAATTGCAAAGTCAATTAGTTATGCCTGGAACTTAATTAGTTAAGAATTTCTTACTGCCGGTAGGTTTAAGAATACAGAAGTCAATTTTGAGATGTTTTCTTTTTGTCCCGTCAAGGTGCCTCAAGTTAGACTAATAGAAAAATTAAAGTATATTGTATTAAGGGAAGAATTACATATAGCCACATTTTATGATATTTTTTACTAATGTTTTAGGCAAGCATGCGAGTGTACTTTTTATACTTCACACATGTATTATATTTCTATACATTAATTATACTCCCTCTGTCCCAATAATTTATTTGACAGCGCCCGAATTTTGAGAGTCAAACAAGTTATTTTTTTACAGTAATTTTTTTATATACTTTTTAAATATTTTAAATTATTAATTATTATAACTTATAATACTTCTTACATAGTTTTCATATATATTTAAATTTTATTTCGAAAATTTTTAAAAATTTATGTTCAAATATAAATCAAAATTAAAAAGTTTAAATCTTGAAAAGTAAAAAGTATAGCATTGGGGAATACATTTTTCTTTTTCAGTGGGGACGCTTAATTTTTTCATGAGTAGATCAAAATCGTTGGAAGTATACCTAACGGTCCTAACCCATGTACAGAACACTGTCCAAAAACGGCTGTGGCAAGTTCTCACTGGGCAGCTATAGTCAGCAGGGAGTTTTTTTTGGTTTCCACCCGGTGTTTGGTACCCGCATTGAAGCCTAATTATATCCGGGTTTGCGCTGCATAGGACCTTATTTCGGGGGAAGCGCTTCCTACCAAGGATTTTTTCATACCCAGGGTTCGAACCCGAGACCTCTGATTAAGGGAGGAGTAGTCTCATCCACTGCACCACATCCTTTGGTGCTGTCAGCATGGAGTTAGAAGCTAAGATACGACAAATTAAAACACAAGCTGCGAATGATGCCAATCACTCAATTAATTGCTACAGACATTCAGAAGGAAGGTTATCGGCAATGGGAGCTTGGAGAAGTAGTGGGGACGCAAACACAATGTGGTCGACGACGGCGGACTGTATAAGAAAGGCGGCGAGAGAGGTGTTAGGGATATCTACGGGCCACAATGGTGGCCACAAAGGAGATTGGTGGTGGAATGCAGTTGTCCAAGGTAAAGTGGAAGCAAAGAAGGCGGCTTACCTGCGGTTAGTAGGGAGCACTGACGAGGAGGAGAAGAGAGAGAACAGTCAAAGGTATAAGGTAGCTAGGAAAGAGGCGAAGATGGCAGTGACGGAGGCTAAGACGACAGCTTTTGCTCGTCTGTATGAGGAACTAAGGAACAAAGGTGGGGAGAAGAAGTTATTCCGACTCGCTAAGGCGAGAGAGAGGACAACTCGGGATCTGGACCAAGTGAGGTGCATAAAAGATGATGACGGCAAAGTTTTGATGGGAGATGACCAGATTAAGAGGAGGTGGCAGACCTACTTTCATAAACTTCTAAGTGAAGAAGGGGATCAGGATATTATACTTGGGGAATCGAGGAATGCCGACAGTCACCATGAAGTAAGTAATTGTAGGGACATTGAGATCGATGAAGTCATGGAGGCAATGCGTAAGATGAGAAGGGGCAGAGCTACCGGACCAGACGAAATTCCGGTTGAACTGTGGAGATGTGTGGGTAGAGCAGGCGTGGAATGGCTTACTGCATTGTTTAGTGTTATATTCAAGACTAATAGGATGCCTGAAGAGTGGAGGTGGAGTACAATGGTCCCATTGTATAAGAACAAAGGTGATGTCCAGAGCTGTAACAACTATAGGGGCATCAAATTACTAAGTCATACCATGAAAGTTTGGGAGAGAGTGGTAGATGAGAGTGCGAAGGACGGTGTCTATTTCAGACAACCAGTTCGGGTTCATGCCGGGGCGATCTACCACAGAAGCTATCCACCTTATTAGGAGGATGGTGGAACAGTATAGGGATAGGAAGAAGGATCTACACATGGTGTTTATTGATCTGGAGAAAGCGTACGATAGGGTTCCTAGGGAGGTCTTATGGAGCTGCTTAGAGGATAAAGGGGTCCCGGTTGACTATATTAGGGTGATTAAAGACATGTATGCTGGAGCTAAGACTCGGGTTAGGACAGTAGGAGGCGACTCTGAACACTTTCCAGTTATTACGGGGTTGCACCAAGGGTCTGCGCTCAGCCCATTCCTATTTGCCCTGGTGATGGATGCACTGACTCATCATATTCAAGGGGAGGTGCCATGGTGCATGCTATTTGCTGATGACATTATTCTAATTGACGAGACACGAGGCGGCGTCAACGAGAGGCTAGAGATTTGGAGACATGCTCTTGAGTCTAAAGGTTTCAAGTTGAGCAGGACGAAGACGGAATACCTCGAGTGCAAATTTGGAGTTGAGCCGACGGAAGCGGGAGTTGAAGTGAGGCTTGACTCTCAAGTCATTCCCAAGAGGGGTAGTTTCAAGTACCTTGGATCGGTTATTCAGGGGATCGGGGAGATTGACGAGGATGTCACACACCGTATAGGGGTGGGGTGGATGAAGTGGAGGTTAGCGTCGGGAGTCTTGTGTGACAAGAAAGTGTCACCGTTACTAAAAGGTAAGTTTTATAGAGCAGTGGTTAGGCCTGCCATGTTATATGGAACTGAATGTTGGCCGGTAAAGAACTCACACATCCAGAAGATGAAAGTAGCAGAGATGAGGATGTTGAGGTGGATGTGCGGGCATACAAGGATGGATAAGATTAGGAATGAAGATATTCGAGAGAAGGTGGGTGTGGCCCCCATGGAGGACAAGATGCGGGAAGTAAGACTCAGATGGTTCGGGCACATTCAGAGGAGGAGCACTGATGCACCGGTGAGGAGGTGTGAGCGACTGGCTGTAGTGGGCACGCGGAGAGGTAGAGGGCGACCTAAGAAGTATTGGGGAGAGGTGATCAGACAGGACATGACGCGACTTAGGATTACTGAGGACATGGCCCTTGACAGGGAATTATGGAGGTCGAGCATTAAGGTTGTAGGTTAGGGAAAGTTGTGAATATTTCTACAGCACAATAGAGTGAGACTAGCCAGTTAGGAGTTAGACTAAGAATGTCATTGGTCGTCTATTGATGCAGGGCTTTACCTGCTAGTTTTACTATACCAGCCATCTATTTCGTATTTCGTATTCTGTATTTCATATCTCTTATATTGCTGTTATTTTATTATGCATTTTTATGGTACTAATATATCGGCTCCTGTTGCTTTTTGAGCCGAGGGTCTCCTGGAAACAGCCTCTCTACCCTTCGGGGTAGGGGTAAGGTCTGCGTACATATTACCCTCCCCAGACCCACCTGTGGGATTATACTGGGTCGTTGTTGTTGTTGTTGTTGTTGTAGACATTCAGACATAAATAAATAAATAAAAAATACTAGTACATTTTAACTCAAACACATTACCACCGAACATGAAAAATCAGCAGCAAAGCATGTGTATAGTAATATTATATGTGTATGTATACAATATGCATGTGTGTATATTTTTATGTATTGATGATCAAGCTCAATTAAATAGGGCTTAGATAAGGATTTTACGTAATTAAAATGCTAAGGAAAACATTATTTGCAAAAAGCTAGCAGAAGTGGGTATTGGCAACCCACCTGATATCCTAATAAGTGAGAATACTAGAGTAAGAGTGCCTGATATTGCAATTTGCATATGCAAAGAGAGGCGGACCTATTTTATAGAATGAGGGGTAACCGGCGCCCGTAAAATTTGGCAATTTTTTTTTCATGTACATATGTATATATCTTTAAAAATATAATATATTAGTAGTGACACCTTACATACAAATAAAATTTTTGTTGAATGCAAATATGCATCCGCTACTTTTATATACTGGAAATCGTCCTAGTACTTCTAATTTTAAATTTCGTGCTATATGATCCTTTTTACATCATATAGTTAAATTGACATAAGTATATTACGGTGGTAGTATAAAAATTATTTTTATAAGGTGAGTGTATGTTATTAGTTTTTCTTTTTATTGGAGCTACTTTTCAACGAAGAAGTTGTGCTCTTTTTGAATAGTAGAAGCTTCGTCGTTTCATGAAGTTTTAATTTCTTTAGTTAGAACTCTTTTGACGAGGAACTTTATGTCATACATGCAAATGGACGGACAGTTTTTTTCCCTATGTCCTTTTCTTCTTTCATTTTCCAAAACTTTTTTAATTGAAATTCATATTAGTATAGCCACACAATTATGATACAAAAGGCAACATCTATGGCCTGAAAATCCTGCAAACTGATAAGGTATCGTACACTATGATAACCACCATTCATTAACTCTTCTATAAGAATGTATTTTTGGTATTCATAGCCACGTACAGACTTGCACTTATTGTGTTTGACGAGTCAAAGAAACGTGAAAATAGGAAATATATACTTCTAGTAGAAAAAGACATTTGCCTAAACATGTTGCAAGTGGGATGCGTCCTCTTTATTTTGGTTTGTAACGGTAGCTCGTCGGTATAACGAATATTTTGTAATTATCAGATCATTAAAAGAATTTTTACAATTAATTCTTTTAAAAATTTGGGATTCATAATCTTAATAATAAAACATATTATTTGTTATAATACGTATATATAGTGACCTAATGGTTTAAAGAATATTCAAGCTGGCGACAGGGGTGGAGGTAGTGTAGTAGCTACAGGTTCGAATGAACTTCATAGCTTTTGCTTAAGCCTTGTATTTGTATTAGAAAATTCATTAAATAAGTAAAAATATTTAATTGTGAACTAAATAAGTATAACGAGTTAGGATTAAGTGAATAGATCAGAAACCTTAACTTTCAAATCCTGGCTCCGCCTCTAGCGGACTATACACATAACTTAAACTCGTAAGGAATATATCCTTGTTTCATTTGTATCCTGTTAATGGAAACAACACTCAATGATAAGATTCTACATGGAATGGGACTGCCTCAAACTAAACCGTTGATTAAAGTGCTACGAGTCTAACATTACAAAAGTAAACTTCATCTATAGAATGTCCGGTTTTCTTTAATATAATTTTCACTGCCCCATAAATGTCATAACCTTATTCAATATGAAATTAGGAATAATTTAAGGTATACAAATTGGCTTCTTAAGTTTATCTCTTCTTTTCTTATGTTTTCCTTATCATGTAATTTTTTCTAAACACTGGGTTTGATAATTCGAAGAAGATATATCTCCAGCATATAAACAAGTCAAAAGATAAATTTTGGAGCCAGTATAATCCTTAGGAGTTGAGAATTATCACAACAAATTTAGACATAAATTATTTAACAAACTCTTGTACCTATTTAGCCTCAAGTATATATGGACAGAAGTCTGAGAACATTCATAACGCCAAATTGAAACCAATACCAACTGACTTACTTTTTGCCACAAAAATGAATTCTCAAATTCTTTCCAGCTAAAATGTTTTCAATCTTTTTTCTCAGAAGTTGATCTTCTAACTCATCATCTTAAATTAGTGCCATCTTTTGGTGGAAGATAGGGTTTTACTGGACTGGAAATAAGTAACATAACGGCATACAACTTCAACGTTTGATGTATAGTGTTATTGTCTAGGTGGGACTGTTATTTGAACTTCAAATACCATTATAAATTTTTTAAAAACTATACTTAATGCTTTAAATATTACAATTTTATCTAATATCAAACTATTTATATCAAACATAATTTAGCTCTCAAATGATATAAAGTTAGTCTGTTAAATTTGACTTGATAGGATTGTTATCTTATTTTACTTAAGTATATTTACCTTGATTATTTATTAATTTGTTTATCAGATCATTGTTTATTTTGTAAAAAAGTAAGAAAATAACAAATATAAAAAAACCTAAGATAAACTAAAGAAAACTTTCCCCAAAAGACCAACTCACGGCCAACACCTAGCTAATTTCCCAATAACAAGTCTACTTCATCCATAAGTACTATTTTCAGTAACACTTTTATTATGTTCTTTTTACTAAAATAACTTGTAACTTTATGCTAAAAATAAAAATAAAGTAAAGAAAGGCATAAAAGTCTGTCCAAAAAGTGTTGGGCTACAATCTACATGCCATAGTAAACCATTAAATCATGCATATTGGCGGTGAGTAGCAATCGTAAAAATTGCACGGCGTTATATTTGGTCGCCCCCATTTAACGTATACTTATTTTTTAAATTTTTTTTAACTTATACCCACTTTTTAAATAACTTCAGCCTCCTTTCTCCTCCTACGTTTTCTATTTCTTTTAATGTAGAAGCTAAGAGCTAACAATCCCAAGTCTTGATACCAAAATCAGTAGGGGAAGCAGGACTTTGAACTTTAGGCTCTGTTCCAAACAGAACCATTTCCTCACTCAAAAGAAGAGCAAGTTTAATACCTTTTAATTTCAACTTATCATCTACTAATAAAGTTGACTGCTTTCTGTCCATATAAGTGATTAGATTTCCGCAGTTTTTATCATAGCCAAAAGGGTTGCCAAAAGTGAACATTTGTTTGCCGTCAAGAATGGATTTTGGGCTATTAATTCCAGCTTCAACTACATCAGATAAGCTTCTGTGAGAAATCCATTGAAAATTCTTAGAGAAATGGGTGGGCTTGTATGATTTTTGGTGGGAGATATTGGAAATGAAGTAGTGTTGTCAGCCATAAGACCTTGATGTTTGCTGCTCACTGCTCTTTTTGAATTGTTCCTCAGCATCGTCATTAACATTTAACAGCTCTTTCTCAGAAAAATAAGAAGTTTAAAAGAAGATGGATAAGCTACGAAAATAAAAAGTTTGCCAGTTACAAAGACAAAAACTTCAGCTCTAGAGCTGAAGTTCGCCAGTTACAAAACAAAAACTTTAGCTCTAGAGCTGAACTTCAGGTCCGGCTACTAGAATGCTGAAGTTTTGCGTGATTGCCTTTGCTACTCAGCCCCGTGTGCTGAAGTTATGCGAAAAAGCGGGTACGTTTGCAATTCTTTTTGTAAAGCAGGCACAAGTTAAAATGTGACAGAAAAAGCGGGTATAGATGCAAATGCCCCGTAGCAATCCACACGGTTAAATCAGAAAAGAGCTCTACCCAATATCAACCTTGTAAGATCGGCTTAGGTATAGTTTAAATCGAAACGAATTTATTCTTGGTTATTTACAATTATATCCTTAAATTACACAAATATTTAAGGGCGTAAAAGTCGATCAATATTTTAGTCGTTCAATATTTAGCATAAAATATTCGTGCTTTTATAATATATATATATATATATATATATATATATATATATATATATATATATATATATATATACTATATTAAAACTGAAAACTCCTTAAGCTAAAAGTCAAATTACATTTTTACCCTTTTTATCTTAAGACCCTATTTAATTACCAAAAGAAAAACCTATAAAGCACTTAAGAAACGGTGGCAACTTTTGATTTTGAAGAAACCATTTCAGTTTGGAAGAAGCATGAAATGTTATGAACCAATAATTCTCTTTATTTCATTGGCTAGAAACATAGTTTCACTCTTCGCTATACAAATGAATCAAAGAGGCACTTCTTGACCATACATTGGTGTAGCAAAGTAAAAGATTATATATTTGACAAGAACATTGTTTGGTAGAACCGTTGCTTCATTTGCATGAATAAGGTCCTCCTCGTCGAGTTTGACACTTGCTGACTCACATGACTTACTATTAAATTGAACTTCCTCGCTACATCTATGTTGTTATAGTGACGAAGATATTCATTCATTTCAGTTAACTCGTGAATGGACTCGCCGTATCCTGGAGTTAATCATTCAAGTATCTTTTCTTTTTCAATGAGAATTTGATTGGCTATAGGTGATTCTATATAGAGGTTCTGAAACTTTCGTAAGTGCTATTGGATATTTAGATGATTGTATAAACTTATATAAAAGTGAGATATTGACCAAGGAAGTTGGAGAATCTCATTTCTGCCAAAAAGAAAGTAATAGGAATAGGACGCAAAGCCCTTATGGACCTCAACATATGGATTACTGTATAGTCAAAGAGATGACATCAAAATTTTAAAGTAAACAAGAAGAATGCGACAAAATCGGGTTCTATTTCTTCTCTTTTTTACTTATTTTTAATCATCCTCCATTATTTGTAATTTTGAAGAAATGAAATACATGTTAGGATAGTAGATATCTCATATATATTGTCTTCGATCTACTGTACGTCACCGATCGCATACTCATTCTAAAGGTATAAAGATAAAGTTGTATGGTCATGGTGTTGTGTGATGTTGTCAGTGCTTTGAAATACCTATGACAATTCCAATTATTAGAATTTTGCCGTTGGCCTGGCTTGAAAATTATATGAATTCGGTCTTATAAACAGAGATAAAATATAGTGGTAATCTCTGTCTCATGAAATATTTTCACAAAAATGGAGAATATAGTCTAAATAATTTTCCCAATAATTCATTTTATAGGGTGCAAAAGTATAATAGTACTATTGAATAAAAAGAAGAAGAAGAAAACGAGTACAACTTCTCATAACTTGTCAGAGGGATGATTTATATTGCTAATCCAATGTGCGATGATCTTGAGATTCATGCTAAATATAGGGATGACATTTTTAATATGATTATCTTGAAGCCGAATAAATAAAAAAAACAAAAAACTATCATAACTATGTTAAAAAGATCATGGTTATTTTAAATTGAGGGATGATAAATATTTTTTTCGGAAGAATCATATCTATAATTGAAACTTGATTTATTGTTTTGGGATCATGAGATTAAATAACATTTATACTTTTATATTATTCTAAAATTGATGACCTTTTGTGAATTTGTTGTCTTTTGAGAGAGAAGCATAATTTATTACACCGTTTGTCCTAATTTATGCGATGCACATTTTATATATAGAAATAATATTACCTTTAAACTTTTTATTTCACCCTTAGTAGTAGCATACGTGTTTGACTCCTTTCATCGTTTCCTTGCTATGTATTTGATTGAATATTGACAAGTGGGTTTGGTATATATGACGAACAACAGTATCTGAAAAAATGTTTTGTGCAAAATGTTTTGTCTGAAGAGTATTTTCATGAAAAAATGTTAATCGATATTACGTTAGAGAGTGAATAATATGATTGTTAAAAAGTATTTAATTAATTAGAGATCGATAATAAGGTTAGAAAATCAGATACTGTCTTGATACAAAATTTTAAGTATTAACAATTAATTGATAATAATGCATAATTATTGGTTGGAGTAGTGATACAAAGTTAAGAATTGAGATATTTGTGAATAAAAATGAATTTTGCCTAAAAATAAGGAAACTGTTATAAAACAATAAAAGAAGAAAAGAATATTGCAGAGAAAAGTAGAGAGAAGATTTTTATTGATTTTGGAGTCAATTACAATGGAATAGAACCCCTTTATTTATAAGGAAAAAGTGACTTAACCACCAAGTAACAAACCCTTAAATCTCTCTAAAATATAGACATTTTACCTTAAATAGAATTTTATTTATAACACTCCCCCTTGAATATCTATTCAACAGATAATGTGCCTCGTTAAAACCTTAACTAACATAAAACCCAGTGGGAAAAAAATTCTAATAAAGGAAAAAGAGTACACATATTTAGAAATAAGTCTTTTGGTTGCCTCATTAAAAACCTTGCAAGGAAAACCCAGTGGGACAAAACCTTGTAAGGAAAAAAGAGTACAACGCATATTAACTCCCCCTGATGAGAGCATCAATTTACATCTTTTCGCATCTCAATCTTGTGCACTAGCTTCTTGAAGGTTGACATCGGTAGAGATTTGGTGAACAAATCAGCCATATTATCACTTGAATGAATATGTTGCAACTTGAAATCACCATTCTTGTATATATGTAATTTCTTCATATAATGTCGTGGAATAACCTTTTCAATATCTCCATAGAGGTAAAAATTTCCGCTATCACATTATCATGCTTATAGTTATAGCAAGATACATATGTGCATAAGTTACACTTATCATATGGTACTTCAGGACCAAGAATTGTATATGCTTCAAGCGATTTAAATCCTTCAAGGATTGTCATATAAGTCATATAATAGACTTTAATTAGATGCATATCAAGTTTTCATGTCATGCTAGACAAATAAGATATCGAAAACTAATTGTTACCATTGACTTTATATTTTCAAGTGTTTGAACTACATGTCCAAAACTACATGTCTTTCATATGAAACCAATTCTATTTGAATTGTGTCTCTTCTATTTTTGCCAATATTTTTGTGTCTGTATTCGACAAACTTAAGATCCTCATCTATACTTAGCGCTATCATAGATGTCGTCGACGAACATTTTATATCGGTTCCAATATTTTTTCATAAAGACATGATATAGAGATCTCTTCATTCATACTTCCAAGTACCTAACCTCTCCTGAGATTTTATGAAGTATTATGTCATGTGATCTTCTAGATCACTTGCCTCCTTTATTATGATCATTTGCTTATCTTCTTTATCAAAAAGTTTATTTGAAACCGATTTGTCTTTATGCTTTAAGCGTACCATAGACTTTGTTCTTCTAGGACTTAATAGGAGCATTTACAATGAGAATATAGTTACTTTCTTTGGGTCAGTAAATGCGTCTGGCATGCTTTGCAATATATTGCAAATGAATTATCCTTTTATAAACTTCAAGTTCATATTATTTTATTCGAGGATCTAGATGTACGCATGATGATTCATTCCACATAACTTTTTCTCAACTGTTTATCATGTATCCCTCTCATGTTAGAAAAACTAGCTTGTTTCCTCAACTTTGAGAACCTATCTTTGTGCGTTATGGTGTTAATCAAAATATACACCGCACATCAATAATAATAAGATAGGATTATCTGGTTCCTGACCCTGACCACTTGTGAGGGGAGAATGTAATATACTTTCGTATATAACGTATATCAAACTGATATAAACAACTTTGTTCTCATAAGTAATAGTTTAGATATTAAGTGGAAGCACTCAATAAATTATTTTGCTAAACCAACTGTGATGTAAACCGACTTATCAAGATGAACTTTCTTGATTAGAAAATCTGAAAGTTATGCTCTAAATTAAATTACTAAACAAGTTACCTCACAAACACCAAGTTGCAGGTTAATAATAATCGCACTTGTAACCATCTCATAGATGCATCATATGTGGTATACATGGCAGGTGAATGAGCCCATATTCACTTTTGATATTTCCAGCATTCACGAGATTCAATCCCAAGTTTAGTTAGTCTATTAATTAATAAGAACAAGCAATATAAGAGAATTCATAAAGAACTTTCTAGTTCTTTAATATTTACCCAATGTGAATTCTCTTTTATTTTTGCACATCATACTTAAATTAACATGGCTAATGTTGATACCCAATTTTTCTCTCATATATTTCAAATATGCATATATACTTTCAAAATAGTGCATGAGCATCATCAAGTATTTTTCCTAATTTTTTTCATAATTTTTAAAGATTTTTTTTATCAATTTATTCTCATATTTTATTGTATAAATAATCATTAATTGCATCACAAATTATTTTTATGATGATTTTATCATCTAACTTCATCATTTATATCAATATTAAGCCTTAAATATTTTTGATGCATTTATTATAATTATATTTGCATCTTTAGGCTAAAATTGTATATTTTGCAATAATAGCCCTTATATACTTATGATTACTTTATTTATGCAAAAAAATAAATTTTTATTCTATTATAGTATCAAATAATTATTGTTAACCATTTTTATGCACAAATAATTTTTACTATTTTATTTATCATTTTTACAAATTATTTTATTAATTAAAAATTGGTATTTAACTATTAGCCCTAAATTACCCTATTTTTCAGACCTAGGCTACCCAAACCAGCCCAAATTACCCAGCCCAACACCTAAAATGCCTAACCCAGTCCGCCAGCCCAAATCAAGTAACCCAATTACCCATACCCATTCATTAAATCCGGACCGTTGATTAAAATTGATTAACGGCCCACGACTAATGCCCCATTCCCTTATATCCCTCCTCTCTACCCTAATCCCCACTTCTCAAAGACCGTCGCCCTCAAACTCCACTCCTTTCTTCTACTCTGAAACCCTAGGCGCCGTCACCCATAATCTTTCTTCAATTCCAATCAGATATGGAATCCCTTGACAATTTTCTTACCTTATCGGTCGTATCTCACTACTGGCTACTCGATTATGGTATTGTTTAGTAGCTTGCCTAATATGGCAAGCTAATCTCTCCATTTTCGGATGAAATCTGGTTTGAATCCTCCCCTTGTCTCATCTGTGTTTGTCTTCCCTCTCTCTATGTACGAATCTCTGAGATTTTCTTTGTTCTAATTTACCCTAAATATTAGGGTTTAGATCTTTTATAGATATGTTTCAACTTTGGCGGGGCCATACGGTATGGCGGAATAGAAATGGGCTTAGTGCCCGGAGCCAAATCAATGCAAAAGTCAATATCCCTGTCGGGTGGCATTGTAAGGCCCCGTGAAATTTTTACTCAAAAACCCGAAATCTCGTAATGTCAAGTCAGGAATATGTTTTAGAAATTTATAAGAATAAGCTCGCCGCGGTTCAGACTTTTTGGATTGATCTGTGCATCAAAAATTTAAGGAAAAATATTTTTCAGAAGAGCGCATTTCTGCGGCCCATTATGCCGCCGCATAGTTGCCGCAAAGTGAGGCAGAATGTTGGCTAATTTTGAGGACAACTATGCGGCTGTCACGACCCCGGTTCTCCCTCTGTGAACCATCGTGATGGAACCTAGTCCTCTACGACTAGGTAAGCCTAAATTGTGGAAGATAAACCAAAGTGTGAAATAAGAACAAACAAAATGAAGAGTGATAAAACCGTGTTTAAAAGTGCCGCTCAGCATACACAATATTTAACTCTCAAACCAATACATATTTCCAAGACCCGGAAACCCATGAATCACAAGCTAAGGATCATTACACAGTACTCTAACTCCAGAATGTCTAACAAGAACAGAAATATAGAAGGGCTAATACTTAAAAACGAGAATAGAAAGGGACTCCTCGGTCTACGGACGCGGCAGATATACCTCGAAGTCGCTGGAGCAGTCCCCTCGCCTCAACGGTGATAGGACTGAGTCACAGTACCTGGATCTGCACATGAAAAACATGCGCAGAAGGGGCATGAGTACACCACAACAGTACTCAATAAGTTCCAAGCCTAACCTCGGTCGGGTAGTGACGAGAAAGGTCAGGGCCCTACTGAGATAAAATAAGAAATATAAGACATGACAGTATAAGATAAGCAATACAGTTGAAAACTAACGAAAGGAATTTAATACAGGAAAAACAAGGAATTCAATAACTAGAACAAAGGCAAAAACAATCACAAGGAAATAACCGGGGATCTCTTAGTATCCCGAGGATCTCTTAGTACCCTGAATATATGCCAGGGATCTCTTGGTATCCTCAATATATACTAGGGATCTCTTGGTATCCCGAGGATCTCTCGATATCCTCAATATGTGCTAGGGATCTCTTGGTATCCTCAATATAAGCGCCAGGGATCTCTCGGTATCCCGCACCTCAGTTCAAATCATAAATACGTACAGGGGATCTCCCGGGATGCCGTCCCGTAGTCCCAAAGTAAAACACACAGCAGTAACACAAGAATACTCAATTAAGCTCAATTTCGTATCAAGTAAACAGGTAATTCTAATCTAACATGCTTCACATAATTCAATTAAGGCAGTTTAAGCAAATAAACAGTTAAGTCAATTAGACATGCTTTTTCTAAGCTAACAGCAAGTTTAAATTGCAAGTAAAATGAAACAGGAAAAGGAACACAATTGAATTTTTTTAAAGAAAACCGGATTTTCAACAATTAGCTCAAGTACGCACTCGTCACCTCACGTACAAGGCATTTCAAATACCAAATATACCAAATCCTAAGAGGAAGATTCCCCACACAAGGTTAGACAAGCCATTTACCTCGAACCGGCTCAAAATCAACCCGAAACCACGCTCTTGCCATGAGTACTCGATTCCAAATGGCCCAAATCTATTCAATTCAATTGCATAATGTAAATAACACTTCAAGTAACTGATTCTACAAAGAGATTCTAAGCTAATACGCGAAATTAGGTAAAATGACCAAAACGCCCCTCGGTCCCACATCTCGGAATCGAGTAAAATTTATATTTTCAGAATCCTCACACTCTCGCGAGTTCATTCATACCAAAATTATCCAAATCTAAGGTCAAATTCCCAGTCAAAAGTCGAATTCTAGGTCTAAGAACTTTCTTCCAACTTTTCCCCAATTTTCATCTCCAATCCAAAATTAAATGATGAATTCATGTTTAGATTAATTTGTTACAAGCAAAAAGGAGTTAAGAATCATTACCCAATTGTTATCTCTAAAAATCCCTCAAAAAAATTGCTCAAATCCGAGCTCCCAAACTCTAGTTTTGATAAAAATGGCTAAACCCTCGACTTTGAAATTTTATATCTGCCCAGATAAATCCTTCTTCGCGAACGTGGAAGGACCCTCGCATTTGCGAAGCACAACTTCGGTTGGCCCAGATTTCCTTCATCGCGAACGTGATGCCCCTTGTCGCGAATGCGGTAGCAAACTTCCCCCCCATACGCGAACGCGAGACCTTCTTCGTGAACGCGTAGGCATACGACCTCTCAGCTTCGCGAACGCGGGACCATCTTCACGAACGCGAAGCATTAAGCTTCCACCAGTCCCAGCTCCTTTTCGCGAATGCGAGACCCCACTCGCGAATGCGAAGAAGGAAACTAGAACTGGAGACCTGCTGCATTTTTTGCAATCCTCTATGTCCAAAAATGACCCGTTGAGCATCCGAAACATACCCGAGGCCCCCGGGACCTCAACAAAACTTGCCAACCGATCCTAAAACATCATTCAAACTTTTTCCAACCTTTGGAACGGTCAAAACAACATCAAAACACCTATTTTTCATCGAATTCAAGTCTAAGAATTTCAAAAACTCTAAAAATACGCTTTCGAACAAAAAGTCTATCAAACCTCATCCGAATGACCTGAACTTTTGCACACACGTCACATTAAACACTACGGAGCTACTCCAACTTCCATAATTCCATTCTGACCCTCGGATCAAAAATCTCACTATCGAACCGGAAACTTCAAAAATTCAACTTTCGACATTTCAAGCCTAAATTAGCTACGGACCTCCAAAACACAATCTGAACATGCCCCTAAGCTCGAAATCACCCAACGGAGCTAACGGAACCATCGTATTTCTATTCCGAGGCCGTCTTCACACTATTCCGACTACGGCCAACTTTCCAACACTTAAGCTCTTATTTAGGGACAAAGTGTCCCAAAACTCAAAACCGAATATTCCGACAAATCAAAATAGCAGAAATAAACTTAGAGAAAGTAGTTAATGGGGAATCGGGGTGTAAATTCTTAAAACAACCGGCCGGGTAGTCACATTGGCCAATTACGCGATCGCATAAACGATATACGGGCCACATAGTCGTCGCATAACCTCCTTGGGATTTTTGCAAAGAGTAGTTCTGCGGTGCATTATGCGACCGCAGAACAGGTATGCGGACCGCATATTGGTCGCATACCCGGGCAGAATATTCAATCCTTGAGGGCTACTTTGCACTTCCTTTTGCGGGCCACATATCAGTTATGCGGTCGCATATGCGATCGCAGATTGAGTCAGGGCTCCTATTTTCTAACTTTTAAAATCCAACCCCATTCCATTAAAAACACCCCCATTAGACCCTACTATGCTGTTTCTACTACATTTAGAGTGAAAAAAAGAGTTCTAGAGGGAGAAAGTGATCCTCACCAAGTCACTATTCAATCCTTGCCCAAATCTTTGAAGATTATCAAGTAGAGTTACTAAGCCTTCATCCTAAGAGGTAAGAACTTGTGGCCTAACCTTTGATTTCGAAATTCCTACTAAAATGAGTAATTAACAAGTGGGTTCATGGGTATAAGGATTGATTGTCTTGCATGCATGTATGATAAAAGGGTATTGGGAGATTATGAGCTAAAAATGTAATGAATAGGGTGTAGGATGATAGAATCTTTCACAAAAAGGTCTTAAAATCATAATGCACACTTAGTGCTTGATAATGTGCTCAAATGAGCTAGAATCTTGATTATCTCTCTAATTTTTTGTTCAACTTGTAATTCTCATAAAATAGATCGAAGTTTCTAAGAGTTGTGGAATTATTGTAAGAATTTAAGGAAAGCTCTATTGAGGTATGTATGGCTAAAACCCCCTCTTATTAGAAATTGAGCTCCCTTGGTGTCCATGCAAATGTTGTGAGTTCCGAAATTTGATTGGTGTAGTGCTTGCTATTTCAAATGAATTGGTGTTGCAAGAATATATGTGAAAGGTGTGTCTCAATGTTTTCAATATACTATTTTTGGTAAATTAAGGATGTGTGAAGAATGTGAACCATGTGCTAAAAGGCCTATATTTCAAGTCAAGTTTAAATTGAGATTGTTATGCCAAACTATGTGAAATCCTCTCTATGCTTACAACTTGAATTGTTCTCGTATGTGCCTATTATCTTAAATTGCAAGGTTAATGTTGAAAGTGGAAATGATGTGAAATGTGGGGGAAAAGAGTTTGAGTTATGAAATGTGGCCTAGTTCCAAATATGATGTGATAATTGTGGCTCCAAGTGCCAATGAACTAATATATGTGAAATAAAAATTGAAATGAGATGATTGATGGAAAAGGAAAAACGTCTTGGTAAGACGGCCTAGCCGATCGGGCCGTGATCGAATGACATGCCGCACACATGGTGGTATTGTACTGATATTGAAACCGGAAAGTGTGAGCACGTGATTTTTGCCCTATATGAATTATCCCCATAAATTCAAAACAAAATAATTTTTCCATTGTTTGCAATTTTGTGGCATTTTCTGTTATTATTTGCATATTGTTTGTGCATGTTAATTTTGTTTAATTAATGAAAAATACAAAATATGTTGCATGTGCATTTAGAATTTAACTTCGCATTTTTAAGAATTAACTAGTAGTTAGTTGTTTTATAAAATGGGAAAATCACAAAAATAGTTTAATTTGCACTGTTAATCTTAATTTTGATTTTGAGTAGTTTTCTTTTAATTTGGTTTTGTTATTAATTGTGATAATTATCATTTAGATTTATTTAGTGTTTTTCTAGTTAATTAGGTTCTAGGAATTAATTTAGGTTTTAATCTAATTTTGGGAAAAGAAGAAAAAAGATTTTTTTGAAAATTGATTTGAAATAGGAGTTAAAAGAAGAGGAGAGTTAGTTTGGGCCTATTTTAATTAAAGCATCCCGGCCCAGATCTCAAATCTCTTGGTACCCGTCCCCAAAACCCGACCCTATTCTGCCCTTACCCGACCCAATCCCCCTACTCAAACCATACGACGTCGTTTCGAGTTAGTAGGTTTAAAATGATCTGAGCCTTTAATCTTGGCTCATCCAACGGGGGAGGTGTCTTCTTGTGCATTGATTAAATATGTTCAAAGTTCTGAGATTAACTCAGAACAAACCCCACCCCCTCAGAACCCCCTTCTGTTCATCACCCCTACCTCTCATCTCCTTGCCAAACCCTAACGCCGCACTTCATCCCTTCGCCATTTTCGGCCGGCGTTGGAGCTCGAACACCACCCAAATTTCATCCATGCAACCGTCGCCCTTCCCTCAACCCCAATCCACCACCATTTCTTCCCAAGTCCTCACCAAATCAGTCCAGTTTTGAATCTGGAAACAAAGAGGAAAAGAATCTGTCAAGCCTTCAAACTCCCTTGAACGATAGGGTTTGAAACGAGCATTGACCATTTGTTTTTTTTGAGAACATGCGGTTAATGCTTGTTTCGAATCAAATCGAAGCCGTAGAGTTCTCAAGCTTTGTTCGGGCGACCTTAGAGGTATTCTTTCTATCTTTTCTCTATCGTCTTTCTCGTCAGTTTCATTATTTAACTTTTTTTCTGCTGTTTCTCCTCCATCTTCATTCTGCCTTTTTCTTTCCATGTTTTCCTTTTGTTTCTGTCTGAATTCGTACAAGCAATAGCCATGAGTTAACTTTAATTAATTTTGTTAAATGGAAAGAATTAATTCGGTTTGTTAGTATTAAAATTGATTGGACTCTTTTGGGGCCATCGTTTGTGATAATGTGTTTGAGTCAGAGTTTTGGGTCTTAGAATATTCGTGGGCTGGGTGAATTTCTTGGGCCCTCAATTTATTGTGACCCGTCCCAACAACAGCCTTAGAGTTCTGGTTGTTCGATTTGGCCTGACCCATAGTTGGATTGGATTCAGGGGTAGTAACAGGGTTTTAAAGGGGTAGTCTAGGTAATTGGCTTAGGGAATCTAGGTGTAACTAACTAGGGAAGCTTCTAGGAAGCTCGGTTTAGGGTTATTCTGAATTTCTAGATTGTACCTTGAGGACTCCTAAGCAAAAACGAAAATTTCTGAAGGTTTGAAGGGCAATTGTGAATTCATTGAAGTTGCCCTAAATGCCTTGCCTATAAAGGCTCTTTAACTTGGCATTCAAAAGGGAGATAGAAGTCAGATTGGATAAAAAAAATCACAAACGGCCAGAAATATCAAAATCACTGTTCCATTGAATTTCCTTCTGTAATCTTGAGGTTTTCAACTTCTGAAGTAATTTTTGAATCATCTGGGGATTAAAAATGGAGTGAACTTGGGTTTGTAGAAGTCTGGTTTGAAGTTGTTGGGTTACCATTCGATTGAAACTGTTTTTTTATTGACGGCTGCATATCATTTTTTGGTTTGCAATTGGCTCTGCTGGTGCTGACTCCTGTTGATCCTTCATTTCTTATTTCTTTTCATTTCCAAGTATGTATATCGAATAGGCCCTTAGCCATTGAATCGTGTACTTGAGGATTTGGATCATCTGTTGACTCGCTAGCAAACATCATGTGAATACCTAGCTTGAATCCCAGATTTTGAACAGCAATTCTGCTTTGTTCTATTTTTATCTCATTCATGCAAGTTAGAATTTAGATTTAGATATATGTAGCAGATATCCTTTGTGAATGATCAAGTTCTGCAATTTTTGTATTTATGAAACTCAGCTTTGTTTGCAAAACTGCAAAGGCTAATGTCTAAGTATGGATAATCTATTACTCTGTTAGCAAGATATAGTCTGGTCCCTTAGTTTCATATACTGGGTTGCTGTTTGGAACGAGATTTTTGACTGTTAAACACATTGAGGATCTGAGTTTACTAGAAAGCAGGTATTGGTATAGTCTTATGTTTATTGAATAAATCACATCATTTTGGGTTGCTATTCAAAAAGAGTTGGCAAATCTGGTTGTTACTATGGCGTGCTCTAGATTTGATGATGGCAGTTGTATAAGAACGTGGGATAATTAGCAAGTTATTTTGAAATATAATAGCATACTATTGGAATTGGGCCTAGTCTCTTGCTTCACGTTAGCTTGCTAAGTTGGAATTCCTGTAATGGCTTAATAACAATTGAACGTTTAGAGGCATGTGTGGTGAAGTTAGTTTTGGCAAACATTTTCCCGTCCAGGTTGTTGCGTGTGTTAAAATAAAGAGTATCAAGGAGGACCCCTATTGGGTCCATCATGGGCCTAGGCGGGGCAAGCTAGCCGAGTTTCCTCCCATTACTTGTTGTGCTAGCCCAAATGCTTTTGTTTCACAATCAGATGAGGACTGCCCAATGCCCTCCAAATTTAGTTTGGATTTCTTTTGAAAATTGGAATTGAGGTGTGACATGCCGAGTAAAATATAAAGATGCATGACCCTCATTTAATTATTTCTTTCAAATCCTTAGAATTCGAGACGTGCCATTTAGCAAATTCCATGGCCCTCGCATAGTGCAAACACGTAGTTGCTTTGGGCGCGTACTTTAATAATCTACTTTCCTAAACTAGGGTGCACATTTATGTGACCCAAATCCAAATCTCAACAACGTTAAGATAAAATGTGTCGTGGATCGCGGGCGCATTTATGTGACGTGGTTAAAGACATGTTTTAGATGACGTTGAACCTTTCCTAAAAATAATTAAATAAAAGCGGTTAAAAAGTTAAAATTGAACCATAGGTTGAAACATGTATTAAAATCAGATAATTAATCCGAATGTAACAGATGAGCGACCGTGCTAGAACCACGGAACTCGGGAATGCCTAACACCTTCTCCCGGGTTAATAGAATTCCTTACCCGGATTTCTGGTTCGCGGGCTGTTAAACAGAGTCAATTTTTTCTCGATTCGGAATTTAAAACCGGTGACTTGGGACACCAAAAATCTCCCAAGTGGCGACTCTGAATCTTTAAAAATAATCCCGTTTTGATTGTTACTTTAAATTGGAAAAACTCCCGTATACCCCTTCCGCGGGGTGGAGGAAATAGGAGGTGTGACAGCTCTGGCGACTCTACTGGGGATCGAACCCAGAATCTCTGGTTCAGGGTTCAAGAATTCGAGCTTAGATGAATTATTACATTTGGTTTTATCTGTTATCTGATTTTATTACATGTTTGAGCCTAATGTGCTAAATATTGCTTTTACCGCTTTGATATTATCTGAATTGTATATGAACTACTACGAAACCCCTCTCTTCTCTCTCCCGAGGAGTGCACGCTGGTTGTGACTTCTTTCTATTAGTGTCATATCCAAATAGAACGAGGCTCGGACAAGTCGCAAAGTCGGATGATCTTTTGGTTATCGGTACGCAGCCCCCCCTCGGTTCGAGTTGTCCGCTCGGGTAAGCCAGGTCTAGAACAAATAAACCCAGGTTTTTAAATTTAGTATAACAATACCTCATGCCGGATCCCTAGTAGGAACGTTTGTTTGCATCATGTGCATTTTGACTTTGGAGCCTCAACACACGGGTTGGGTCTGTCTAGGACAGGTGCACCCGAAATAAAAAGACCATCATGATGCATCTTACTTGCTACTTGTGCATTTATTTGTTTCGGATTTGCATGCTGACCGACTTTTGAATAAAAGAAGAGAGTTCGGAAAAGAAATAGCAGTGTAGAGGGTTAAGAGAGTTAATCAACTGTTTTAAGAAAAACCAGTGTCCGAATAACATCGAAACTCTGCCAAATTTTTGAAAAAAGAGGAGAAAAACGAAATAAAAAAAAGAATAAGAAAGTTTGGTTTTCAAAATAGTCCATTTTATTTGCCCGAACTACGCCAGTTTGATTCCCACCGGATGTGGGATACGTAGGAAACCCCCATCGGGTCCAACTTCCTTTTTTGCAAAATAGCCCAAAAGAACAAAAAATTTACTTTCATTTGAAAATAATTAGAGTGATGTCATTCTTGTCAGAAATAGTCGAATGTCCCTAAAAGGGCGCCGGAAGGCTGCTTTTGCAAGAATAGCCGTCTGTGGTCATTTTTCAATGTTTTCATCGGTTAGCCAACACAGCCTTAAAATCTTCGTCTTCGAGGTGCTGAAGGGCCGTATTTGCAAAACCGGATTTTATTTTATGTTTTTAAAAAAAATGACAGAAAAGAGAGGAAAAAGTGTCAATTTTGTCTTCGAGTCAAATGAGTCTTGATTTTTGTTTAATCACCCTAACAAATATGCAGAATGAGCACGAGTCCAAGTTTGCCGATAACAGTCATGAACAAGATTCCTTTGGAGTTGCATATGTGGTGGGAGGATCTGGGAATATCGGAGCAAGATAAGGTCTGTCTACATTTGGGAGGTCTCACCAGGTTGTTAAAAATAACATCTAGAGGAGATGTCATAAAGGCTTTGGTTACGTTTTGGGACCCGGCCCATAACGTATTTCACTTTTCTGATTTTGAACTCACCCCAACCTTGGAAGAGATAACAGGTTATATGGGAAGTACTGAAGGGCTGAGGCATAAGTATCTGATCGCTCCAAGAGCCGTTAACTCTCACAAATTCATGGATTTGTTAAAGATAAGCAAGGGAGTCCCGTACTCCGAATTGGAGGGTGGTTTTTCCACTCTACGTTTTATATATCAGAGGTACGGGCATGTAGAAGGGTTCAATGATCCGGCAAGCGGGGTTTGTAGCAGAGGAAACCGAACAAAATAGGATGAGCATAGGCGTTTTGCCTTCATTGTAGCTTTCCTATGCCTTGTGGTGTTCCCCCGGAAAGACGAGACTATCGATTTACGGGTGGTTGGAGTCGTCAAGGTCCTAGTTACCAACGCCAAAAGCATTCTTGCCCCTATGATAGTGTCTGAGCTATACCGAGCTCTCACAGCTTGTAAAGCTGGGGCAGATTTCTTCGAGGGATGCAATTTGTTATTATAGATGTAGATGATCGAGCACCTGTGTCATCGTCCTCAGTATATGAGTTATGGATCTACAAAGAAAAGTTGTATTGAAGAGTTTGACACAAGGATTTCAGGATTCAAGCTGCCAGAAGGGTTTGGAGATTGGGTATCCCACCTTCGTTCCATTACTGCAGGACAAGTAGAATGGACATTGGGTTGGCTTCCTGTTGAAGAAATTGTGTATATGCCCGCCACTGGTACTTACTTCCTCCTAATGGGTCTGCGAGGTATTCAGCCCTACGCTCCTTACCGGGTGATGAGACAGTTGGAAAGGTGTCAGGTGATGCACCCAGATGAAGATCTTAGTGTTTATGCGGTCGAGGTTAGTTCTGACAGCCAATTTCATGAAGAAACAGTTCGTTCTATTTGGAATGAATGACAGTATTTGACGGTGAACACCCGAGTGCGTGACCTATCTAGAGGCGAAGTCTCACCCGTCTATCTTGCCTGTATAGAAAGAAGAACACTACAAGGGCCGAACCAGAAAGACAAGCCAAAAAACCTCACATTCAGGAATTCGTTGAGGCGTCGCAAGAACAATGGGCTTGGTTGGCTAAAGAGAATGAGTACAGGGCCACAATAGGAAAATTGGAAAAGCAAGTCAGAGAGCTTCAATTCGAGAGTCATTTGCAAGTCACGGCGGACGAAGGAGAAAAGAAAAGGCTAGCCAAAGAAAATGAGGCCCTTCGAGCCCAAATTCAGAAAATGAAAATAGCAGCAGAAAACCCCGCCCGAAGTGCCAAAGATGAAAAGCTCATCAATAACCTGAGGCAAAAAGTGAATGACTACAGTTTTGATTTGAACAAAGCAGAAAGTGAACTAGCCGGGGCTCAAAAGCAATTGTCTAAAAACGCAGATGAACGAGCGCACCTGGTTAAGCAGTTGAAAGAAAAGTACGACAATGAGATCGTAGGATTAAAGAAAAGGGTCATCGCCATAGAAAACCAAATGATCAAACAGGCGAAAGACTTCAAGGTTGAAAGAGAACATTGTTATACAGCATTGGCACAATTAGAAATAGATTTGCAACAACTTCAGGAGCAGAATCATATGGCCGAGCAAACTTTGGAAGCCAGGGCCCAGCAGATCAGGCGTTTGTTATAAGAAAAAGGTGTCATAAAAGAGAGAATTAGAAACATCGCTGATTATATTGTTATGAAGTGCCAAGTCTGTAAGGATATGACTCGCACTACCTTCTTCGCGGCAGTGATGACATTTACTAAGCAGATAATGAGTGACTTGGACCGGCTTCAAAGGGATCTTGCATATAGGCCCGCGGCGAGACCGAATCATGTCCCACGGGCACTAGGAGAATTGATGTATTCATGATTTCTCATTTGAGTCTATATTTCCTTTTCCGTTAGAGTCTGTCAGTTGTGTTGAGTTTGTATTTTCTTTTGCTGGAGCCTGTCAATTGTGTTCGAGTCTGTATCTTCTTTTTTTGGAGTATGATAGTTTATTTTTGGAGTCTATATTTCGTCTCTTCATCCGCGTCTGTTAGTTTCTCTCGGAATCTGTTAGTTTGGAGTCTTTGTAATCAAAGTCTTTGCTTTTTATGAAAATAGAAAATCCCAAAAATGTGTTATTTCACACTTATCTCCCAGAACTACGCTCGGTCTGATTCATGTGGGGTCATGATACGTAGGCAATCTCCATAGTATTCGACCATAACCAAATGAGAAAAAGAAGAAGAAAAAAAAGAGAGGAAAAACAAGAGAAAAAAAAAAAGAAAAAGAAAAGAGAGAAAATAAGAGAAAAGAAACAATGGCAAAACAAGAGGGAAATGAAAAAAGAAGAGCAAAGGCCAGAATGAAAAGAAAGAGAAAAAGAAGGAAAGTTGTAAGTGGAAAAGCCGGGATGACGCAAGCAGCTGATCAAATGCATGGTAGAAACGGTTAACTGCTTAGGTGCATTCATTCCCCAAATGCGCGGTTAACAATTTGTTAAAGCCCTAACCATTAACAAGGTTATTGTTGATGTATTGAGTCCAGGCAGGTGGTTAGTTGATTGGCATTCTGGCAACTTACACATACAATACCCGATCAAAAGACAGGCTGAACATGGCCAACCAAGAACCGGAGACAAGTATTGTTGACCTGTCAAAAGAGGTAGAAGAACTGGATGTTAATGCAATGAAGGAAGAGATGTATAAGTTAAAGCAGCAGATGACTGAAATGTCCCAAGCATGGGCAAAGGGGCATCCACCACCGGTTTATACCTCCAACCCTGCTTATATCCCACCATCGGCCCAACCTCAGGAGCCTCTCACTGTGAACTCATCTCCATCCTTTCCCCTTTACCAACAATGTTATGGCACCACTTCCCATACTTCTCAAACTCCACCACCCAAACAAGTCTCATACCCTCCTCCGCCAATCACTCCTGTTTTTGTGGCACCTTCACCCGCTGCATTACACTGATCTTCCAATGAACCTCTATTCCAGACTCACGACAACCAGTACTATCCTCTTGAACCCACCTTCAAAGTTCCAGATCCATATTCTTACACCCCTTACCTTGATCTCCTAGCAGAGACCGAGAAGCCACCCAAAAATCCCGAGCATGAAGAGATGATTAGAAAGGTCAAAAGCTTAGAATAATCATTTAGAGATATGAGGGGGTTGGGAGGTCAAGTAAGTGTGGCCTATAAAGATTTATGTCTGTTCCCAGATGTTCAGTTACCAGCAGGGTTCAAAATGCCCAAGTTTGATCTGTACGACGGGCATGGTGACCCAGTAACACACTTAAGAGGATTTTGTAGCAAGATGAGAGGAGCAGGCGGAAGAGATGAATTGTTGATGGCATATTTCAGCCAAAGTTTGAGTGGATCGACATTAGAATTGTATACCAGACAAGATCACAGCAGGTGGTACACATGGGACGATTTGGCCCAAGCCTTTGCCTGCCATTTTCAGTACAATCTTGAAATTATCCCAGACCGTCTATCATTAACAAAGATTGAGAAAAAGCCCGGTGAGAGTTTCAGGGAATATGGATTCCGGTGGAGAGAGCAAGCAGCGAGGGTTGACCTTCCGATGAAAGAAAGTGAGATGGTTGATTATTTCTTGTAGGCTTTGGAACCCACTTATTTTGGTCACTTGGTGTCAGCAGTGGGCAAGTCCTTTAATGAAGTTGTAAAAATGGGAGGCATGGTTGAGGAGGGACTCAAGTCCAACAAGATCATGAGTTATTCAGCAATCAAAGCGACCACCCAGGCCATTCAAAACGTTACTGGAGGTGTACTCGGGAAAAAGAAGAAAGAGGATGTTGCTACAATTAAGTCAGGAGCTTGGGTCGGGTCCAAGGGCCTCCCGCATTACTACAACCAGCCTCGACCTTATCCCCAAACGTACCCCCACATTCCATATAGCCCACCATAGCACTACTACCCACCGCCAGATCCCCATTTTCCGTCCATCACGCACAAACCTATACCCAATCTCCTGCTCACGCACAATGGCGTGCGCCAGCTCCACAAAGTCCATACCTAACTCCACAAAATGCCCATACACCCCCAAGAGCCTACAGAAATCCCCCTGGAACAGGTTTTCGGCCAAATCAAGCCTTTAAGAATGAGAGGTTGCAGAAGCAGAAGACTTTCACTCCATTGGGAGAATCATATACCAATCTATTCTACAGATTGAGACAGTTGGGTATATTGAATCCAATTGAGACAAAACTGCCAAATCCCCCTCCCAGAAATCTTGACCGCTCGGTGAGTTGTGAGTATTGTTCAGAGGCCCCGGCTCATGACACAGAGAAATGCTGGAGATTGAAAACAGCTATTCAGGAGCTCATTGATACTAGTCGGATTGAGGTCCAAGCCCTGGTGGCACCCAATATCAACCAAAACCCGTTGCTGGCCCATCATGAGACAAATATGATTGAGATTGTGCATAAGGAAGGGGAGCCTAAGAAGCCTTCGCAAACCGTCATGATGATTCGGGCTAGTGAAGCCAAACCGTTTGAAAAGTCAACAAGTGAGAAGTCTGTGATCAAGTTGAACGGGGCAAATAATGAACCATTTGTGGAGGTCAAAAAGGGGTCCTCAAATGACGTTGCAGGAAAACATGAAAGAGCAAAAGTGATTGTGCCAGGAGTGACGAATAAGCTTGTGGTAATTGTGAAGGGCGCCTGCACAGATCCTGTCATTATCAAACCGGTAACTCAATTACCCATAGTCAACAGCAAGGCAGTACCATGGAATTATGAACGAGTGACAGTGACTTACAAGGGGAAAGAGGTTAAAGAAAAAGTGTGTGAGACCCATGGTTTGACTCGATCAGGGAGATGCTTTGCCCCTGAAGAGTTGAGAAAAGTTAAGACCTCAAAAGATAACCCAGTGTTGGTGAAGAAAGCTGTGACCGAGGAGAAGCAGAGGAATTTCTGAGAAAGATGAAAGTACAAGACTATTCCATTGTGGAGCAGTTAAGGAAGACACCGGCTCAGATCTCGTTATTGTCATTATTGATCCATTCAGACGAGCACCGTCGGGCTTTGATGAAGATCTTGAACGAAGCCCACGTTCCTGACAAAATCTCAGTAAACCACTTGGAAAAGATAGCTAACAAGATATTTAAGGTAAACAGAGTCACTTTTTCTGATGATGAGTTGCCCGTGGAGGGTACTGAGCACTATAGAGCCCTCTATCTGACGGTGAAATGTGAAGATTCCGTGGTTACTCGGGTACTGGTTGACAATGGTTCCAATGCAAATATTTGCCCTCTTTCCACTCTAAACAAGTTGAAGGTGGATGATGAAAAAATTCACAAGAATAGTATCTGCGTTCGGGGATTCGACGGTGGAGGGAAAGATTCAGTCGGGGACATAGTGCTCGAGCTTACAATAGGTCCAATTGAATTTACTATGGAATTCCAGGTGCTCAACGTGGCCGTTTCTTACAATCTGTTGTTAGGTCGACCCTGGATTCATGCTGCCAAAGCGGTCCCGTCCACTCTGCATCAAATGGTTAAGTTTAAATGGGATAGACAAGAAATTGTTGTGCATGGCAAAGATAATTTGTGTGTTCCCATTGATACCATTGTTCCGTTCATAGAGTTTGAAGACGACAAGGGGCCATGGGTTTATTAGGTTTTGACACGGTATCGGTAGAGAAAATTCCTGAAGGGAAGTGCGTGCCGACTCCAAGGGTAGCTGCTGCATCAGTCATGGTAGCCGTTGAAATGTTGAAAAATGGTTTTGTACCGGGAAAAGGTTTGGGTGCATCTCTGCAAGGTATAGTACAACCGGTTTCTCTTCCTAAAAACTTGGATACATTTGGTCTGGGGTTTAAGCCCACAGTCGCAAACGTGAGAAGAGCCAGAAAAATGAAACAGAGAGCATGGGCCCTTCCAAAGCCAGTCTCGCGTCTTTCCTGATCATTTGTCAGGCCTGGTACCAGAAAGCGCCTAGTGACGATAGTTCCCAGTTTGGTGGTTGATGTGGATGGAGATTTGATGGAAAGGTTCGAGAGGATATTCGCCGATGTGAACATGTTGGAAGCTGGAGAGGGTTCTAGCAAGGTAGATGTGCAATTTGTTGGGCCCAGTGCAAAGATTAACAATTGGGAAGCTACTCCTCTCCCCACCAGGAGGGAGTTTTGGTAGTTTGCTTTGATTTTCTTTCAATTTATCTGGATTATTCCAGGGTTGTAATTCAGATTCTATGTTCCATCCGTTTGGATGTATAAACCCCGTTATCTTTAATTTCAATGAAATGTAATTTCTCTTTTCCTTTCTTCCTGATAGTTTTATTTTTGTTTTCCTTTCTTCCTTGTACAGTTCTTTTTATGCTGGCTTCAATGATATGACATACATGCGGAATCTCCGGCCCAGTCTTAAAAGCCAATCTAATTCTGAAATAGCAATTCAAGAAATAGAATGTGATGTTGAATCGGAATATGAGGAGGATGAAGCCTTTGAAGAGATTAGTAAAGAATTAAGCCATTTTGAAGAAAAACCCAAGCCTAACCTGAGTGATACAGAAGCAATCAATTTAGGTGACCAAGATAATGTTCGGGAAACTAAAATAAGTGTCCATCTTGAACCACATCTCAGAGAGGAGATAATTAAAATACTGTTCGAGTACAAAGATGTTTTTGCATGGTCCTATGATGATATGCCAGGTCTACGCACTGGCTTGGTGGTTCACAAATTGCCCACTGATCCGGCATTCCCCCTGTCAAGCAGAAGCTGAGGAAATTTAAAACTGATATGAGTGTGAAAATTAAGGAAGAAGTCACCAAACAGTTTGAGGCCAAGGTCATTCGGGTCACTCGGTATCCCACTTGGTTAGCCAATGTAGTGCCTGTGCCGAAGAAGGATGGCAAGACCAGGGTGTGTGTTGATTATCGAGACCTCAACAAGGCGAGTCCCAAGGATAACTTCCCACTGCCGAACATCCATATATTGATCGATAATTGTGCCAAACATGAGATTGGTTCTTTTGTGGATTGTTATGCGGGCTACCACCAGATCTTAATGGATGAAGAAGACGCAGAAAAGATCGCTTTCGTCACGCCATGGGAAACGTACTGCTATCGGGTCATGCCATTCAGTCTGAAAAATGTCGGGGCAACCTACATGAGGGAAATGACGACCATATTCCACGACATGATATATAAGGAGATCGAGGTTTATGTAGATGATGTGATTGTAAAGTCTAGAAAGCAGTCTGACCATGTCAGAGATCTGAGAAAGTTCTTCAAAAGGCTTCGCATGTACAATCTCAAGCTCAATCCTGCAAAATGCGCGTTCAGTGTTCCGTCTGGAAAGTTGTTGGGATTCATAGTCAGCCGACGAGGTATTAAATTAGACCCGTCAAAAATCAAAGCCATCCAGGAATTGCCACCTCCAAAGAACAAGACTGAGGTGATGAGTCTGTTGGGAAGATTGAATTACATCAGCTGGTTTATTGCTCAGCTCACAACAGCTTGTGAGCCTATCTTCAAACTGTTAAAGAAAGATGTTGCGGTCAAGTGGATAGATGAATGTCAGGAAGTATTTGATAAGATAAAGGGGTATTTGTCAAACCCACCTGTGTTGGTCCCGCCAGAACCAGAGAGACCTTTGATTCTGTATTTAACAGTCTTGGACAATTCATTTGGATGTGTGTTGGACAGCATAACATCACCGGTAGGAAGGAGCAGTCCATATATTATCTCAGTGAGAAATTCACATCTTACGAGGTTAAGTACACTCATCTTGAGAGGACGTGTTGCGCCCTAACTTGGGTAGCCCAGAAGCTGAAACACTATTTGTCATCGTATACTACTTACCTCATCTCTCGCTTGGATCCGTTGAAGTATATCTTCCAGAAGCCTATTCCTACGAGAAGGCTCGTAAAGTGGCAGATCTTGCTCACAAAATTTGACATTGTCTACGTGACTCGGACTGTGATGAAAGCACAAGCACTAGCTGACCATTTGGCTGAGAATCCTTTGGATGAAAAATACGAGCCTTTGAAAACTTACTTCCCTGATGAAGAGGTAATGCACATTGATGAGTTGGAACAGATTGAAAGGCCAGGATGGAAGCTTTTCTTTGATGGTGCCGCTAACATGAAAGGCATTGGGATAGGAGAGGTACTTGTTTTTGAAACAGGGCATCATTACCCTGTTACAACCCAGCTTCGGTTCTACTATACTAACAACATGGCGGAATATGAGGCATGCATTTTGGGTTTGAGGATGGCTGTGGATATGAGTGTCCAGGAAGTCTTGGTCTTGGGTGACTCGGACCTTCTGGTACACCAGATTCAGGGAGAATGGGAAATACGGGATTTAAAACTCATACCGTACCGGCAATGTTTGTATGATCTTTGTCAATGGTTTCAATCAATAGAGTTCAGGCATATTCTGAGGATCCACAATGAGGTCGCTGATGCTTTGGCTACTCTGGCGTCAATGTTACATCATCCAGATAAGGCTTATGTAGACCCATTGCGTATTTCGGTCCGCGATCAGCATGCTTATTATAACGTGGTGGAAGAAGAATTCAATGGCGAACCATGGTTCCACGATATCAAGGAATACATCCGAATGGGAGTATATCCAGTACAAGCTACAGGTGATCAGAAGAGGACAATTCGTCGTTTGGCAAGCGGATTTTTCTTCAGTGGGGGAGTTTTGTACAAGACTCCGGACCTAGGACTGCTAAGATGCATAGATGTTAGGTAGGCCACAACTATTATGACCGAAGTACATTCTGGAGTCTTTGGACCGCACATGAGTGGATACATGTTGGCAAAGAAGATTCTCCAAGCAGGTTATTATTGGCTCACTATGGAGCGAGGCTGTATCAGTTTTGTGCGTAGATGTCATCAGTGCCAAGTGCATGGAGATTTGATTCATTCTCTACCATCTGAATTACATACAATGTCTGCACCATGGCCTTTTGTTGCCTGGGGGAATGGATGTCATTGGACCAATCGAGCCAGCAACATCCAACGGGCACAGGTTTATTCTGGCGGCCATTGATTATTTCACCAAGTGGGTAGAGGCTAAAACATTCAAGTCTGTAACCAAGAAGGCGGTGGTTGATTTTGTGCATTCAAATATCATTTGCCGGTTCGAGATACCGAAGGTGATCATTACAGACAATGGGGCTAACCTCAATAGTCATCTGATGAAAGAGGTATGTCAGCAGTTCAAGATTACACATCGCAATTCTACCCCATACCGCCATAAGGCAAACGGAGCAGTTGAGGCGGCCAACAAGAATATAAAGAAGATACTTCGAAAAATGGTGGAAGGTTCTAGGCAGTGGTATGAAAAGCTGCCATTTGATTGTTAGGTTATCGCACTACTATCCATACTTTAGTAGGGGCGACTCCTTATTTATTGGTGTATGGCAACGAAGCAGTAATACCCGCAGAAGTGGAAATTCCATCCCTTCGAACTATCACGGAGGCTGAGATCGATGATGAGGAGTGGGTCAAAACCCGCTTGGAACAATTGAGTTTGATCTATGAGAAGAGACTGGCAGCAGTGTGTCATGGCCAGTTGTATCAATAGAGAATGGCAAGAGCATACAATAAGAAGGTACGTCTGCGGAAGCTTGAAGTGGGGCAGTTAGTATTGAAATGCATTCTTCCTCATCAGGTTGAAGCAAAGGGAAAATTCGCCCCAAATTGGCAGGGGCCGTTCGTTGTGGCTAGAGTGTTGTCCAATGGTGCATTGTATTTGATAGATGTAGAAGGCAAATGTGTAGAAATGGCTATCAATTCTGATGCAGTCAAGAGATACTATGTATGATTTTCTCTTTGATTGTACTTGTTTGTATTTGTCATGTCTCGAATATTGAAATGACAAAGGCATTTTGTTCTGCTATCTAAATGCTTTATCCCTCGTTACCCTTTTGAGCCTCATTTATTTTCTTTCATACCCCTCTTTCGGAATCAATAGCAAATATCGGAAACACAAGTGTAAAGATAAGTAAATGAAGGAGAGAAAAAGAGAAAGGAAAAAGAAAAGAGAAAGGAAAGAATGAAAAGAAAGAGAAAAGAAAAAAAAAGAGAGAAAAAAAAACAATAAAAAGAAAAACAAAAAGAAGAAAAGAAGAGAAAGAAAAAGAGCAGAAAAATCACAACAAACAAAGTAATTCCTATGTCATGAACTACGTTTGACCTGATTCCTTTTAAGGATACGTAGGCAGCCTCACAGTTCGGTCTCATCAAAACAAAAAATCCAAAAGTCCCCAAGCAAGAAACTGGGGTAGAAGTTGCGGTTGTTGTAAGAAATCTGGTCCGAAAGTTGTAATTTTGAACTCATGAGGAGTTGTTTTGAGCCTTTTTATGCCCTTTCTTTCTGACCCCATCCAAAAGCCCACGTTATGTTCCAAACAAAGACCTTCCGATCAGGTTTCAAGAAATGCCAAGGCGAGCAAGTAGCGGTATTTCATATCAGGGGTAACATTCCGGTCCAAAGGGGAAAAGAAATGTTAAAAATGAGAGAATCTTATTGGTAAAAACCCTCACGGGCATCGTAAGGTGACGGGAGCTGAGAGAAATCAAAAAATGAGAGTCTTATTGGTGAAAACCCTCACGGGCACCTTGAAGCGAAAGTGAGTTGACAGATGAACAAATGAGAGAGGTCTGCTGGTGAAAACTTCCAAGACACCGCAGGATGAACAAGTTCAGGATTTGGTTGAAGAAATCAGGTTATGGAAATTCCGGGGCAACAAAGTGTGGCAATTGGAAGTTGATTGGTTGGACAGATTGGGCCGAGTAATCCAAAATGCGTGTCATGATCAGTGGTGCCGGCTGCTCCACTCAGATAAGTTTCTTTTCTTTTTCCTCTTCAGATAGTCTTCCAGTTTTGGATTTCCTTATCCTTAATTCTGAAAGTCATTGCATTTCATTTCTTTTGGGTTTATTCCTCTAAGATGTTCCCAATGTCAGTTTTATTTAAGCAAATAAGAAGGAATTTCAAAGCTCACTACCATCTTCAAGACTACAAAGCACAGCGCGGCCAGAGCATACCACAGATATCATGATGTAAAGTGGGGCAAAGTGCCAGCAAGAGTTCCATCGGCAAAATGATTTGGTAATTTCATTGGAGATGAAGAGGTTCCGTTAAAGGGGTCATAGGTTTGAAATAACGGTTCAAGTATAGAATACTCGGGTCATTCAGGGTCATAGGATTTTGAAAGTCAATCAGAAAGTCAAGCGGTTCAGGGCCAGTTCGGGGAAGCCAGTCAAAACAAAACAATGCAGCGGAGAGACCTTCAATAAAGAATGTCATCAACCAGCCACCATATTTAAAACTGACAAGATTTTTTCTTTGATTAGAACAGGGGCAGGAAATTTCGGTTGTTTCGGAGAAACCCTCCGTGGAGAAAGGCAGTCACCAAACAGGTTTGATTTTTGATTTTCAGGACCCTATGGGATCTAGTTTAAAGTTCAGAAATAGCATAATCTAGCATAAATGTATCCCAAAGGAATATAAGTTAGCTTAGAAGTTTGCATGTTCGAGATATGATTCAATTAGGAGTTTCCAGGGCCCTCCTGAATAATGGGACTTAGCTTTAAGATTTCGATTAGATAACAACATTTAGTGTAGACTCTGCTGTAGGGTAGTATAATTCAGCCATGAAAGTTGTCACCCTTAAGATAAAACTTGACCTTTGATTTTCAGGATCCTCCTGGATAATGGGGAGTAGATTAAGACCTTCTTAGATAACAAGATGTAGCGAAAGTCATGTCTTTAAAAGATATAGCTTAGATTTAAAATTGCCATTTAGTTAAGAGTTGTCAGGACCCCCTAGATAATGGGACCTAGCTTTCAAATTCTTAGTAATATTTGATAATATGATTCAGTTTAACACTCACATATGTGCCCAGCTACCAAACTGGGGCAGAAAATTTCCTCTGTTTTTGTCATTTCATTGAAGTCAGGAGCCCGCCTGGAGAGTAGGGAATACATTTCAAGTTAGAAGTCAGGAGCCCGCCTGGAGAGCAGGGAATACATTTCAAGTCAGCAATCAGGAGCCCGCCTGCAGAGCAGGGAATACATTTCAAGTTAGCAATCAGGAGCCCGCCTGGAGAGCAGGGAATACATTTCAAGTCAGCAGTCAGGAGCTCGCCTGGAGAACAAAGGAGTACAATTCAAGTTTTAGCTTTCAAGTTCTTATTGATACTTGGTAATGTGATCCGTTTTACACTTACATGTGTGCCCAGATACCCAAACGGGGGCAGAAAATTTTCTTTGTTTTTCTCTATTTTGTTGAAGTCAGGAGCCCGCCTAGAGAGCAGGGAATACATTCAAGTTCAGCAATCAGGAGCCCGCCTGGAGAGCAGGGAATACATTCAAGTTCAACAATCAGGAGCCCGCCTGGAGAAAAGAAAAACATCTCAAAGTGTAGTTGGAAGTCAGGCATCCACCTGGAGAAAAGGAAAACATCTCAGATTACAATTCAAGGCGGCAACAAAGGGATTCCACCAGGAGAATACAAGTCAACAAGGCAATAAGAACCACAAGAGCAAGTTTGAAGATATAGATAGGATTTCGTAATGCATAGACCATAGTATAGTCTAGCTTCTTTTTATTTTATAATGGTGTAATAAGGGGATGCAGTAAGTAGTAGTAGCAGTAGCAACAACAATGAAGTCACAGCTTCATGGTAGTCCCAGCTACCAAACATTCCTGAACTACACTGACCTGATTCTTTTTTAGCCAAGGATATGTAGGCAACCTCGAAAGCAGGGTGCGGTCAAATCTTTTAAAATGCTTCCCACAGAGTATTTATACAGCGCAAAAATCGCTCGTATCCGCTCACTTTATCTTTGCACGAAAACTCTTCATGTTTCCGAGCAAAGATGGGCAGTTGTGAGCACGTGATTTTTGCCCTATATGAATTATCCCTATAAATTCAAAAAAAAATAATTTTTCCATTGTTTGCAATTTTGTGGCATTTTCTGTTATTATTTGCATATTGTCTGTGCATGTTAATTTTGTTTAATTAATGAAAACTACAAAATATGTTGCATGTGCATTTAGGATTTAACTTCACATTTTTAAGAATTAACTAGTAGTTAGTTGTTTTATAAAATGGAAAAATCACAAAAATAGGTTAATTTGCACTGTTAATCTTAATTTTGATTTTGAGTAGTTTTCTTTTAATTTGGTTTTGTTATTAATTGTGATAATTATCATTTATATTTATTTAGTATTTTTTAGTTAATTAGGTTCTAGGAATTAATTTAGGTTTTAATCTAATTTTGGGAAAAGAAGAAAAAAGATTTTTTTGAAAATTGATTTGAAATAGGAGTTAAAAGAAGAGGAGAGTTAGTTTGGGCCTATTTTAATTAAAGCATCCCGGCCCAGATCTCAAATCTCCTAGTACCCGTCCCCAAAGCCCGACCCATTTTTGCCCTTATCCGACCCAATCCCCCTACTCAAACCATACGACATCGTTTCGAGTTAGTAAGTTTAAAAGGATCTGAGCCTTTAATCTTGGCTCATCCAACGAGGGAGGTGACTTCTTGTGCATTGATTAAATATGTCCAAAGTTCTGAGATTAACTTAGAACAAACCCCACCCCCCTCAGAACCCTCTTATGTTCATCACCTCTTCCTCTCATCTCCTTGCCAAACCCTAACGCCGCCCTTCATCCCTTCGCCATTTCCGGCCGGCGTTGGAGCTCGAACACCACCCAAATTTCATCCATGCAACCATCACCCTTCCCTCAACCCCAATCCACCACTATTTCTTCCCAAGTCCTTACCAAATCAGTCCAGTTTTGAATTTGGAAACAAAGAAGAAAAGAATACGTCAAGCCTTCAAACTCCCTTGAACGATAGGGTTTGAAACGGGAATTGATCGTTTGTTTTCTTTGAGAACATACGGTTAATGCTTGTTTCGAATCAAATCGAAACCGTAGAGTTCATCAAGCTTTGTTCGGTCGACCTTAGAGGTATTCTTTCTGTCTTTTCTCCATCATCTTCCTCGTCAGTTTCATTATTTAACTTTTTTTTTCTGTTGTTTCTCCTCCATCTTCATTCTGCCTTTTTCTTTCCATTTTTTCCTTTTGTTTCTGTCTGAATTAGTACAACCAATAGCTATGAGTTAACTTTAATTAATTTTGTTAAAGGGAAATAATTAATTCGGTTTGTTAGTATTAACATTGATTGGACTCTTTTGGGGCCATCGTTTGTGATAATGTGTTTGAGTCAGAGTTTTGGGTCTCAGAATATTCATGGGCTGGGAAAATTTCTTGGGCCCTCGATTTATTGTGACCCGTCCCAACAATAGCCTTAGAGTTCTGGTTGTTCGATTTGGCCTGACCCATAGTTGGATTGGGTTCAGGGGTAGTAACAGGGTTTTAAAGGGGTAGTCTAGGTAATTGGCTTAGGGAATCTAGGTATAACTAACTAGGGAAGCTTCTAGGAAGCTGGGGTTATTCTGAATTTGAAGGGCAATTGTGAATTCATTGAAGTTGCCCTAAATGCCCTGCCTATAAAGGCTCTTTATCTTGGCATTCAAAAGGGGGATTGAAATCAGATTGGATAAAAAAAATCACAAACGACCAGAACTATCAAAATCACTGTTCCATTGAATTTTCTTCTGTAATCTTGAGGTTTTCAACTTCTGAAGTAATTTCTGAATCATCTGGGGATTAAAAATGGAGTGAACTTGGGTTTGTAGAAGTCTGGTTTGAAGTTGTTGGGTTACCATTCAGTTGAAACTGTTTTTTTTTTGGACGACTGCATATCATTTTCTGGTTTGCAATTGGCTTTGCTGGTGCTAACTCCTGCTATTGCTACTGCTTATCCTTCATTTCTTATTTCTTTTCATTTCCAGGTATGTATATTGAACAAGCCCTTATCCATTGAATCGTGTACTTGAGGTTTTGGATCATCTGTTGCCTCGCTAGCAAACATCATGTGAATACCTAGCTTGAATCCCAGATTTTGAACAACAATTCTGCTTTGTTCTATTTTTATCTCATTCATGCAAGTTAGAATTTAGCTTTAGATATATGTAGAAGATATCCTTTGTGAATGATAAGGTTCTGCAATTTTTGTATTTATGAAACTCAGCTTTGTTTGCAAAACTGCAAAGGCTAATGTCTAAGTATGGATAATCTATTACTCTATTTGCAAGCTATAGTCTGGTCTCTTAGTTTCATATACTGGGTTGCTGTTTGGAATGAGATTTTTGACTGTTAAACACATTGAGGATTTGAGTTTACTAGAAAGCAGGTGTTGGTATAGTCTTATGTTCATTGAATAAATCACATCATTTTAGGTTGCTTTTCAAAAGGAGTTGGCAAGTCTGGTTGTTACTATGGCGTGCTCTAGATTTGATGATGGTAGTTGTATAATAACGTGGGATAATTAGCAAGTTATTTTGAAATATAATAGCATACTATTGGAATTGGGCCTAGTTTCTTGCTTCGCGTTAGCTTGCTAAGTTGGATTTCCTGTAATGGCTTAATAACAATTGAACGTTTAGAGGCATGTGTGGTGAAGTTAGTTTTGGCAAACATTTTCCCGTCCAGGTTGTCTGCGTGTGTTAAAATAAAGAGTATCAAGGAGGACCCCTATTGGGCCCCTCATGGGCCCAGGCAGGGCAACCTAGCCGAGTTTTTTCCCATTACTTGTTGTGCTAGCCCAAATGCTTTTGTTTCACAATCATATACGGGCTGCCCAATGCCCTCCAAATTTAGTTTGGATTTCCTTTGAAAATTGGAATTGAGGTGTGACATGCCGAGTAAAATCTAAAGATGCATGACCCTCATTTAATTATTTCTTTCAAATTCTTAGAATTCGAGACATGCCATTTAGCAAATTTCATGGCCCTTGCACAGTGCAAACGCGTAGTTGCTTTGGGCGCGTACTTTAATAATCTACTTTCCTAAACTCGGGTGCACATTTATGTGACCCAAATCCAAATCTCAACAACGTTAAGATAAAATGTGTCGTGGATCGCGGGCGCATTTATGTGACGTGGTTGAAGACATATTTTAGATGATGTTGAACCTTTCCTAAAAATAATTAAATAAAAGCGGTTAAAATATTAAAATTGAACCATAGGTCGAAACATGTATTAAAATCAGATAATTAATTCGAATGTAACAGTTGAGCGACCGTGCTAGAACCACGAAACTCGAGAATGCCTAACACCTTCTCCCGGGTTAACAGAATTCCTTACCCAAATTTCTGGTTCGGGGACTGTTAAACATAGTCAATTTTTCCTCGATTCGGGATTTAAAACTAGTGACTTGGGACACCATAAATCTCCCAAGTCGCGACTCTGAATCTTTAAAAATAATCCCGTTTCGATTTTCACTTTAAATTGGAAAAACTCCCTTATACCCCTTCCGCGGGGTGTAGGAAATAGGAGGTGTGACAGAAAGTGAGAATGAAATTGTGATTGAGGTACATGATTCAAATGAGGAAACCTAGCCGATCGGGTCGTGATCGGACTCTAAAAGTTGTGGTATTATGTATGATGATGTAACAGTATTAAATGTCCCAACCTAAAGCTATGAAAATTGTGTGAAAGCTATGTGATCTCTTATTTGATGATTTGGTGATTGTTTAAAGCTTTTAGTGATCCTTATGATTTCTTTATTCTTGTATTCTTTCTAATGAGATGGTGTTTAGTTATACATACTAGTACTATGCCATGGTACTAACGTCCCTTTTGCCGGGGGCGCTACATCTTTGAATAGATGTAGGTGGTTCCATAGCAGACAGTGCCGATCGTAGATAGCGGTGCATCCTCCTCTCAGCAGCCTTGGTGAGCCCCCTTTTCTTCTAGGGGTTATACAGTATATCTTTTGTTATAAATTACCACTTTTTGAGTATAGCCGGGGCCTTGTTTCCGGCATTATCATAACTCTCTTTTGTATCTTTACAGGCTCCGTAGACGTTTGTGTGGGTTTATGGGTGTTGGATGGGTCACTGGACTGTGTTGTAATTTTAAACTCTTGTTCTTTTAAACTGTAACTGTATGAAATTTTGGAAACTTGGGTTTAAGGGTTGTGATATAAAATAAACTATCAATGTTATATATACGATCTTTCCTACTATCTAATTAAATGAAAGTATGGTTTCTTGATCATAGTGAGTTGGGTAGAAAGTGTCCAAAAGGCTTGCTCAGTCGGGTTCACTCGATTGAGCGATGGTCGCGCCTCTCGAGGTTTGGGCATAACAGGCATCCCTGGCAGGTCTGTAGGAAACACCTCTGGAAACTCCCGAACCACTGGCACAGAATCCATAGAAGGAACCTCAGCACTAGAATCACGAACATAAGCCAAATAAGCCAAATACCCTTCTCGACCATGCGTCGAGCCTTCATATAAGAGATAACCCTATTGGTAGAACGACTAGGAGTCCCTCTCCACTCTAATCGAGGCAACCCCGGCAAGGCTAAGGTCACGGTCTTGGCATGACAGTCTAATATGGCATGAGAAGTTAACAACTAATCCATCCCCAAAATGACATCGAAATCGACCAAATCAAGAAGTAGGAGATCTACATGGGTCTCAAGACCCCTAATAATAACCATATACGATCGATAGACATGATCTACAATAATAGAATCACCCACCAGTATGGACATATATACAGGATCACTTAAAGAATCACGAGGCACAACCAAATATGTAGCAAAATAAGATGACACATAGGAGTATGTAGATCCTGGATCAAATAGAACTGAAGCATCTCTACTGCAAACTGAAAACGTACCTATGATAATGGCATCGGATGCCTCAGTCTTAGGCCTGGCTGGGAAAGTATAACATCGGGGCTATGCCCCACCACTCTGAACTACATCCCTGGGACGGCCTCCTGTTGGTTGGCCTCCACCTCTAGCGGTCTGACCTCTACCTCTAACACCTCGACCTCCACCTCTAGCTGCCTGACCCCTACCTCTAACTGGCCGAGTGAGCGTTAGAACACTCGGTGTCGGAACCATGGCACGAGAACCCTGATGCTGAGAACTACTCGATGCTCGAGGGCAAAATCTAGAAATGTGCCTCGGATCACCACATGTATAACAAGACCTCGGCTACTGAGACTAATGATCCTGAAACTGACCCTGACAGCCCGAGTAACCACCCTAAAAACTCTGGAGCGAAGGTGCACTGAGAGGAGCTGGTGGTGCACTGTAGGGTAGCTGATCAGAATACTGCATATGAGAACCACGGCAACCCGGAGCACCGTGAGAAGTCTGAAGTGCTGAATGAAATGGACTGGGAGGATGGCCCCTACCAAAAGAATCCCTGCCTCTAGATGAGGCACCACTGAACCTGCCAGAATGACGAGGCCTCTTTTCAGACCCCTGACCACTCCCCTGTGATAGAACCATCTCAACTTTCCTGGCCACATTGGCTGCATCCTGGAAAGTAATCTCACTCCCTGTCTCCTTAGCCATCTGCAATCTGATAGGCTGAGCTAGTCCCTTAATAAACCTCATCACCCCCTCTCTCTCTCTCTCGGTGGGAAGTATAAGAAGAGCATGACGGGCCAAGTCAATAAATCTAGTCTCGTACTGAGTGACTATCATAGAACCCTATTGGAGACACTCAAACTGCCTCCAATAGTCCTCCCTCTGAGTGATAGGAAGAAATTTTTCCAGAAATAGCTGAAAGAACTGATTCCAAGTCAAAGTCGGTGACCCAGCTGGTCTAGCCAAACAATAATCCCTCCACCAATTCTTGGCAAAACCTGACAGACAAAAAATAGCAAAATCGACCCCATTGGTCTCCACTATCCCCATGTTCTGTAGAACCTCATGACAGCTGTCCAAATAGTCCTAAGGATCCTCTGAAGATGTACCGCCATAGGTAGTAGTGAAAAGCTTGGTGAACCTGTCCAATCTCCACAAGGCAACATAAGACATAGCTACTCTCTTACCGGTCTGAGATACAATACCCGGCGGAACTACCCTAGCTAGCTGAGCTGCTAGAGTCTGAAACTAGGGATCCATCTGCTCCGGGGTGCGAGTAGCGGGAGTCTATGCTCCTCCCCCAACCTGAGAGATGGCTGGTGCTACAGGAAGTATGCCTGCCTGAGTGACGCTCTCCATAACGCCCATTAGACGGACCAGAGCATCCTGGAGTACTGGGGTAGCGATGAACCCCTCTGGAACCTGAGCTAGCCCTGCATGAACGGTCTGGGCTAGAACCTCATCATCAAACTCTACCTGAGGCTCCGCCGCTAGTGCTGCTGCTCTAGGCTGAGCCCTGCCCCTACCTCGGCCTCTAGCATGGCCTCGACCTCGTCCTATTCCCCTTGTAAGAGCTGCCACTAGGGGCTCGGGCTCCTGATCAGCGGATGAAGAGGCATGTGTTCTCGCCATCTGTGAAAGAATAGAGTAGAAGTTCAATTAGCATTGAGAAGTCAAATCGCACGATAGAGAAGAATAGATGTGAGGTTATTCCTAAACTCTGTAGCCTCTAGGGGATAAGCACAGACGTCTCTGTACCGATCCCTCAGACTCTACCTAGATTGTTCATGAATTGTGAGACCTAGGGAACCTAGTGCTCTGATACCAACTTGTCACGACCCGGATTTCCCCACCTTTGGGAATCGTGATGGCGCCTACTCGTGAAAGCTAGGCAAGCGGACAGTTACAGTTTTACCACCATTATTATTACTTCAAACATGAACAGTTAATAACTAAAATAAAATAATTATGAAATGCAGAAGTGATATAGTAATCCAACAATTCTAATACATAGCTACCCCAAAGATCTGGTGTCACAATCCAAGAACGACTAAGATTTACTACAAATATAAGTCTGAAAGAGATACAACTGTTCTCGAAATAGAAGAGACAGAAAATCTAAAACATAAGGAAGGGGACTCTGGAGTCTGCGAACGCCGGCAGATCTACCTCGGGTCTTCTGTAGACTGAAGGCAGCAACCCATGATCTACTCACGAGGTCCAGCACCGAAATCTGCACAGAAAGTGAAGAGTGTAGTATCAGTACAACCGACCCTATATACTGGTAAGTGTCGAGCCTAACCTCGGCAAAGTAGTGACGAGGCTAGGACACAACAACCATATAAACCTGTGTAGTTAAATCATATACAAGAAGTAATAATAACAAGAATTTAATAGATAAAGACAGGGAAAGGGGGAAACATGCTGAGGGGGATATCAGATTATGACAGTAATAAAGTAAAGCAGCAAGGTAAATATCAAACTTGAACCCACAGAACTAATAACATAGTAACACATGCACGACATCACCCTTTGTGCTTTTGCTCTCGTCCTCACCATAAAATCAACAGAAACGGCACGACATCACCCATCGTGCTTTTACTCTCTCATAATCATGGCACGGAATCACCCTTCGTGCACTAACACTCACAAATATATGGCACAGCATCACCCTTCGTGCATTAACACTCATAGATATAAGGCACGGTGTCACCCTTCGTGCATTAACACTCTCTCACAATATCGTGCACGGCATCACCCTTCGTGCGTTACACTCTTCCTCACCCAACAACATAAATAATAACATCCCGGCAAGGGAACCAATAATAGAAACAATAACATCCCGGCAAGGGAATCAACAATGGAAACAATAATATCCCGGCAAGAGAATCAGCTATAACCAATCTCGTTTCAACAGTTAACTTCACAAAATAAGTCTCAACTTGAGTCAATACTCAACAATGGTCAATTACCAAAAAAATATCATAAGTCTTGTTCAACATGGATAATCATCAATTTCAGCATGAATAATACATAATAAGAATCACAACGATCATAGTTTAAGACTCACCTACATGCTCGACACCAACGTATAAATACTCGTCACCACACCTATATGGCGTACTCTACACTAACACGTAGCAATTAAGACACAACACCTATTCCCTCAAGCTAAGGTTAGGCTAAACACTTACCTCGATTCCACGGCCAAAAGTCAAGCCTCAATTACTGCTTTTCCTTTGATTTCCACTTCCAAACCGCTCGAATCTTTGCATAATTAACTAATTAATATCAATTATTGCTAAGGAATCAAATACAATGCATAAATTTAGTTTTCCCAAACTTTCACCCAAAAAGTCAAAAATTGACCCCGAGCCCGTTTGGTCAAAACTCGAGGTTCGAACCAAAACGCATTCATCCACGAGCCCAAATATGTAATTAGTTTCGGAATCTGACCCCAAATCGAGATCTAAATCTCCAAATTTGTAAAATCTCCAATTCTCCTAAAATTCCTAATTTCTACCCTTAAAGAACAAGATTTAGGCCTAGAAATCTAATGGGTGTTGATGGAAAATGAAAGGAAATAACACAAATCTATGATTTAGTGTTGAATTCCCTCTTCAAAAATCGCCCAAGGTCGAGTTCTATGGAAGAAAATATAAAATTTTGGTCTAATCCCGACTTAGGTTCTGTTTTAAAATCGCTTGACAGGTCTTCTTCGTGTTCGCGAGAAGCCTGTCGCGTTCGCGAAGCATTGGCCAGAATAGCTTTCGCGTTCGCCAGTTACTGTATGCATTCGCGAAGGTACACCCCCCCCCCGACCTTCGCATTCGCGAACCGTTTGCCGCGTTCGCGTAGAGTATTTCACCCCTCCCCCAGGTCCCTGCCAAAATGGCCTTCGTTTTCGCAATAGGCAGGTCGCGTTCGTGAAGGGTAATGCCCCCAACACTCCATGTTCGCAACATGTGCCTTGCGTTCGCGTAGAAGAAATTTTCCCTCAAACTAACTTACTCTTCGTGTTTGCAAGAGTTCCTTCGCGAACGCGAAGAAGGATATACCAGATGACAGCAGAAGTCCAAAACACCAGAAATTTCAAGTCTAAAACATTCCGTAGCCTATCCAAAACTCGCTCGAGCCCTCGGGGTTCCAAACCAAATATGCACGCAAGTCTAAAAATATCATACGGACTTGCACGTGTGATAAAATCGCCAAAATAACACCTAGAACTACAAATTTAGCATCAAAATCAATGAAAATCTCAAGAACTCTTAAAGTTTCTATTTTCACAACCGGGGGTCCGATTCATGTCATATAAAATCCGTTTCTTACCAAATTTTACAGACATAACTTAAATACAATATTAAACCTGTACTAGGCTCCAGAACCAAAATACGGGCTCGATACCATCGAAATCATGCATCGTTAAATTTCCAAAAAACCATTATATTTCCTGTTAAACAATTTTATTCAAAAATTCATTTCTCATGCAAGGGACCTCAGAATTCAATTCCGAGCATATGCTCAAGTCCCATATTTTTCTACGGACACTTGGGGACTATCAAATCATGGGTCTGGGTTCGTTTAGCTAAAATATTTACCGAAGTTAACTTAATTCAATTTTAAAGGTCAAGTTTAGCATTTTTCTCAAATTTTCACATAAAAGCTTTCAAGAAACGCGCCCGGACTTCACACGCAAATCGAGGAGAAAGAAAATGAGGTTTTCAAGGCCTCGGAACCCGAATTCGAATTCTAAAACACAAGATGACCCTTTGGGTCATCACAATTAACTGATTCGGAATTCGATTATCACTGTCAATCACTTAGACAACATGCCTATAATTGAACAATAATTATGGACTTATGATTGTGATTTACTGTTATTCATTAACGCATGAAACGCCCAGATATTGTACTGAATTAAAATCAGTAGGCAAATATACGTAGGCCCTAACACTTGCATTAAGAACTGTCTCTACATACTATTGCTTGCCTATTAATCACATAGATATCCTGCCCATAGGACTCCAAGATTAATAAAGCCTGCTAAATCAGTTGCGTGCATTTGCTGTTTACATGCAGAGGTGAACGTGAGCCCATACCTGTCTTTATTTGAATAGTCCTAAGTGTTTTGCTTGTTGCCTAGTATTTTACAATTTTGAGAACCTTAGGCCTAGTCTAGAACTTTCCTAAATAGAGGTCCCAATGCCTCCAGGACCTTAGGTAGGGGACGGGTAGCACACGAGTTAGAATCAACTATAGCGCTTTAGGTAAAAACTCAAAGATAGTATCGGGTAGCAGGAGATGATAGTCTGTGCCCGCTGAATAATATGACTAACACCCCCGTCTTAGGGGAGTTACGAAGTATTATTTATGTTGCACGGGGTGATCCTATAGGCTAAAAAATTTAGTACCCCCCATCCTTATTGATAGTTTATTCGCTTCCTTAGACTAATTCGCATAATTTAAGTTCAGCCGGGACCCACTGTTATGAACCTCGAGGGGTGCCTAACACCTTCCCCTCAAGGTAATTTGAGCCCTTACCCGATCTCTAGTGATGCAAACTAGTATAATCTGAGTTATTTTCTATAGGTGCCCTAACGCACCTTAATCCGTTAGGTGGCGACTCTAACAACCAATTCATTTTCCCTACTCTCTCAAAAGGAGATGTTAAAATGTCGAAACCTGATTTCATGAGAAAAAAGGGGGCGCGACAGCATGGCGACTCCGCTAGGAATATCCTTAGGCTCTTACCATAACGACTCGTTTTGTGAATTAGTCTTTCTCAATAAACATGTTTTTATTATTCTGTTAATACTTGCGGACCCTTTTCCCTTTCCACTCTATATGAACTTATTTGTCTTCCTTCATTCAATTATGCTCCCTAAATTTCTTCTTTTTTGTTTCGTTGCTTTTTACTATGGAAAACTAACTCTTCTCCTTGTTTTCTTTCTTAAATGCCTTTACAATTATTAAATGCCGCATTTTATCATTCTCATCATGCAAATACTTGACAACGTGTTATTTTCTTTCTCCATAAGCACATGCTCAACATCATATGCCACTCGTGCATATTATTAATACCATAGCAACACTTGATGAGTGTTTGCGCTCTTCCTGTATCTCCCTGTTGAATTTGGAAAGGCTTATTTTCGGTAAAGCTAGTCGATTAGTGGTGCAATCGACGGTTCCGTGCTTTTCCCCTTCAAGTTGTCCGCTTGGGGGTACCAGTCTAGACTTATATAGAAACCTTACTCTGATAATAACTATACATGCATCATGATCAAACCTATTCTGGGTTAATATGTTGTCCACATAATAACCCTCTAAGAAAAACCTTGTCCAAAGTCCATCGGGGTTTCCATAATCCCAACCGGCGCAACCATGATATATGCATTATTTGGAGAGATAAATGTTGGCGTGCTAATCCTTAATGTATAAGTAGTTAAATCCGGAGGGGGAAAGGGTCTAACTTAGTTTATTTTGCAGAAAATAAGGCACGAAGTCCCCAGGTTTGGCATGGTCCGAAATATACCACTGTTATTGCTGGATTGGTGGGAAAACCTTTCGCCAAGCGACAAAAATCACGTGAAAAGGATTCTTGGAAACTTACCCTCCTTATTGGACATCCAGCCAAACAACATGTTGATCGAGGCTGCTACTATGTTCTGGGATGGAGAAAGGGTTGTCTTCCATTTTGTCAATATAGAAATGACTTCTCTTTTGGAGAAAATAGGAGGATTCGCTGGATTACCTTGGGATAGTCCCGGCTTACTAGTACCAAAAAATTGCACTCCCAGGGGGTTTCTGAAAATGATGGGTCTGAGAAAAAATGACGACTTGGCATGTCTGAAGAAGTCCTATATACCCTTCGACTTCCTCTATGAACGATACGGACACAGCAAATCTTATCATATCTTTCATGATAAATTCTCCATCACTTCCCTGGGTTGGACTCATCGTAGGGTTTTCGTATTTATCTTCTGCTTTCTGGGCATGATAGTGTTTCCAAGCCAAGGGGACAGGATTCACACCAGGTTGGCCATAGTAACCAAAGCTTTAATGGAGGGAATCGAGGGACAAACATATACTATTGTTCCGATAATTGTAGCAGAAATATACCGAGCTCTGGATTGTTACAAGAAAGGGTTCAAACATTTTGAGGGTTGTAACTTGCTGCTGTAGATTTGGTTGTTAGAACATCTTCAGAGAGGACAATACTGCCAAGAGTTACCACGAAGACCATGGAATAATCACATAGCTTTCCACCATCCGAAAAGAATGACCTTTATCCCAGACAGGTTTGCACAACCAGAGAATGCTACAAAATGGGTACAATTTTTCAGCAATTTGATCAAGGACAAGGTTCATTGGATGTTCGAGTGGCTCCCTACTAGCGAATTCATCATTAGATCCAGGGATGTTCCGCATTTGGTGTTGATTGGGTTAAGGGGCATATATCCCTATGTTCCTATCAAGGTCATGAGATAAGCTGATAGAAAACAAGCCATACCGCGAGTCTCCAAAATGAGTCATTACAAAGCAGATTTCCAAGACGAGGCCATCCCATACAAATGTGAAGCCCAGCACATGTGGCATTTGAAGATTATCATAGAAAAGGATACCATTGAGCCAGATCGATATCACGTAGGTCATGTATACTTCTAGCCATCATGGTTGGATGATAGCATAGCAGGAATAGTCGAGCCGGGGGTCGATCCAGGAAACAGGGTCATAGATGAAGCTGCTGAAGCACATGTGAAGTATAAGAGGCTACGCAAAAGAGTCCTCGAGTTTGAGGTCAGGCATTTGGAACAACACAAGATTGACATAGAATCAATTAATAAATAGAGGGAAATGACCACTAGATCAATGGAAAGGTTGGAATATCTGGAGCAGGGTCTAATGGAGTTAGAGGGGAAGATGAGGAAAAAAGTCATAGACTGTCAGAATGCAGAGGGCAACGAAGGAAGACACCTAGCAAGGGCGTATCTGCTGCTGGACATGTGCGACCTGGGGAATCTGATCGACGGATCCAAGAGGGTCAAACCTGGAGAAGGTCCCTCTAGGACCAAATAGATTAGGATTATCTGTTTTTAGAATCGTTTTGGAATTCAAATGTAATAAGGCAAATGTCATTAGTGACTCATTTATTTATTATCGTTTTTAGGTTCGTCTTATTTATTACATTAATGAAATGAGGCATTTATCGGCATTAAATTTCTCCAAATCTACTTGTCGCTAGGCGTACCTCAGGCACAACGAGGTTCCCAAATTAGGATACGAATTTACATTCCTGCAATACGTGTTTAAATACTGCAAATACTTTTCAGAATCCTTACTGACTTTTTTACTTTTGGTTTTTTTCTTTATTTTGATTATTCACATCCCCTAAGGTTGGTTCACACATACTGGCATCATCAGCATACTATACCATATCCAAAGGCCCTCCACCTCCTCCTCCTCCAAGTGATCCGAAAAGGAAGGAAAATGCTAAGATGGATGATATGAGTGGTGTCATTAAAGACAATGCTACACATGCTGAGAATGTGGAAACTTCAGACAGTTGGAGTACTCCGGCACAAAATGATTTGGTCCTATGGTTGGAACAGAAGATACTAGAATTGCAAGGGGAGCTTGAGTAGGTCTGCAACCTGGAAAACCTTTCCCTTACCCTAAAAGTCCCAGACATTAACCAATAAAATGCTCAAAACCCAGTACCTCCTCAAAACACACCAAACCAATGTCCGCAAAATCCTCAAGCGCCCCACCAATATGCAACACCTCCTCAAAATCCTAATCCTCTACCCATACTGACACCCCCTCAACACCAGCATCTCCCAACTCAATACCCACAAACCACTTACCATACTCCTCAAAATACCTCACAACCTCTCCCTGATCCACAAAATTCAACTAATGATCACCACTACACTCAAACACCCGGTACCTACCAAAACAATCCCATATACGTGGAAACCTTACCCCCACTCCACTCAACCAATCTCATACACTCCAGAATCCACCGAGAAGGACCTGCTCATTAAGAATATGGCGGAGGAGCTCAAGAAACTCACAAGCCGAGTCTAAGGTGTTGAAGGAGGCAAAGGAATTGAGGGTCTAAATTATGAGGATCTATGCATTCAGCCAGACGTGGAACTACAGGAGGGTTAAAAACCTCCTAAGTTCGAGATATTTGGCGGAACGGATGACCCGAAGATACATATGAGAACATACTATGACAAGCTCGTGGGGGTCGGGAAGGATGAAAGGATTTACATGAAGCTGTTCATGAGAAGTCTCACTAAAGACGCCCTATCTTGGAACATAAGTCAAAATCCCAAGAATGGGTTAATTAGGTAAGCATGGCATCGGACTTCATGGATAGATTCAGGTTCAATATAGAAAATGCACCAGATGTCTTATACATATAGAACCTCAAAAAGAAACCGACGGAGACTTTTCGTGAGTATGCTACTCGATAGAGGTCAAAAGCTGCAAAGGTCAGGCCGGCACTAGAAGAAGAGCAGATGAACAAATTTTTCGTCAAGACCCAGGATCCACAACACTATGAGAGGTTAATGGTCATCGAGAATCACAAGTTCTCCGACATCATCAAACTCGAAGAAAGGATTGAAGAAGGGATTAAGAGCGGAATGGTGACAAATTTTTAGGCATTACGGGCTACGAACAAAGCATTACAATCGGGAGGCCTATCAAAGAAGAAAGAGATATGGGCAGTAATGGTAGCCTAAGGACCGAAATCTCCACTCACATACCAAACACCTCCGCCCACATACCAACCTTCACCTCCCAGATATCCTTAACCCCTTACCGCCTACCACACTTATAACACCCATCCAACCTATTATCATTCACCTCCATCCCATCAAAACTATCAAAAACCCAGACCTAATTTCGATCGCAGGCCGCCCAGACAATACACCCCTATTGCTGAGCCCATCGACCAGCTATATGAAAGACTAAAGGCTCTCGGATATGTCACCCAAATTCCCGATGTCGCCATGAAAAACTCCTCCCAATGGGTCAACCCAACAAAACATGTGCATACCATTCCGGCATGAAGGGGCATACCATTGATGAATGCCGCACTCTGAAAGACAAGATTCAGACCCTGATTGATACCAAAGTCATACAAGCAAAGGAAGACGCACCCAATGTCCGCAACAATTCCCTCCTAGATCATAAGGGTGAAGGAGCAAATGTGATAGAAACTGATAAAGAATGGGATCCTGAACGGTCAATTGGGCTTATTTAGGAAGGTGACGACCCTAAGAAACCTGCAGTCACACTCACTCCTATTGTGGTACAGATACAGCCGCCGGTCGAAGTTGAGGTGGCTGCATCAGCTCCGTTTGAAATCCAAGTGACAGCACCTGCAACTGCACTTACTCCATTTGAAGTAGAAGTAGCCATACCCTTCACTGTGACAGTGTCATCCACACCACTCTTCAATTCTAATGTCGTACCTTGGAATTATGTTGCTGAAGCTAGGAGAAAAGGGAAAGCAAAAATGGAAGAGTCTGATGCTGCACAAGGGATTACAAGAACTGGATTTATACACCTGAAAATTTGGGAGGAACAAGTAAGGAAGCTGCTGCCAAATAACCCATTATTGAAACTGGTCCAGATGATCTTTGGAGGAAAGTACAGGCAAGAGAATACTATGTTGTTGATCATTTGAACAAAACTCCCGCCCAGATATCTATCTTGTCGCTACTACAAAATTCTGAGGCGCATAGGAACGCTCTGATGAAAGTGTTGGATGAAGCGTACGTGCCCAACAATATCACCAGCGGAGAAATGGCCAACATGGTGGGGCAAGTGCTAGAGAGCCACAAGATCATTTTTCACAAAGACGAGTTGTCGCCCGAGGGATTGAGCCACAACAGGGCACTGCACATCACAGTGCAATGCGAGGATAAGTTCATTGCTAGGGTTTTGATAAACGGAGGGTCCAGCCTCAATATCTGTCCGCTGACAACTTTGAAAAGGTTGGGCAAGGGTTTACATGAAATATGAGCAGGAACTATGAATGTGAAGGCGTTCGATGGGCCGCAAAGAGCCACGATTGGGGAAACCAATTTATGTTTGTAGATGGGTCCTACTTGTTTCGATGTCAAATTTTAGGTTCTAGACATATCTGCCTCCTATAATCTACTGTTGGGACGACCTTGGATACATGCCGTTGGGGATATCGCATCCATTTTGCACCAAGCTGTGAAATTTGAATGGAATCATCAAGAGGTAATCATTCATGGAGATGGGAGCAATCCCATCTACACCAATCAAACCGTTTCGGTCGTAGAGAACAGAAGGAAGTTGGGTGGAGAAACTTATCACCGCATCGAGCGTGTCAATACAATTGAGAAAGATAAGTGGTGGAGTAGCAAAATAGAAAGCATATTGGCATGGTCTGGGTATGAACCCGGCAAAGTGCTTGGGAAGAAACTCCAGGGCATTACCAAACCAATACAGCTGAAACATCATAGTACAAATTTTGGGCTCGGATATCCGTATACATGGCAAGAATATGATTATTGGTCACCACCATAGCATGGTCCCTATTAACCTCTTGAGCAGCCAGTGCCTCATCTGAGTCAGACCTTTCATCAGGCCGATACAATATGGGGATCCAAAGAAGAAGAAGCTTTGGATGGGCTAAGGAATCTGTTCTTAGAAGACGAAGATATGGATTGCAATGTGATAGTTGAGGAGGAGGGGGAAGAAGGCGATATCATTCAGATGGTGGGGAGGGGAGCATTTCTCAGGAACTGGACCGCCATACCATCCAGGGTCGGGCGAGTCACGGGGTAGCATGGCTACTATTGTTATTTGAAAAACAAGTCTTTTGAGCATTTTGTCTTAAAAACATCTTTCTTTCAGTATTTTGTTTTGGAAAACATTGTTTTGTAGTCATCTAGATGATATTTTGTTTAACGTTTCAGCATTTATCAAATAATTTGATGTTTTCTTATCATTATCTTTCATATTTTTCTTACAGCATTACTATTTCTTACCTTGATGAACCAAAGACTGTGAAATGTAATGAGACAACGCAATATAAGGATAGTGACTCGGAAGAAAAAGATGTGATACCTGAGGAAGTTATTAGAGAAATTGAGAATTTTAAGAATAAGCCTAAGTCCAACCTAGACAAAACCGAGATAGTCAATTTAGGAGATTCTAAAACCATCAAAGAAACTCGCATAAGCATTCACATGTCACCATCATAGAAGAAAGAATACACTCGTTTCCTGAAAGAATATGAGGATATTTTTGCATGGTTATATGATGACATGACTGGTCTGAGCTAGTGGCTCATAAATTGCCTACCAATCCAATATGCCCGCCAGTGAAGTAGAAACTCAGAAAGTTCAAACCGGACATGAGCCTAAAAATCAAGAAGGAAGTCACCAAGCAGATCAAAGCCAAAGTCCTCAAGGTAGTTGAGTACCCAACCTGGTTAGCCAATATTTTACCGGTTCCAAAGAAAGATGGGAAAGTCAGGGTATGTGTTGACTATCAGGATTTAAATAGATCAAGTCCCAAAAATGATTTCCCACTACCAAATATACACATTCTGATTGACAATTGCACCAAACATGAACTCCAAACCTTGGTAGACTGCTTCGCGGGTTATCATCAGATTTGGATGGATGAAAAAGACGCAAAGAAAACAACTTTCATTACACCATGGGGAGTGTATTGCTACAAAATAATGCCATTCGGTCTGAAGAATGTTGGGGCCACCTATATAAGGGCCATGACGACCATCTTCCATGATATGATACACAAGGAAATAGAGGTATATGTTGACGACGTCATCATCAATCCAAGAAAGCTAGATATCACATAGCAGACTTGAGGAAGTTCTTTAACCGACTATGGAAGTACAATTTCAAACTGAACCCCACAAAATATGCATTCGGAGTTCTTGCCGGAAAATTATTGGGATTCATCGTCAGCCACTGAGGAATCGAGTTGGACTCGTCAAAGGTTAAAGCTATCCAAGAATTACCACCACCGAAGAACAAGAAGGATGTGATGAATTTCCTGGGACGCCTCAATTACATCAGCCGCTTCATAGCACAGTCCACGGTAATATGTGAACCAATTTTCAAAATGCTGAAGAAGGATGTTGCAACCAGTTGGACCAAGGATTATCAGAAGGCTTTTGAATAAATCAAGGAATACATGTCCACACTGCCAGTCCTAGTCCCACTAGAGCCTAGTAGACCATTGCTCCTCTACCTCTCTATATTAGATGGGGCTTTCGGTTGTGTTTTGGTACAACATGACGAGACATGAAGAAAGGAGCAAGCCATATATTACTTGAGTAAGAAGTTCACACCTTATGAAGCACTGTACTCTCTGCTAGAACGCACTTGCTGTGCTTTGACATATATAGCTCAAAAATTGAGGCACTACTTCCGTGCCTATACCACATACCTCTTATCAAAGATAGATCCTCTGAAGTACATCATTCAGAAGCCTATGCCTACCGAGAAGCTGGCCAAGTGGCAAATATTGCTGAGTGAGTTCAATATCATCTATGTAACTTAAAAGGCACTCAAAGGACAAGCGTTGGCAGATCATCTTACCGAAATTCCTGTAGGAGGGGGAGTGCAAACCACTAAAAATGTATTTTCTTGAGAAGAAGTGTCATTCGTAGGAGAGGACATTGATGAATCCTACGACGGTTGGAGAATGTTTTTCAACAGAGCTGCAAATTTCAAAGGAGTCAGTATCGGAGCCGTCTTGGTATCAGAAACCGGTCAGCACTACCCGGTGTCCGCAAAATTCAGGTTTCCTTGCACCAATAATATGGTTGAGTATGAAGCCTGCATATTAGGGCTCAATTTGGCCGTCGACATGAATGTTCAGGAATTGCTGGTAATCAGTGACTCAGACCTGCTGGTGCACCAGGTACCAGGAGAATGGGCTACAAAAAATACCAAAATACTGCCATATCTACATCATGTATAAGAGATGATGAAGACACTCACAAAGATAGAGTTCTGGCATGTCCCCAGAATCCAGAATGAATTTGCAGGCGCATAGACCACCCTGTCCTCAATGATACAACATCTAGACAAGAATTTCATCTATCCCATTCTAGTGAGGATCCATAATCAGCCAACATACAGTGCTCATGTTGAAGAAGAAATAGATGGAAATCCATGGTTCCACGACATCAAGGAACATTTAGAAAAGAAGAGTACCCAGAGTAGGAGAACCATATTCAGAAACACACACTGCGAAGGCTATCCAATCATTTCTTCCAAAGCAGGGGAATTTTGTATAGAAGAACACTTGATCTAGGACTATTAAGGTGTGTTGACGCCAAAGAAGCTTCCAAATTTCTCAAGGAAATACATGTTGGAACCTGTGGCCCATATATGAACGGTTTTGTTCTAGACAAGAAGATACTCAAAGTCAGATACTTTTGGATGACTATAGAAATAGATTACATCCGATATGTCCAGAAATGCCACCAATGCCAGATACATGCAACTATGATAAGGGTGCTACCAAACGAACTCAATGCAACAAGTGCACCTTAGCCTTTTGCTGCTTGGGGAATGGATGTCATTAGTCCAATCGAACCCACTACATCGAACGGGCACAGGTTCATTTTAGTGGCCATCGATTACTTCACTAAGTGGGTTGAAGCTACGTCCTATAAAGCGGTAACCAAGAAAGTCATCGCAAATTTTGTCAAGGATCGTATTGTTTGTCGATTCGGGGTTCCCGAGTCTATCATCAATAACAATGCCGCCGATCTCAACAGTGATCTGATGAAAGCCATGTGTGAAACTTTGAAAATCAGCACAAAAACTCCATAGCATACAGGCCTTAAATGAACGGAGCCGTGGAAGCTACCAACAAGAACATCAAGAAGATACTAAGGAAAATGGTAGAGAATCACAAGAAATGGCATGAGAAGTTACCATTTGCCTTATTGGGATACCGTACCACAATCCGCACATCAACTGGAGCAACTCCCTATTTGCTGGTTTATGGTACCGAAGCTGTCATTCCCGCTGAGGTAGAAATTCTTTCTTTAAGGATCATACAAGAAGCTGAACTCAATCATGTAGAATGGATAAGGAGCCGTTATGAGCAATTAGCCCTCATAGATGGAAAAAGGATGAATGTCATGTGTCATGGTCAGCTTTATCAGAATAGAATGTCCAGAGCTTTCAACAAAAGGGTCAAACTAAGACAGTTCACACCGGGGCAGCTGGTGTTGAAGCGGATCGTTCTACATCAAGATGAAGCCAAAGGGAAATTTTCACCTAACTGGCAAGGTCCTTACATGGTTCACAGAGTATTGACAGGAGGAGCACTCATACTCGCAGAAATGAATGGAGAAATCTGGCCAAAGCCTATTAATTCAGATGCAGTCAAAAGATACCATGTGTAAACTATTTATGTTTCTTCAAATGATGTAATTGAACTATGCTTGACCTAATTCCCATTTAAGAGGGGATACGTAGGCAGCCCTGTGGGTTCGGTCACAATTCAATATAATTTTCATTTTCCCCACAATCAAAACTGGGGTAGAATTTGATGAGGAGCCTCAAAATTCCGAAGCAAGTTCAGCCAACAACATTACATACGGATAGCCAAAAGTTCATTTAGATAACTGGGGCAGAATTTTGAGGAGGACCCTTAAAATTCTATGGCAAAGAAGGTCGCAATGTCTCTTATAACGTCATAGTTACTGGTTCATCTAACTGATTTCTAATATGCATATTACTATGCCTTTGAAAACTATACACGCATACTTTTTGAAAAGAAATTTTATTTTCTAGCCAAGTTCTACCCATGGTGGCTTGAACAGGATCCTCGGGCAGAGCAAAGCAAAGCAAGCAGACAAAGGCACGAACCGATCTCCCCGACAAAACTCTCAAATTTTCTTTAGATGTAGGAATAGGTCACCGCTAGAAGCATCATCACAACAACCGAATTTCCATGTATAAATATATTTCCAGCTAAGAATACTTCATTCTTACTCTTACATTGCATGAGGCTAAGACCTGCCTCCCTATTTGAATAAGGCTAAGCATTGCCTTCTCTTTGCGTGAGACTAAGCTCTGTCTTAATTCTTGCATGAGGCTAAGCCCTACCTCCATATTTGTATAAGGCTAAGCATTTCCTTCTCGTTGCATGAGATTAAGCCTTGTCTCGATTCTTGCATGAGGCTAAGCGCTGCCTCACTATTTGCATAAGGCTAAGCATTACCTTCTTTTTGCATGAGACTAAGCCCTGCCTCGATTTTTGTATGAGGTTAAGCCCTGCCTCCCCATTTGCATAAGGCTAAGCATTGCCTTCTCTTTGCATGAGACTAAGCTCTATCTCAATTCTTGCATGAGGCTAAGCCCTGCCTCCCTATTCGCATAAGGCTAAGCATTGCCTTCTCGTTGCATGAGACTAAGCTCTGTCTCAATTCTTGCATGAGGCTAAGCCATGTCTCCCTATTTGCATAAGGCTAAGCATTGACTTCCCTTTGCATGAGACTAAGCCCTGTCTCAATTCCTGCATGAGGCTAAGCCTTGCCTCCCCATTTGCATAAGGCTAAGCATTGCCTTCTCTTTGCATGAGACTAAGCCCTGTCTCAATTCCTGCATAAGGCTAAGCTCTACCTCCCCATTTCCATAAGGCTAAGCATTACCTTCTATTTGCATGAAACTAAGCCCTATCTCAAATCTAGCATGAGGCTAAGCTTTGCCTCCCCATTTGCATAAGGCTAAGCATTGCCTTCTCGTTGCATGAGACTAAGCTCTGTCTCAATTCTTGCATGAGTCTAAGCCCTGCCTCCCTGTTTGCATAAGGCTAAGCATTGCCTTCTCGTTGCATGAGACTAAGCCCTGTCTCGATTCTTACATGAGGCTAAGCCCTGTCTCCCTATTTGTATAAGGCTAAGCATTGCCTTCCCTCTGCATGAGACTAAGCGCTATTTCAAATCTTGCATGAGGCAAAGCTCTGCCTTCTTATTTGCATAAGACTAGGCATTGCCTTCCACTTGTATGAGACTAAGCACTGTCTCAAATCTTGCATGAGGCTAAGCCCTGCCTCCCTATTTGCATAAGGCTAAGAATTGCCTTCTCTTTGCATGGAACTAAGACCTGTCTCAATTTCTGCATGAGGCTAAGCCCTGCCTCCCAACTTGTATAAGGTTAAGCATTGCCTTCCCCTGTATGAGACTAAGCACTATTTCAAATCTTGCAAGAGGCGAAGCTCTACCTCCTCATTTGCATAAGGCTAAGCATTGCCTTTCACTTGCATGACACTAAGAACTGTCTCAAATCTTGCATGAGGCTAAGTCCTGCCTCCCTATTTGCATAAGGCTAAGCATTGCCTTCTCTTTGCATAGAACTAAGCCCTGTCTCAATTTCTGCATAAGGCTAAGCCCTGCCTCTCCATTTGCATAAGGCTAAGCACTGCCTTTTCATGAGAGTAAGCATTGTCTCCCTCTGCATAAGTGTGGCTCTATTCTAAACCTTGCATTGTCCTCTTCTCTCGGGGCTAAGCTCTAATCCCAAACAAGACTAAGCTTTGTCTTGTTATTACCTCTATCATCATGCCTCTGCACCTCATGGGATGAAATATCGCCATTTTGTCTGAAGGCGTCATAGTCCGAAGGCAACATCCTCATAGCCGGAAGACATCATGTCATGAACTGAGGATCTCTCAATATTGCACGTCATTATTCAAAGGCATCATGGTTCAGAGGCACCATTCTCATGGCCCGAGAACATCATTTCATGGCCTGCGAATCCCTTATCTCATGATCCATGTCCCGGGACGTCATGGTCTAAGGAGATCACCATCACTGTCCAAAGACAACCTTCATGATCCAAAGGGAATCTACATCATGTTTAAATTCTCGCAATAATCCATATATTTGTACGCATCGTATTTTAAGTTTTGCAGGTAATCTAGGAAGTAACTGTTCTTCAAACGGGAGCAATCTTCGCTCTGATTTCTGTTTACAACGTTTATATTCCGCAAATGTTTTAAACATAACCAATCACCATTAATTCCCGCTTCTTACTCTATGGCTATTCAGATATTTTCTCTATAACACATCCGTTACATTTCAGATTCACATTCATAACTCCGCATAAATTCATCCGATACTATCCTTCCCAAAAGAACCCTTTCCGAAACACACGACTATTCCTATAACAATTCCATCAGTTTCATTCATCGTTGGGTCCAGAACTACAAACGATCTGATTTCTGTAAAATCAGGGATATGTAGGCAGCTCAAAAGCCAGAGTGCGGCCTATATTTTTCAAATCACTCCATTCGGTCAAAATCGGTCATTATTTCTTTACCCGACAACTCTTTCATCCTTCCCGGGTAAAGAGGGACAGCTGTTGATATCCAGTTTTTTCCTCATATCTTTCAAATATGCATATATACTTTCAAAATAGTGCATGCCCATCATCAACTATTTTTTCTAATTTTTTTCATAATTTTAAAGATTTCTTTAATCAATTTATTCCCATATTTTATTATATAAATAATCATTAATTGCATCATAAATTATTTTTATGATAATTTTATCATCTAATTTCATCATTTATATCCATATTAAGCCTTAAATATTTTTTATGCATTTATTATAATTATATTTGTATTTTTAGGCTAAAATTGTATATTTTGCAATAATAGCCCTTATATACTTATGATTACTTTGTTTATGCAAAAAAATAATTTTTTATGCTTTTATAGTATAAAATAATTATTTTTAACCATTTTTATGAACAAATAATTTTTACTATTTTATTTATCATTTTGACAAATTATTTTATTAATTAAAAATGGGTATTTAACTAGTAGCCCTAAATTTTCCTATTTTCGGACCTAGGCTACCCAAACCAACCCAAATTACCCAGCCCAACACCTAAAATGCCTAATCCAGTCCACTAGCCCAAATCAAGTAACCCAATTACCCATACTCATTCATTAAATCTGGACCGTTGATCAAAATTGATCAACGACCCACAACTAATGCCCCCTTCCATTATATCCCTCCTCTCTACCCTAATCCCCACTTCGCAAAGACCGCCGTCCTCAAACCCCACTCCTTTCTTCTACTCTGAAACCCTAGGCATCATCACTCATAATCTTTCTTTGATTCCAATCAGATATGGAATCCCTTGACGATTTTCTTACCTTATTAGTTGTACCTCGCTACTGGCTAATCAATTATGGTATTGCTTAGTAGCATCCCTAGCGTGGCAAGCTAATCTCTCCATTTTCAGACCAAATCTGGTTCGAGTCCTCTCCTTTTCTCATTTGTGTTCGTCTTCCCTCTCTCTATGTACGAATCTCTGAGATTATCTCTACTCTCATTTACCCTAAATATTAGGGTTTAGATCTTTACAGATCTATTTATATTTTTATCATTTTTTTTTTTTGAAAAAACCTTTTTATGAATGTTTATTTTATGATTTTTTATTTAAAAACCTTGCCTAATTTATTTTGCCCTAAAATTAGGGCTCAAATCTGGCTAAGATCTGTGTTGGTTGATTATTTTGACCTTCCGTATATTTGCCTTCTATTTTCTATGATGCTGTTTGTCTAAATTATTGACCCTAGATTAGGGTTCAAAACTGTTAAAGGTTCTTGTATTTCTGATTTCTTTCTCAGTATCTGTCTAGGTGCATTCTGACTAACTTTATTTTAGGGTTTCATTATTATTCTATTTTTTATTTTACTGATCATATGGTTACTTACTTTAGTTAAACCTGTTTAATTATCAACTTGCCTTAATTGTATCCGAACCTTCCCTTAAACAATATGATTGATTGTTTCCATATTTGCATGCCCTAGTTTAAGGCTATTTAAACCCCTTCCCCTTTCCTTTTAGGACAGACTGAAATGAGTATACTCTCACTAAAAAAACTTAGGGTTTTGGCTCTATATTCTCTTTGCTATATCGTTTGCTTCTGGTTTTGGCCGGCTGAAAGTCAAGGCCAAGTAATTCTGGGCTATCGAATATTGTGGTGTATTTCTTGTTTTCTTGCCTAACTGGTGAGTGACTATCCTTTTGTCATTTCCTTTCTATGTATCCATGAACTGTGTTTATGACCCAACATGTTTAAAGTCCATTCTAAGCATGATTCTATCACTTTTATGTTCCTATGATTTCCTTTAGTCCTATAATTGATATTGTTAGTTCTGAGATTCGTTATTTTTTGAATAATATGAATCCTCTTAGAGGCTAACTTAATGTCTTTTAACTTGTTTCATGTATGCTGTTTTGCTAGTTATGAAATTGTCCTGAACTTAGCATCTTTAGGATAATACTAGTATGTTCATCAGTTAATCAGTCCTGAGTCTTTACAAACTTGTATTATTATTAAACTTTTCTCTGTCATTCATGTGCCCTGATAACTTGGCTTCTATCATGTTTTGCATCCATTTGGATTCATGTGATTATCTGACTCTTTACCTTAATATATTGTCAAATATTTTCTGTGATTGAACAAAGCTGTCCTAAAATGTTAGCATGTACACTTAGCCTAATTAGGCCTCTCAGACTTTAACTCATTAGCTACTATGCAAATCTTGCCAGTTTATCTTCTTAATGCAACTCTGCCTATATTATGTGTTTTAAACTCTATCATGATGGCTTTTCTAAAATCAAACCTGTTTTAAAATATGTCCTTTACCATTGTCTCCTTTTATGTGTTGCTACTTTTAAACTCTTATTCTTAGGTCCTTTAGGTTCTATCCTTCACCTCCTCAGTGTGACCACTGCTCAGGGTCTATGTGAGACTCTTGTGAACTCTGACAGACTAGGGTTTGATTTCTAACCTCTTTTGAATTATTTCTGAGCATTTGGTCCTCTACTGTGAGCATTGTCATGGGTCCTTGAAGCCCTTGGGAACTTTGACACACTAGAAATTTGGATTCTATATGTGATTGTTCTGTACCTGTGAAAGTGAGCCTTGGATCTGCTATGGTTTGAAGGCCTGGGTTGCCCAGATGTATTTGGGCCTGTTATAGGCTCTCTATAGTTTATTTTATTATTATTATTATTATTATGTAATTCATTCATTAATCTGGTATGTAATAATATTGTAACAAACAACTTTGGGTTATTTAGTAAAATCGGGAAGGGTTTCTTATTTTCATTTGCTAAATCGGGTAGAAATCCTACCTATAGGATCTCATATGTGTTGTTTCATATCATGCTTATAAGCTCTATGTTATGTCTACATGCTAGAGATCCTGCCTATAGGATTGACGTTATGATTTGTTTAGACTACTGTCTTTAGGTGTATCAATCTGTCCATTAAACGTGTGTTAGAAATCATGCCTATAGGATCAATATTTGGCTTAATTGTTTTATGGCTCAATGTGCATAAATTCCTGCTCATATACTGCTCAATTCTAGAAATCATGCCTATAGGATTAAAATTAGCTCAATGCTAGAAATCATGTCTATAGGATTAAAACCAGTTCAAACCTTGAAATCATGCCTATAGGGTAATAATCATCACACTCGTAGAAGTCATGCATATAGAATTCTATTAACTGATTCGGAATGCGATTATCACTGTCAATCACTTAGACAACATGCCTATAATTGAACAATAATTATGGACTTATGATTGTGATTTACTGTTATTCATTAACGCATGAAACGCCCAGATATTGTACTGAATTAAAATCAGTAGGCAAATATACGTAGGCCCTAACACTTGCGTTAAGAACTGTCTTTACATACTACTGCTTGCCTATTCATCACATAGATATCCTGCCCATAGAACTCTAAGATTAATAAAGCCTGCTAAATCAGTTGCGTGCATTTACTATTTATATGCGGAGGTTAACGTGAGCTCATACCTGTCTTTATTTGAAAAGTCCTAATTGTTTTGCTTGTCACCTAGTATTTTACAATTTTGAGAACCTTAGGCCTAGTCTAGAAGTTTCCTAAATTGAGGTCCCAATGCCTCCAGGATCTTAGGTAGGGAACGGGTAGCGCACGCATAGAACACGAGTTAGAATCAACTAGAGCGCTTTAGGTAAAAATTCAAAGATAGTAATCGGGTAGCAGGAGATGATAGTCTGTGCCCACTGAATAATATGAGTAACACCCCCGTCTTGGAGGAGTAACGAAGTATTATTTATGTTGCACGGGGTGATCCTGTAGGCTAAAAAATTTAGGACCCCTATCCTTATTGATAGTTTATTCGCTTCCTTAGACTAATTCACATAATTTAAGTTCGGCGGGGACCCACCATTGTAGACCTTGAGGGTTACCTAACACCTTCCCCTCAAGGTAATTTGAGCCCTTACCCGATCTCTGGTGATGCAAACTGGTATAATCTGAGTTATTTGCTATAGGTGCCCTAACGCACCTTAATCCGTTAGGTGGCGACTCTAACAACCAATTCCTTTTCCTTACTCTCTCAAAAGGAGTTGTCAAAATGTCAAAACCTAATTTTGCAAGAAAAAAGGGGGCACGACAGCTAAATCAATTATGCCAACTGGATAAATTATCAATATTGATAAACTTTAGGTTTACACCATGACGTGTGCAATTATCAATAAACTTCAAGTTTATTATGATATGGTTTTTTATATCAATAAACTTCTACTTTATTGTGGCATTCTTTTATTTATGTAGTACAAATTGAAAAATAAAGCGGGTAGCTTTTCACATACATATTACCTCTCTACAAGTTATAGTAATAGAAGATACTAAATCTTTCCTTTATTTATAGTCTCAATATAATCAACCGCTTTCACGTATACTTTGGAAACTGAATAAGTTTCTTTGAGACTTACTACAATACAATACCTTATTGGTAATCAATTGTGTTTCTCCAAAATAGTATAATTGACTCTTGCAGAGTTCTCAATTAATTTTGTAGTACCACATATTTATCAACATCCATATGGTGAATATATCTTTTAAAGAGAAAGTTATATCATTATGGTTATGGTCAAAATTATATACAAGATCTGTTTCTTGCATTACCGTTATCTTTTATTAATCACAATGCCAAAAAATTTGGCGTAAAATAAGCACGTGACCAATGACCATTTATGCTATAATAATGACATTATTTTCTTATTTTCTCTGAAACCTCCTTCTAGAGATGAGTGTGGTATATACCACTGGCACGCTCATATTCTTCCAAAAATGAATATGTATTCATAAATCACATGTTGTCACATTCACATCATGAATGGACCAAAATTATTTATATGTGCTTTACGAAATCTCATGTCAAATCGATGATAAATATTACTTTCACAAAGTGAAGGATTATTTTGAGAATCATTATTCTTCTCATTACTACAATGATGACGATTATAATTTTGTCTATTGCCACGTCCACATTTATTGATACCTTCACGGTAATAATTTATCTTCTTTCAGACTTATCACATATTGCTAACACATTCTCTTAAGGGAATGAGAATGAAGCAAATTCAATTGGACGGATTTCCATTTTTGTGCTTATAATCATACATGAGTTTGATCATGGCAAGACATAGAAATTTTACCACTTCGGGTGGTTATAATTTCTTACAAACTCTATTAGAGTTATAATCAAAATTTATTGTCTTTGCTTGTATTTAAAACCAAATTATTGAATTTCAAGAATTTTAAAGAGAAAAATAAAGTAAATTTTATTGATCTCCACCAGATAAAGTTATTTACAAATGTTATATCCCTACCATAATCTATAAGCTATTCTATCTAGCTCAACACCAAAATTGTATCATCCTTGCGCATCCCTACTAGGTAGGTCTGCCCTATTAGAATCTAGTCATTTTCCTATCTATACAAATGATTGATCCACTCTATTTCTTTCCTATTCTTTATGTTATCTACTATAAGTTGCAGTCTGTATTTACTATCCTCTTTAATGCTCTTCCACACTTTGTTGGCATTGGCACTTTCGGATTTCATAGAGCTTCATTCCTTGCTCGCCATATTCCATACATTGTTGTTGTGATGATTGAGATCACAAAACCTCTGCAGATTCTCCCTTTTATACATCTTCCTATTCTCCTCCAAATGCTCTGCATATCTGGTTGATTTGGATTTATTCCCAACCAGTTGCATAGGTCATCAATGCATCTTCTGGAAAATTGGCACTCGAAATACAAATGTCGTACTGTTTCATCTTGCATTCCACATAGTAAACATGTTTTCTCCTGGCTCACTCCTATCATATGCAATCTGCCCCTTGTAAGCAGTCTCTGTCTCATGATCAACTAGCCTATAAAGTAATGTTTTGGAATATTTAATCTATTCCAAATCCATCGTGCATATGGCCATTTAGGTGTTGCTCCTCTTCTCCATTGGTATCCTTCATTTACTGTGTATCTGTTCATTTGCCCTTTCCACCTTTTTTGTTCAAAGCCTGAAGCAAATACTATTTTGATATCACATATCTTTTCCAATACCATGCACCATCTTGTGGTGGGTTGTATTGCCACCAATCCTTACCATTTATGTATATGTGATTTACCCATTTGACCCATAGTGAATCACTTTTTGCTATATATTCCATACATATTTTGACACAGCTGCTTCATTCCATGCCAAGCATTCTTGTATTCCTAATCCTCCTTCTCTTTTTGGTCGACAGACTAGATCCCATGCTACCAATGGTGATTTGTTCATGACAATTTTCCTATCCCATAAGTAATTCCTACATATTACTATAGGTTATATGTTTTTCCATCCCATAAGTTATACAGTTAAATCTTCCTTATAATTTTTAACATTCCATCACGTTGGGTGTTCAAATTACTATAGGTTACTACTATCAAGAACTAATCCTCCCAAAATAATTGTCAAGTCATTCGTTAATTCATAATTTAGATGCCATGTAATACTTGAGTGTAAGAGAATACAATATTTTTTTTTGTGGGAAAGATAACTTGTATTAAACATAAATATAGTAACTACAAGGAGGGGGATGCAGATGCATCCATATGATAGTTGTTTGATATGCGGGAAGTAGAAGTAGAAGCAGTAGCTAGCCTATGGTAATTGTCTATTACAAAAGAGCTATTTGAAGCATCCAGGCACAGGTTATCTGAGTTGTTATCCAAAAAAAGCTTGGTTCACGTCTTCTAGTTGTTGCACTAAGCACGTTGTCTTCCTTGTATGAGGTACTCCAGCTTGGTTCTTCTGCAAAAAGGTTCTAACAAAATCCAGTGGTTCTTCAAAAAATAATGGTTTATCTGTTGTTAGTAAATTGCATTCAACTTTAGCTAAACCATCAGCCACCTTGTTGCCTTCCCTGTAGGTGTGCTCTACTGTCGCATTATGCAATTAGCTCGGAGGTACCTGCAGTCGGTGATCAAGTTAGCATAATGCATATTATCATCGTGTAACATATGTAATACCTGCACAACATCAATGTTTATTTCCAGTAGAACCATACTGCGTTTATGTGCCAATTCCAGGCTAGTGAATAGTGCCTTAAATTATGTTGGGATCGTGTTTGCATTATCCAAGTTACCAGCAAACCCTATTATCTAAAGTCCATGGTAGTCACGTATGACTCTTCCCATACCTGCCTTGCTAGTCGATGATAACATTGCCCCATCCATGTTTAGTTTATAAAAATTAAGCTTAGGAGGTATCCATCTAATATGCTACAATACATAAATTATTTTTAAGGAGAATTTGGCAGTCAAGTAGGTGAATTCCAGTGCACTGTTTGTAATTTGCCTAAGAGAAAGTCTCTTTTTCACATTGGTAAAAAGATTATTGTTTCGATTTAGCCAAATATTCCATAAGGTGTAAGTGATAAAAGTTTTTGCATTAATAAGGTGAGACATTCAGATGATGTTTTTGTTCATTAGCTTACTTAGCCATTAATTTGGGTGTGAGTTTGGAAGTATGGAATTAGTAGTGTGATTTATTCCCAGTTGATGCTTGACTATGTGCGGACAATGTTGAAAAAGATGAATGGTAGATTCTGGTTGTGTGTGACATAGTTGACATTGATCATTTGAAATTACCCCAATATGGTTTAGGTATTTTGTTGTTGGTAATTTGTTGTGCATGATAAGCCAAAGAAAAGTTTTTTGTTTGGGAGGTATTTGTATCTTCCAAATCCAATTGTAAGGATGTGTGTCTGCATGTAATTTTAGTTCGGATTGAAGAAGATTTAAGTACATTGATTTGGTAGTGAAAATGCCCTAATTGGAGATTCCTCAATAGATAGTGTCCACTTTGTGAGTGTAGGTTGGAACATGGATCTTATTAATTATATTCTTGATATTACCGGGCATTTGAAAAGGTATATATTTCCAATTCCAATTGTGTTGGTGTCTATAGGTCGCAACCTTTCGGCTCGTATGGTCTGAGGGGATTGGACCAATTAGTAGAGAGCGTAGAATGGTGTTTGGAGCAATCCAAGCCTCATTCCAGAAATTAAATCTAGATTGTGTACCTAACTTCCATTGTATTCCATTTTGACAGTTACCCCAACCCTTAATAATGGTATTCCAAGTGGCTGAAGAGTTTACAGGAAGACGTTTGTCTTTATATTTAGTGATAAGAGTTTGTGCCCATAATTGAGTAGGGGAGTGGAAAACCCTGCAAGCTAATCCAGCCAATATGACCTCATTCTTTAAATGAGCCTCTGGATACCTAGTCCTCCTAAATGTTTTGGCATAGTAACTGTTTTCCAATTTACTAGATAGAGTCTTCTTTTTTATTGAGTAGTTCCCCATAGGAAATTACACATATATTATTTCATTTTATTAAAAATTTGTTTAGGGATAGCTATGTATTGCATTATGTGGTTAGGTAAAGCATACAGTGTCGATTTAATGAGAATAATTCTTCCCGAAAAGGAGAGGAATTTAGTTTTTCATCCTGCAAGTCTAGCCTTGAAGTTATCAAGCAAGAATTGGAAGTCAGATTTGGTAGGTCTTTGTTGGAACATTGGGAAACCTAAGTATTTTCCAAATCTAGTTCCTTCCTTCATACTAAAGCAGAAAAGGATGTGTAGTTTTTGTTCGATATTGCAGTTACTGGAGAAGCAAATGCGTGATTTTTGAAAATTAATAAATTGGCCTGACAGTTGGGTAAAATTATTGAGAATATCAATTATGAACAACTTTTGTCATTTAATTTTGAGAGAAGTATGATGTCATCAGCAAAGAATAGGTATGAGAGTTGAGGTCCATTTTTGGAGAGTTGTATTGGAGTCCATAATAGGTAATCGATTGATTGAAATATGGTTGTTGAGAGTCTTTCTAAGAACATTATAAAGATGTATGGAGATAGAGAATCGCCTTGACGTATACCCCTAGATGGTTTAAAAAAGTATGTGCGTGATCCATTTACTAGGACAGATACTGAAGATGTTGTAATACAAGACATTATTAAGCTGATGAGTTTTGTTGGTAAATTAAAAAAATGAAGTGTATTTTTCATAAAAGACCATTCAAGCGTATCAAAAGCTTTTTCCAAATCTAATTTTAACATCATTTGACCCATTTTGTCTTTTTTTTTTTAAATGATTAAGAATTTCTTGAATAAGGATGGCATTGTCTGAAGCACGTTTCCCTTGTTGGAAGCTCGATTGGGTAGGTCCAATTATTTTATGAATGAAGGGTCTGAGTCTGTTGACTATAATTTTAGTGCTCAATTTATAAACAGTGTTGCAAAGACTTATGGGATGATATTGAGTGATTTGTACAGCATTTTGTACCTTAGGGATAAGGCACAAATAAGTGTTGTTTATTTCTTTAGGAATTTTCCCCTGATTGAAAGCGTTGTAGCAACAGGTGGTAAGTGGCTGACTTACTTCATCCCAATAGTTTTGGAAAAAATAAGGATGTAGGTCATCTGGCCCTGGTGACTTAAAAGGTTTAAAAGATTTTAGTGCATTTTTAATTCTATTAATCTTAAAGGTTGTATCAGTTGATGTTAGTCTTCATAAGTTAAATAATTCTTCATTGGGGATTGATCTCTAATTTGATTTGAAAGAGATTATTGTGTTTGGAACAAGTTGTTGTAGTATTGATAAATTTGATCTTGAATTTCAACCGGGTCATAAGTCCAGTTCCCTACAGTGTCTTTCAAAGTGTTTATACGATTACGTCTTCTTCGTTGTAATGTTGACATGTGAAAAAATTTAGTGTTAGCATCTCCGTCATTTAGCCATTGTATCCTTAATTTTAATTTTCAATAGTCTTCCTTTTGTCTAAGTATAGCACTGAATTCATTATTTAATTGAATCTCAAGGTTTTGCAAGAAATTACTTGTAGGATAGTGTATGGATTGTTGAATCCCATTTATTCTAGCTAGTAGTTTTCTTTTTCGAGCAAAAAGATTACCAAAAGTATGTTTATTCCAGTAAAGTACATGATTTTGAAAAAAATTCATGGTCTCAACTATTGAAGGACAAGTTGTCCAAGATTGTTTAATTACATCATAGAGGGAAGGGTCTGAGCTCCATACTTTTTCAAACCTAAAAATAATTTTCCTAGTGTTGGGGGTCAGTGTGACTAGTAGAGGGCAGTGATCGGAGTACGTACGGGGGAGGTGTTGCACTATTGTTTCAGGAAATAATTTAAGCGATTCATAAATTCTTAAAAGCCTATCTAATCTTTCTAGTATTGTATAACCATTCCTCCTCTTATTAGTCCATGTATATTTACTACCCTTAAACCTGTGATGACTCGGCCGGTCGTCTTAAGAATTAACGGCCCTATCCCCTATTAACTGCTTTTCCCAAGTTTATTTCTGCTATTTCGATTTGCCGGGATGTTCGATTTTGGGTTTCGGGGAGTTTTGGGACATTTAGTCCCTAAATGAGAGCTTAAGTGTTGGAAACTTGGCCGTAGTCGGAACAGTGTAAAGACGGCCTCGGAATGGAAATTTGATGGTTCCGTTAGCTCTGTTGGGAGATTTTGGGGTTAGGAGCATGTTCGGATTGTGTTTTGGAGGTCCGTAGCTAATTTAGGCTTGAAATGCCGAAAGTTGAATTTTGGAAGTTTCTGGTTCGATAGTGAGATTTTGATCCGAGAGTCGGAATGGAATTCCAAGAGTTGCATTAGTTCTGTCATGTCATTTGGGATGTGTGTCCAAAATTTCAGGTCATTCGGACAAGGTTTGGTAGACTTTTTGATCGAAAGTGTGTTTTTTAGAGTTTTTGAAATTTTTAAGCTTGAATCCGATGAAAAATAGGTATTTTGATGTTGTTTTGAGCATTCCAAAGGTTGGAACAAGTTTGAATGATGTTTTAGGATTGGTTGGCAGGTTTGGTTGAGGTCCTAAAGGCCTCTGGTGTGTTTCGGATGCTCAAAAGGTCATTTTTAGAACTTAGGAAATTGCAGAAAATGTTGCAGCAGTCAGTTTTGGTTTCCTTCATCGCATTTGCGAGTGGGTTCTCGCATTCGCGAAGAGGATCTGGGACTGGGGGAAAAGTTTAGCCTTCTCATTCGTGAGAGGGCCTCCACGTTCGCGAAGAGGCTGGATGGTTGTGTTATGCGTTCGTGATTGGGCTTCGCGTTCGCGGAAGAGGAATTGGCCCAGTGGAGTTTTGTGCATCGCGTTCGCGTGGTGCCCGTCGCGTTCGCGAAGGTTCGTCTGTGCAAGGCATTGCGTTCGCGGAGTGAGGGACGCGTTCGCGAAGAAGGAAAAATGGTCAAAGTTAATTTGTGCTTCGCGAACGCGAGGCTTTGAACGCGAGGCTTTACATTATGCAATTGAATTGAATAGATTTGGGTCATTTGGAGTCGAGTACTCGTGGCAAAGACGTGGTGTTGTGTTGATTTTGAGCCGGTTCGAGGTAAGTGGCTTGTCTAACCTTGTGTGGGGGACCTTCCCCTTAGGATATGATGTATTTGATAATTGAAATGCCTTGTACGTGAGTTGATGAGCGCGTACTTGAGCTAATTGTTAAAAATCCGATTTTTTTCCTTAAGTAATTTAATTGAGTTCTTTTTCCTGTTTTATTCTACTTGTGAATTTAGCCTGTTGCTAGTTTAGAAAAGCATGTTTAGTTGACTTAATTGCCTATTTGCTTAAACTGCCTTAATTGCATTACGTGAAGTATGTTAGGCTAGGATTAACTATTTACTTGGTATGAAATTTAGTTTAATTGGGTATTCTTATGTTGCTGCTGTGTGTTTTTACTTTGGGACTACAGGACGGCATTCTGGGAGATCCTTTGTATGTATTTATGATCTGAACTGAGGTGCGAGATACCAAGAGATCTCTGGCACGTATATTAAGGATACCAAGAGATCCCTAGCATATATTGAGGATACCAAGAGATCCTCGGGATACCGAGAGATTCCCTAACATATATTGAGGATACCAAGAGATCCTCGGGATACCAAAAGATCTCTAGCATATATTGCGGATACCAAGAGATCCTCGTGATAACGAGAGATCCCTAGCATATATTGAGGATACCAAGAGGTCCTCGGGATACCAAGAGATCCCTAGCATATATTGAGGATACCAAGAGATCCTCGGGATACCAAGAGATCCTCGGTTATCATCCTTGTTATGAGTGGTACTTTCTGGTGGTTTGCCTTCATCTCTGTTTCCGTTATTGTACTCTTATTATCATGTGTATATTCTTACTATAGATTTTCAATTGTACTGTTTATCTTATCCTGTCATCTCTATATTTATTTAATCTCAGTAGGGCCCTGACCTTCCTCATCACTACCCAACCGAGGTTAGGCTTGGCACTTACTGAGTACCGTTGTGGTGTACTCATGCCTCTTATGCGCATATTTTTCATGTTCAGATCCAGGTACTTCTACTCAGGCCTACCATCCTTGAGGGAGGCAACTACTTAGAGACTTCGAGGTACATCTGCCGCGTCCGCAGACCGAGGAGTCCCTTTCTATTCCTACCTTTTAGTATTTAGCCCTTCTGTACTTTCTGTTCTTATTAGACAAATTCCGGAATTAGAGCTATGTATTATTTCCTTTTCTTAGCTTGTGATTCGTGAGTTTTCGGGTCTTGGATTTGGATATTGGTTTTGAGATTTATATATGGTGTATGCCGAGCAGCACATTTAATATTGTTATTGCCTTATTTCTATTTTTAAATTATTTTACTTCTGCAAGTTTTGGTTATATTCCGCAAGTTTAGTCTTACTTAGTCGTAGAGACTAGGTGCCGTCACGATGGTTCACGGAGGGCAAACCGGCATCGTGACAAAACCCTAAGTCAACTAAATTACAATAGTTAAGATACTGTGCAAAAGCATCTATCCGTGTATTATTAACTGGGTTACCTCCAAATTTTTCAGTATGTTTAATGACCTTATTAAAATCACCCGTATTAACCATGGTCCTGTATAAGCATCATGTATACATTTTAAGTTGTGCCATAGTATATTTCGTAAAGATGTGGAGTTATTTGCATAAATAGAAGAAAAGATCCATTTAGTAGGGTTAGGCCATACCTGGACCATACAGTGCACCTCTTGTGAAGTCATTGTAACATCTTCCACTATAACCATGTCTGCACACCACAGTAAAACTATACCACCCGACATTCCTTATGCCTCGACTTGTGCCATGTATGAGAAGTTGAAATCGTCTTTTAAAATAGTGTGATCATGCATACGTATTTCCAATAAAACTACTAGGACTGGCCTGTAGTTGTCAAGTAGTGATCTAAATGACCTTCGTAATTTTGCATTATGTGACCCTCTACAATTCCGAACCACTAAATTCATGATTGGATGGGGGTTTAGGGGTTCCACTAAGTCAGCCAACTCAGTCATGGCTCCTAGTGGAGCCTGATTAGTCTGGGTCGTTTGATTGTTCTGCCTCAGTGATGGGATTACTATCATGGAGTATTTACCCTCCTGGTTGCTTGATTTACTCGAAAATTTACACTGTATGAGATGCGTTTTGAAGGGCATTTCAGTATGAACTTTTTGCATACTGCTCCTTTAGGCTGTAGAGATAAAAGCCCTTTAGCCAGATGAACTCAGTTCGTATTTCCCTCATCTCTTCCATTATTTGTGCCAGTTCTAATCGTGTTTACCCTCTTAGTGCATCTGGCGTAGGAGGTGGAACTGGTGGTGGGCTGGGTGAAGGTGATAATGGTTCCTGAACAGTCGTTGGAGACAGACTCATTGGTAGGGGTGAGAATGAGTTCATGTGTTAAAACCACAGGGCATAGATCATCCCTGTGTGGTGTTTTGGGAAGAATGGGAGTGGACCTATGGCCTGATGGAAGCTGTATAGAGGGGGAAATGTCGGATGAGCCCAAGGAGACTGAGTTGATGTTGATGGCATTGTGTGGTCCAATAGTATGGGAGTGTGGATGCTGGTCCATTGGGGTTGATTCATTGCTTCCATTTCCAACCTCATCCCCTCTATCACAATTTCCGCCAGGTGAGTTGGATTTTGGACGAGGAGTATGATCTCCTGGTTGTTGAGTTCCAATGTGAAAATTACGGAGTATCCCTGGAGCCCTATCTCTAACCATGATTGGAGAGGATACTCCAGAGGTGGTGTTTGGGGTGTGTAGATCAGTGGAGTTATGGGTTGTGGGTGTGATGGCCCGTTCATTATTAGACGTGGGAAGTGAAAGTAGTGGTGATTGATCTGATGGTTTTCTCTGAAGGTTGTGAACCAAGGTCTTTACATGGTAGGGCTATGTATTTGTTAGAGTTATATTAGGGTTATGGTGGGTAATCAGATGTTCAGTAGTGGTATTATTTTGAAGGGGTTCATTGTGTATACTAGGGGTAGGGTTGAGTAGAGGCAAGGGTGTATTACATGGCTGGTAATGATGAGCATCCATTGGAATTGAGGAAGATTGTTGATCAGTTGAAGAAGTTAATTTTGTGATTGGCTCATGCTGAGTGGCATGCAAGAAAATCTTTTGGAGATGGTCGGAGATGGAAGGTGAAGGGATTGTGTCAGAGATTTTGTCTGGTGTTGTGTGTAGTGGTAAAGGAAGGGTTTTTGGGTGAGTCAACTTCCTTAGGTTTGTGTGTGGATTTAATGACAGAGTTAGTGTCCATTAGGTCAGTTTTGTTTGAGGCAGCAAAATTCGTGTTACAAGAATACATATTGGTTAAATTGTGAATATTATTAATGGTTTCCTGGTCCGTTTTAACTGCGTTAATATTGTGACCTTTTAGAGTAACTGTAGTAGGCCCAGATTGGGCTATTGGCATTTTATTATTCAACGGGCTAGCTTGTGTTTGAGTGTTGATGGGCCCATGCCTATTGTGAATGTTTGCATGGACTGAATCCACATCTGTCAGTTGGACAAATAAGTTATCCAGCAGAAGTTGACTAGGGTTAGAGAGCTTACCTGGTACTAGCTGTGCATGGGTATCCTCCACCGCCTTTCCTTTCCCCAGCAGTTCCTCCAACGCATTGAATGGAATGTCCGTTGGAGCTCGACGTTGTGGCGTTCTGCTATGTCTATAGGCTGCTCGTTTAGGGAAAACTACTGCTTTTCATTCTGATTCCTCTGTAGATAGGGTTAATGGGTTGGTTGAGGTAGGTTGTGTAGTAGCTGTGTTGGCAGTAGGTAAAAGGTTTAAAGAAAGGGTGATAGCAAAATGACAATTCCAGTTAACATACCCAAAGCGTCCACATTTGGTGCACAGCAGGTTTAGGCCTTCATAGATGATAACCTTTTTGTGATTACCTAGGTGCACATGGGTCTTTAATTGTTTTCCAGTGGAACTTCTATTCATATCCTTGCATATCTCCCTCTAGTGGTAGAGGTTGTACAAGTATCAACCTTGAGGAGTTTTCCTAATTTGCTGCCTACATTTTGTAGGATATGAAAATCATAGAACTCCGTTGGAAGTTCAGGGAGACGAGCCCAGATTGCTGCATATGTCAGTTGGGCAGTAGAACCGATAAATTTAGGCTCCCATTGTCGAATAGATAGGAAATGATTTAGTATGAACCAAGGCCCGTCATGTAAGGCTTTGCACATATTCTCCTCGTGGTGGAATTTGATTAAGAAAAAGTTGCACCCCAAATCTATGAGATGAATCTCTTCTGTTGGTTTCCATAATATTGTTAACTTTGTCTTTAATAGTTGGTGGCCAACGACTTTGCCAAATACCTTTATTATGATAGAATTTTTCCAAGGGGCATATAATCGAGATTTCTCTTCAGCCGTTAAGGGAATGAAATTGTCAAGGTCATTATCATTGGATGTTTCATCAGTGAAGTCACCTCTGTTGTGGATCGCTGGGTTGTTGGAAATATAAGTTGGAAGGTAGGTGTTTGATGTTAGTGTTTGAAGGAAAGATTTATCTGGGGTGTGAGTATCCTGTTTGTCAATTTGCATATTATGTTGATTGGATGGATCCATAATTGGTTGGGACGAATGAAAGGGAGTTAGTATAGGAAGTGAAGATAAACAGGACAGTAGAGAGCATTATTAGAATTTTTTTAAATCACTTTCAAATATCATAAAGAATAAATCTCAATCATCAAATTGTCAACAACGACAATAAATTTAACAAACTCACTTTGCAACTAAGAAGAAGAAGAAGAAGAAGAAAGAAGAAGAAGAAGAAGAAGAAGAAGAAGAAGAAGAAGAAGAAGAAGAAGAAGAAACTCTAAGCACAAAGAAAAGAGAATACAATACCACATGCATGGCAGATTACCAGTATAAGGTATTTAATCTCGAAGAACTGGATACTATCGAACTTGCTAATTAATTAGATATTGTTCTTATGTATGTATTAATATTAATATTACAATCAGAGATTGTGATGGGATGGACATTATCCCTCTACTTTTAATTAAAGGTTTTAAGTTCAAATTTGGGAATGAATTTTTTTTTAATAAAAAATATTTTTCCTTTAATAGGATTTATGATGCGCAAATCTAAATTAGTTAGGTCTCAGCATAAATACCGAATATCATATGAGAAACCAAAAAAAAGATACATAGTCTTTTCCGTAAAAATTGCACGGGGAGCCCTATTTGGTCGCCTCCATTTAATCTATACCCATTTTTTAAAAAACTTTTAACTTGTACCTACTTTTTAAATAATTTCAGCCCCCTTTCTCCTCTTCCTTCTCATCCTTCGTTTTCTTCTTCTTTCTTCTTCTGTTGTTGGTGCAGACTATTTTTTAAGTAAAATTTCTTTTAAACTATTGGTGCACAGAAGTTAAAACTTTCTTTTGTACCTTTATATGATTAAAAAAGAAATTATTTTCCATAGTTCCTTTTGTGAGTGGAAACTATCAAGATACCATTGTTAAGTGACGACGTCTTTGCATTTTAATTGTATTACGGAGCTCATTATTTGTTCTCGCAATCAGGGATGATTAATTTGCAATTTATTTACTTATTTTTTGGGGTTGTTTTGATAAATATTATTGAGGTGAAAGTTGTTTCGTGTAAAGCTAAATTGAGTATGTTAGCACATAAAAATTCTTGAGCCCAGTGCTGAGATTTTACCCCAAAGATTTTAACAAACTAGCAAGTTGTTTGATGGATGGATCCCAAGCTTATTTGAGCTGATCCTATTCTAAAGCTAGCTTCCAAATAACTTCAGCTCTAGAGCTGAAGTTCGACAGTTACAAAACAAAAACTCCAGCTCTAGAGCTGAAGTTCGCCAGTTACAAAAACAAAAACTTCAGCTCTAGAGCTAAAGTTCGCCAGTTACAAATAAAAACTTCAGCTCTAGAGCTGAAGTTCGACAGTTACAAAACAAAAACTTCAGCTCTAGAGCTAAAGCTTACAAACAAAAAGCCAGTTACAAACAAAAACTTCAGCTCTATAGCAGAAGCTTACAAATAAAAACTTCAGCTCTAGAGCTTAAGTTCGACAGTTACAAAAAAAAAAACTTCAGCTCTAGAGCTGTACTTCAGGCCCGGCAATTAGAATGCTGAAGTTTTGCGTGATTGTCTTTGCTACTTCAGCCTCGTATGTTGAAGTTATGCGAAAAGCGGGTACACTTGTAATTATTTTTACAAAATAGGCACAAGTTAAAACGTGGCACAAAAACGAGTATAGATGCAAATTTCGTGCACCTAAGCCATCGCCTTTCGTGTCAGCCATAGAAAAAAGTCATCGATTGTTTGGTCATACATATTCTCGTTTGGAAGTAATTATCTCTCTCTTTTTTCTTTCAAATGATATTTATGTATTATTAATATTAATAGTAATAATAATAGTACTATTTAAAAAGAACTTTAAAAAGTAAAAGAAACGGAATAGAGCGACTGTTCTTTTTATCTCTCAGTTATTTTACCTCAAAGTTAATGATTTCACCTTTTTACCTTCATGAATGCCAAGTTTACTCTTATAATTTTACTTGCGGAAACAATGATGAATTCAATAAAAAAAAAATACTGAGGAAATCTTGAATTTGGTACGAATGTTCAAATACTAGTTGTTTTTGGGATATTTTCCATCCTTACTAGTTACTACTATTGCTGAAGGGAGACGGGGTCTTGAAGTAACGGTCAAGTTGTCTCCATATAATCTATAGGTCATGAGTTCGAACTGTAGAATTAGCCACTAAAAACTTGCATCAAGATATGTTACCTACATTACACCCTCATAGGAAGCGACTCTTTTGTGGACCATGCATGAACGCAGAATACTTTGTGCACCGAACTGCGCTGACTACTATTGGTACTTGGATTAAAATCATTTATAGTTTGAGTTTTATCTTAATGGATGTAATAGACAAAGAGTACTCATACTTTTTCAAATGTGGTATTAGTACATTTAGTGGATTGTTAAATGATTAACTTGATTAGATATTTTCTGTTTTGTTCCCCAAATAAGACGATCAGCATTCAGCATATATCTTCATGCCAAAATAATTTCATATATAACATTATGGTGTTCTGAGACTGGAATTCCACCATTAATATCCAATCTTTCCTTTCACTTATTAAAGTGGAAAAATAATGTTATATCTAATATTTAACAAGATAGATGTTACATGTCATACTGATAATAACTATGTAAGCCATAAATAAAAAGCAAGACAAGAACTTCATATATCCATAAACACAAAGAGCAGTACAACATGTTGCTATGTCGGTCTTTGGATCTAGCCTTAGTTTCCATGCGTGGCTACTTTAAATTAAAGCTTCCAAAAGTTCTAATTTGTGATCTCCTGTTCAGAAAATGAAAATTAATGGTCTCTTATCTTTCTCCATGTACAAAAGCCATTAATGGGCAATGCATATATATAGCACCACAAGTCATGTATTTAGTAAAAACTGATATACATTTGTGTGACACTACAAGCGAATCTCACATCGATAAAACAAGAGATGTTGGGTATAAAAGTAGACAAGCCTTAGATTCCTAGTGACACGTTTTTAAAGTCGTGCGCACTCAGGCGCAAAGAAAATAATATCACGGGTGGAGTACATTGTTAGATATGATATCAGAGCCACTATGCGTGCAATCTTAAACGATGGTAGTACACTAAATTTAGGCAAATCCCACATATTTAAGAAGGTGATGGAAAACCCCCAGCTAGGATGCTAAGTCCACATGACAGCCCAGACGAATCCCAAATTGACAAAATACGGGAGAAATGTTAGGTATATAAGTGAACAAGCCTTAGACCATATTTATGCCTTTTAAAGTCGCGCGTGCAGGCCTATGTCTAAAGTGATTAATATCACTAATGGACTGGATGGTTAGAAAACTATGTTAATTTGCCATGTTGAAGTAAATAAGAGTAATTAACTATGACTGAGTGATCAAAGTCTATAAAGATATATACTTTGTATTTATTGGACTGATATAACAATAAATATGAGTAAAATTTCCATAACATGGCAGAACTAGCACTTCACTTGTAGGCCATCCTTTACTACCGGGGACTTGTATATCCACCAACACCAAAGATCAAGAAGATAAATCATCACTATGAATCCCTTCATAAAAGTGCTTCAAGATACTATGACTATATTCAGTGTATTCATCCAAAAGGGAGTATAAAGAAAGAAAATAAGGTCACTACATAAACATGCATTTGTGCATGCAAAGTAAACATAGTGGTGAATCATGTGATTCAAACAACTTTTATTATGGCTTTACTTTAAAATTTCTTAACTCTCTCATCCCTAAATTAGGTGATATTTCTGCTATTCCTTAAAGAAAATTATGTAATCCAAATCTAAGCATGTTCATAATTATTAGGGTAGAACACTGTTTTGAAAACGTTTCTCTTCAGCCGAGAGTTAATCAGAAGTAACTTTTTTACTTCTTGTGAAGGTAGGAATAAGGTTTTCGTATATTTCACCCTTCTCATACTTCAATTATCGGGATGCATTGGGTATATTTATTTACCCGTAAAATGGTACAGTTAAATTTAGAGCGTGATTTATACACAAGAGAATCGATTTGATCCCAAAATGATAAATAAATTAAATAAAATGCAAGACTTAGCGTTGAAATCAAGATAAAAGAGCAGATAGCTTGGTTCCGGGGGCAAGGCTTCTGAAGGCAGCAAGAAGAATATCGTTAGACAAAATAAAGTATTATTTTGCTTGGAATAATGTGTAGCATAAGTTTGTCATTTTGTGTCTTAAAATGGCTATTGAAGTCACTATTTATAGCTATACCTAGGGAGCAAGGTCCTAGGATCAAGTCCCTTTTAAATAACAATAATGGGGGCCATTGATGAATATATAATGGCAGGCTATGAATGCCAAAATTCTCTACAATGGATTGTGTATTTAATACTGAAGAATATTCTTCATTGAATGCCATCTGGTGGCAAATATTTGTTTGCCCTCGTTGATAATTCTCCCTCCGGGGTCTACCCGATGCTAACCGAAGTTGTTGTCCTCGATCTTGATTTCTACTCGCTTCATCTTCTGTCTGTCTCGGTTCCACGTGTCACTCTATCATTCGAGTATTTAATATGAATAGATTTTACCCTATACAGATAGTCCCCCTGCATTTTGGTGGCATATCTTTGTGTCACCGGGAAGTTGGTGAAGATTCCTTTCTTGGCAGAAAATTTTCTGAACACTTCTAAAAAGTTTCTGACGCTTGATAAGACGCACGTCTCTTCTAATTTAATACCCAAACACGTGTTACTCCATGATTTAGCAATATTTTCGCCGGTTCTCGAGGTTATCATGGCTACGATTTTAGTCGCTTATTCTTTTACTTATACACCTCATTCTTCATCGTTTACACTTAACAGTTTTACAAACTCTCTCAACTTCTTTGCATTCAACTCTTTGCTGCTTTCATCTTTCTTTAATCATCTTCAAAGAACTCTCATCATCTTCTGCCGATCATGGCTTCTTTTACTAACCCTTCTAAGAACTCCGGTCTTCTCTTTGGTGGGGGCCGAAGAAGAGAAAAGACAAAGAAATCGATGTTGATGCTGACCCTCCCACGGTGAGCACCATCATCTCTAAATAACTCAACACAGCCAAGGACTTCGAAGAGAAGTTTCCTTCTTCAAGTTCTCGCACTTGGACTGTTGGCATATACCCTTCATCTATCCGCCCTTCCAGCATTCCTGTTGTGAAGGATAACTGTTATTGCCATGACCTGAACATCATTGCTCCTGAACTGGTGGAGCGAGTAACCTTCACTAAGAAGGGCTTCATGTATATTTACACGTACCCATTCACTTTGGGTGCATTTTCTTTTGGGGGGACTTGACCCTGTAATTTTGGCATTGTGCCACAAATACCATGTTTGTTTGGCACGGGTGGGCCCTTCAGTGTGGCGAACGGTGGCATGTTTATGGTGGCTATGCCAGGAGATAAAGGAGGAGCACACATTGGCTCGCATGATGAATCTCTTCTCCCTTAAGATTTTCCATGGGGGAGTAACAAATTTTAGCAAACGAGGCTACCATAGTTTGCTCACTAGCATGGATGACGACAACGACCGTGGATTGATAGAGAGGTTTGTCATTGTTCCCACCAGGAATATCATCCCGACCATAACTCCATCTTTTCCTAAATCCTGGACCCGTACACGTAATTTCAAAGCCTGTATTTTTCTAAAAGGTTGTTTTATGTCGTTGTTAACCCTTCTCTTATCATTATTTCAGCAACCCTATGGACACATCCAAGGGTTTAAGGCTTGGGTCGGTGGCTTCAAAAGATTCTGGACATCACCACGCCTAAGACCTGCCGATGGAAAGAGTTAGCCTCCAAATATGGATGGAGGGCAGTGAATTACAGTATGTTGACTCGTAAAACCGATTTTGATCTTATCTCATCTTTGTGCAGAAGAAAACTAGTTAACCTCATTTTTTGTTGGATTCAGGTCTCCTACAAAACTTTGTTTCCATCCCTGAGGAGGATGTCTTGGTTGATTTCGTGGAGGCTGTGAGGTTGTTGATGAAGGATCTCACCCGAACAGGTGCCATCGGGCTTGCTTCCGGTGCAAGAGCTTCCTCTAGGAGTCCCCGGTTGGAGAACAAGCAACCAAAAAGGCGACTTTCTTCTTCGGCCGATAGAAAGAATGAAGAAAGTCGTAACCACTGTGGTTATCGACGATAATGGAAGAAGCCAGTGATGAAGGGGATTCCCTACAAATAAGACAATGACCTTCATCAGCTCAATAGAATGCTCAATCTAAAGAGCTTATAACCACAACCGAGGACGATGCCCAAGCGCTCTTTAGATAGTTTGACTTGGTGGATAATGTTAATTCTCCATTTCTGGTCCCAGTTGCTGCTCCCGGTACTATGAGGCTGAGTAGCGGGCCTCTTCCATCTTCGGTTGGCGAGCAGCCAACAACCAGCACTGCTTCTGCCACAGCTGCTTCTCAATCCATAATACCATCAGCTTCATCTCCTTCTATGTCGGCCATACCATCATCACAAGCAACTACTACATTACCCTCGTCGGTCGCAGACACCCGAGAGGAGGATGTCCCTCCTTCCCAGTCCCCAGACCATAGAAATTGGGCACAACTATTTGCCCTTTTTTGCAGATCCCCAGAGGAGGAGGAGTGTCTCCCGCTCAGTATCTACCAATTGCCATTTGTTGTCCCGGTCGGTGGAACTTGCTAATTATTTGAAACTGTTGGCTTCAATAAAGGATAAGAAGAAGATACATTCTCTATCAGCAGAGTGTTTGTTAAACAATGTCGTGCATAATGCAGTAGCAGTAAGATACTTATTTCTCTTTACTACTTGTTTCCTCTCAACTTGCTATGACAGAGTTTCTAATTTGGGTTTTTGCTTCACAGGCCAACTTCCTTGCTTCCGAGGGCCTTCAGAAGTTGACCCTCGATAAAGAAAATCTTAAGTCCAAGCGGGATCACTGTTGACTGAGAGGCATCAACTCGCCACGTGCCTCCCAGTGTTAGAAACGAAGGTCGTTGAAGTGAGTGATCTCGAGGACCGGCTGTAGCTTAGCAACCAGGAGGTGGTAGCCCTTAGACAAAAAACTTCTCAATTAAAATTTCAATTCCAAGAAGCTAAGGCTAAGTGGTTTGAAGTCCAAGATGTCGTGCTTACTGATGTCGAGCGCGAGGCTGCCTCCATTGAGCAAGTAAGTAACTTGGAGGCAACCTTGAATTCCAAGACTATAGAGGTCGTTGCTACCGAGGAGAAGCGTGCCAATATAGAGGATATGTATAAGAGGATCATGGATCATAATAAGTTTCACATAGCCAATATTCGCGATCTTGATCTTAGCCTTAGTGCCACGAGATCTAAGCGGGATGGCCCTCTGACCGAGGTCGATAGGCTCAAATTAAAACTTCAGCGCCAAACGAATTCCCTCATCATCAAAAAAACATTCTATGTATAACATGGGGAGAAAAACTTTGGAAGAGGCCAAATCGAGCGTAATTGATATTGATGATAAAATCGCTAAGGCCCGAGAGCTGGAGTCAACTACTCGAAGACGCTTCCCAGCTCAACCCGATGCAACTGACTCTTCTGTTTTCGATTTCGATTTTTCGGGAACAGAGGAAGAACTTGAAGAGAATAATGATGAAGGCCAAGATGCCGACGAAGACAGATCCGCCTACTTCTCCCGGGGCTGCTGCTGTTTCTCTTCCCCCGAGTTCTAGGGGCGATACGGTTTAGCTTTTTTCTTTTTTTTTCCTTTGTTGTTTTCTTTTTTGTTTTTTTTGTACTTGTGTTGCTTAGCACGTTGGGCTGCTTGGCAATTTTGATAAATAAAAGTGTTCTTTATTAAAGCATTGCGCAAATTTTGCTTTTTTAAGTCGAATTATGCAAGGCTTCGAGTGCATTTTTCCTCGATAGCATTCGGGTTCTGGGCATAAACTCTTCCGGAATCAACCCTTTACTATGAGTATTTCATAAAAAGGGCCCTCTTATGTTTACAGTTCTCTTGAAGAGGACGTCTCCTGTTCATTCTGGCACTAGCATTTGAAGTACTTGATTAACTTTTAAATGATATAATCAATTCATCATTTGGACAAGAAATAAGATAAAAATAAAATAAATAGTTTATTCCTTCTATCTTCAAAAGTTATAAGCATTCATTTTGCTGAAAAGAAATTATCATTTCTTGTGGCTAATTTCTACGGGGCTGGTTGTGCAATCCTTGGTCCCGATGAGACCTTTTCGTTCTCGAATTTTGTAGTCCTGGTTTCTGTAGCAATTAGATTGTTGTATTCTCATATCATTCCTGCCCCCCGGTGTTCGAATGCGAAGAATGCAAATTGGAATACTGGAAGTCTTGTTCCTTTAAGGATTCCACTAGTAAATGGTTGGATAATTTTTGGTCTGGTAGCAAGCTTCGTTTCCCATTAGGAACTTTGCTACCGAGCCAAAGATTATCTAGCAACCCCTCAGTGGCTTGTAGGGAAAGAGCATTCATGAACGGTTGAATAGCCTTTGGTCTGATAGCAAGCTTCATTTCCCGTTAGGAACTTTGCTATCAAGCCAAAGACTATCTAACCATCCCGTAGTGGCTTGTCGTTTTCATGCCTTGTCATTTAAAGGTTTTATTTCTGTCGATGACGTTTCTTTCATAGTATACTTTCTTGTGTTGCCTCATTAAAAACCTTGCCCGAAAAATTCAATTGGGACAAAACTCCACAAAGGAAAAAAGAAGCATACTTTTAGTATGAGGGTGCTCATCAGCAATAATACCTTTTGAGGTGAGTCACGTTCCAGTTACTTGGCAATTTGATTACATCTTGGTTTTCCGGTTCGTGCGATCCTTTCCCGGTGACAGCTGAAACCCAGTAGGGGCCTTCCCATATCGGACCCTCCTTTCCTGCGTTAAGCTCCCGGGTATTTTGAGTCACCTTTTTTAAAACTAAGTCTCCCACTTTGAAATAGCGGAGTTTGGCCTTTCGATTATAGTACCTTTCCATTCTTTATTTCTAGGCCACCATCCTTATGTACGCTATTTCTTTGTGTTCGTCAAGCAGTTCCAATTTGACTAGCAATGCTTCATTCTTTGTTTCTTCGTCCGCCTAGAAGTACCTCAAGGTCGGTTCTCCTACTTCCACTAGGATCAGAGCTTCTGCTTCGTATATGAGAGAGAAAGGTGTCTCCCCCGTGCTTGACTTGGCCGTCATTCGGTATGCCCATAACACTCATAGTAACTCTTCGGGCGACTTGCCTTTGGCTGCTTCTAATCTCTTTTTGAAGTTTTGAATAATCACCTTATTTATTGACTCCGCTTGCCCATTTGCACTTGGATGGTATGGCAAAGATGTGATTCTTTTGATTTTCAAGTCTTCGAGGAATTTTGTAACCTTTGTACCTATGAATTGCGACATATTATCGCATGCAATCTTCTTCGGTATTCCGAACCAAAAAATTATGTTCTCTCACAGGAAATCAACCACTTTGCGCTCGCCGATTTTCTAGTACGGACCTGCTTCAACCTACTTTTTGAAATAATCATTTAAAATTAAGAGAAATTTTACCTTCCTAAGAGCTGGTGGCAGCGACCCGACTATATCCATGCCCTATTTCATGAATGGCCATGGGGACAATACCTAATGCAGTAGATCGGCCGATTGGTGTACTAACGGTGCATGGCGTTGACACTCCTCATATTTCTAAACGAATTCCTTAGCGTTTTGTTCCATCCGGGGCAAGTAGCATCCTGCCCTAACTAATTTTAACACCAACGAGTCTGCACCTGAATGAAATTCACAATTCCTTTGTGAACCTCTCTCATCGCGTAATTAGCTTCGGAGGCGCTTAAGCATCGGACTAATGGGCCTTGGAACAACCTTCTATATAATTGTTCTCCCAGAAGCTGTAGCTAGCTACTTTGGTGTGGAGTGCCCGGGATGCCTTCGAGACTTCGGATAATTTTCCATGCTCAAGGTAGTCGATGATTTTTTTTTCTCCAGTCCTAGACCAAGTTGGTTGTATTTACCTCATTATAACCATCCACATCCAGTACCGAGTGCATAAGCTGTATGACTATACCGGAATATGATCCCTTCATTTCCGTGGACGAGCCCAGATTGGTCAATGCATCTACTTCTATATCTTCTTCTCTTGGGATGTGAGTAATTGAGCATTCCCTAAATTGTTCTAGTAGAGTTTGAACTTTCACCACATATTACTACATGTGTTCCTCCTTGGTGTCGAAGATTCCATATACTTGATTTACCACCAGTTTGGAATCACATTTGATTTCGATGACCTGGGAGTCTAGTCCCCGGGCCACTTCAATTCCTACAATCAAAGCCTTATACTCAGCTTCATTTTTAGTCAAGGGAACAGTTTTTATGGCCTGCCTCATGACTTCTCCCGAGCTGACTTCGAACGCACACTTTTCGGGGTTAAGCTTAATGTTGTGCTTCCTTAGGATGTAAAAGGTTTCTTGGATGTGTTTCAAATGGTCACCTGCATTTAAAGACTTAACCAGTATATCATCTATGTAAACTTCGATTGTTTTTCTTATTTTCTTTTTGAACATTTTGTTCACGAGCCTCTGATAAATGGCTCGGCATTTTTAAGCCCGAAGGGCATCATATTGTAGCAATATGTGCCAAAGTTCATTATGAACAAAGTCTTTTCCTAATGCTCTGAGTTCATCTTGATTTGATTGTACCCAGAATAGGTATATAGGAAACTCATCAACTCTTGTCCGGTCATTGCATCAATCATTTTATCAATGTTTGGCAATGGGAACGAGTCTTTCGGGCACGCCTTATTTAGATCTTTATAATCTACGCACATACTGAATTTATTATTCTCTTTTGGAACTACGATTACGTTATCTAGCCAGTCGGCATACTTTACCTCCTGAATTGAACCGATATTGAGCAATCGAGTTACCTCTTCTTTAACAAACCTATTCCTGACCTTGGTAATTGGGCATTTTTTTTTCCTTACCGACGGGATGTTTGGATCTAGGCTTAACTTGTGTACGTCCACCTCTAGCGGGATACCTGACATATCCGCATGCGACTATACAAAATAATCATTGTTAGTTTTAAGAAATTCAATAAATCCTAACCTGAGATTGGAGTTTAGTCCTGTCCCCAAGTGGAACTTCCTCTCTAGAAACTTTTTGAACAACGCCACTTGTTCGAGTTCTTCCACCGTGGACTTGGCCATGTCCGTTTCTTCCATTACCTGGAAATACATCGGTACTTGGTGGGATTCCGACGACTCATCTTCTTTGCCATTTTCGTATGGTTCAGAAGCAGGTGACGGTCCCTGTAATTGCTATGCCACGTGTTCCTTCCCTTTACTGTTGGAAATCGAGACCGCGTTCATTTCTCGGGCCGTCGGTTGATCTCCTCTTATTTGTTTAATTCCCTCTGGAGTTAGGAATTTCAGAAGTTGGTGATATGTTGATGGTAAGGCCTTCATCTCGTGAAACCATGGTCTGCCAAGAATTATGTTGTAGCCCATGTCGCCAACTATTACTTCAAACAAGGTAGTCTTCATGACCCATTTGGTGTTCGTGGGTAGCAAGATCTCCCCTAAGGTTGTCACACTTGCTAAGTTGAACCCAGCGAGGAGCTTGGTTGCCAGAATAATGCTTCCAATTAGCTTGGCTTGCTCCAGCACTCTCCGTTGAATGATATTGGCTAAACTTTCTGGGTCCACCAAAACACATCTAATTTTAAAATCTAGAATATTAAGGGAAATTACCAGGGCATCATTGTGCGACAATAGAAGTCTATCGATGTCTTCTTTTGTGAAGGTGATCTCGCCCTCGGTGACTTCCCAAAGTCTCTTGCTATGAGACACCGGTATTTTTGTCTTTGTTGCTACCGAGAAGGTTACACTGTTTTTTTATTTCCGCTGAAAATCATGTTGATGGTTTGCTGTGGAGGATCTCCATCTATCTTCGAGGGCTCTGCATTGTCCTGGTTGTGGCCGTAATTATTTAGCCCGGTCGCTTAAGAACTATCTGAGATGGTATTTTTTCAACAATATTTCCTCCTCATCGCACAAATGTTGGCAGTCCCTAGTTCGATGTCCATTAGTCCCATGATACTAGCACTATAGATTAGGATTCCTCTGGCTAGGATCAGATCTTATCGCATCGGTAATCGTGTTTTCTTGATGTTTCTCATTGTCGATACCAACTCCACTACGCTGACATTGAAATTATACTCGGACAGCTTGGGATAGGTGGAATGCCCGGAGCTTGATACCTCTTTATTTTGCAGTGACCTGCTATTCCAGCCACGAGAAATTCTTCTATTAGGCACGAACCTATACACGACGGAAATCCTTTGCCGCGTCTTTCGGCCCTTTCGTAGGCAAAAACTGACCCTTGGAAGGTCGCCAATTTGCGTCAAAAATCATCCTTCGACTTATCCTTGTTCTTTTCACGATGCCAACCCTTGGTTGATGCTGGGAAACCGAGCTAGTCATCTTCTTTTCTTATCTTTGATTCGTTACGGTTGTGGACATCTTCCCGTGTAGTTGCTTAGAACTCGAGTAGGCTTTCTTTTAGTTTTCGGGAGGCGTCGGAGCGCCTTGGGTTAAACCCCTTAGTAAATGCCCCAGCTGCCCCTTCATCTGGCACGACCTGTAGCAGCATCCTTTATTTCTGAAACCTGTTCACGAACTCACGCAGTAACTCGGACTCTCCTTATGAAATTCTGTATATGTCTACCTTAAGAGGCCTGTACCTTCCATGTTAAAGCTCCCTTCGTGAGGGTTTCTCTGAAAGTTTTTAGCAGGACCGACTCAATATCGTGTGGAACCAAGTTATTTCCTTTCACCGCCATTGTATAGGTGGTGATGTGTTCCTGAGGGTCTGAAGTCCCATCATATTTTGGTACATTTGGCATTTTGAACGGCTTCGGAATTAACTCGGGTGCTTCACTCGATTTGAACGACAACTGGGTGTATTGTTTTGAGTCCGGTCCCTTCAGCACTGGCGGTGCACCCGAAATTTGATCCATTCATGCATTTATTTCCCTCATAAACCGCATGAGCTCGATTTTGAAGGGGTCATTATTATTGCTACTACAGATCTATTGTCGATCCCCCCAGCCTCATCGAAGCCGACTCATCCCTCGGGTATTGTTATCAACCATTTGCGCTATTTGATTCACAAGAGCACCGCGAGGAACTAGACCTCTTCCATTAGCATTGTTGGAATCACCCGACAGCGCTTGCCTTAATTCTGTCATGGCATGATTTTGCCGTGAGAGATGGCTCATGATGGCCTTTTGCTATTCTCTCAAAATCCTTGTCGTCTCCGTAACATGCTCGTCTTTGGCATCATCAGGAGTTTCCTCGTGTATATGTTGTGGATATTGCCCACCATGAACTGGGGTGGATACATCTTCCTCGTTGCGGGTGTCGCTGATCGAATCATCGTGCTGAGGCAGATTTTCTTGTGCCTCAACATTGTGTGCGACGTTGACATCATTAGCTGCCATCTTCTGCGATTTTTGCTAAGAAACAAAGAACCAAACAGATTAGTAATAGATGTAAGGATCAACTCAATTACGCAACTGTCTAAACCCTACAGTGAGTGCCAAATTATTTACCGTAAAATGATACAGTTGAATTTATAGCGTGGTTTATAAACAAGCGAATTGATTTGATCCCAAAATGATAAATAAATTAAATAAAATGTAAGACTTAACGTTGAAATCGAGATAAAATAGTAGATAGTTTGGTCTGATAGCAAGTTGTTAGACAGAAAATAAAGTATTATTTAGCTTAGAATAATGTGTACGATAAGTTTGTCAGAAATTTCATGTTTTACAATAGCTGTTGAAGTCATTATTTATAGCTATACCTAGGGAGCAAGGTCCTAGGATCAAGCCCTCTTAAATGACAATAATGGGGTCCATTGATGAATAAGCAACGGCAGGCTATGAATATCAAAATTCTCTGTAACAGATTGTGTATTTAATAATGAATAATATTCTTTATTGAATGTCATCTCGTAGCAAATATTTATTTGTCCTTGTTGATAATGCTCCCTCCAAGGTCTACTCGGTCTACTTGTTGCCAACCGAAGGTGTTGTCCTCGGTCTTCGTTTCTACTTGCTTCGTCTTCCGTCTATTCCTGGATTTCATGTGTCGCTCTATCATTCGAGTATTTAATGTGAATAAATTTTAATATTGTCGTTGTTGAAAAGAAAACAAAATAATAATGGACGTACAAATCAATAATGTAGTGTGCCGAGAATCTCGGCCATGACATAAATTTTATTTGAAGATGCATATGCTGCTATGAGTGAGAATTATATTTATTCTTATTCTTGTTTGTTAGGTAAAATGATGTGCCTATAAGCTAGCTAGTAGTTGATTTTGATTTAACTGCTGGCCAATCCAATCAACGAAAACACCCAAGTGCCAAGGAAATCAATGTCACAGTTTGACTTTACATTATATTGATTTTTAATGAAAATTATATGTCAAATAATTCGAATGCTTTAAAAAATTGCAATTAGGGTAAAGTGAAACGTTTATTACGAAAATTTTAAGATAAATTGTGTCACATGACAATGCACCATCTACAATAATTTTTTATAACTCTTCAAAATCATGCTCTTAGCTTACTCTAGCATTAGCTTTGCACATTATGGAGGATATTGGGTGGCAAAGGTGTTCGGAGCGTGTGAACAAAAGTCCCACGTGAAAAGTAGAAAAAAAAAATTACTTATAAGGAATTGAATACTCTTAATTTTGTGATTTGCAAAAACCGTGCGCGCTTGGCCCAAAGCGGATAATATCATATCATTTTAAAAGTATTTTTGGGCCGTTTTAGCTCAACAATTGGTATCACAACCAATGGTTTAGCGAGACGAATATGGAGATGGCGAAATGATGGCGTAGGGCCTCGCTTAGTGCTTTTGCCCGTCTATAAGCTGATTCACTACCTTTACCCATAGCTTCAAAGACACATACACAACTTCTCTTGGGGTTTCAGTGACCGTATATACTCGAATTATGTGGGTGTCACACAGTTAATCTCCAAATTAGCCCATAAATAGCGATGGGTTATGTGGAACTTAGTTCAAGGGAGAGATTGTTGGAATAGTATGAACAAAAATCCCACATGAAAAGTAAAAAAGAAAAATAAGCTACTTATAAGGAGTTGGATACTCTTAATGATGTGAGGCCTTTTGGGGAAAACCATGCGGGATTGGCTTAAAGCGGGGGGATTTGCATCTATACCCGTTTTTTGGGTCACGTTTTAACTTGTGACCGCTTTGGGGAAAAAATTACAAGCGTACCCGCTTTTTCGCGTAACTTCAGCATACGGGGCTGAAGTAGCAAAGGCAATCACACAAAACGTCAGCAGTCTAGTAGACGGGCCTGAAGTAGCAAGTGTGTTGAACCAAGTGTACTGAAGTTTTTGTTTGTAATTGCTGAACTTAAGCATAGTAGCTGAAGTTTTGTTCTCTATTTGCTGAAATTTTTGTTTGTAATTGCTGAACTTAAGCATAGTAGCTAAAGTTTTGTTCTCTATTTGCTGAAGTTTTTGTTTGTAATTGCACTAAATAAGCTGAAGTTTTTTGTCCTGGATTCATTAGTTTTGTCATTAAGCTTTTTCAAAAATTCAGAAGAAGATGCTGAAGTTATTTAGTTCATTTACAAAAACTTCAGCACTAAATAAACTGAAGTTTTTTTTGTCCTGGATAAGCTTTTTCAAAAACTTCAGCAAAGATGCTGAAGTTATTTAGTTCATTTGTAAAAACTTCAGCTTATTTAGTGCTGAAGTTTTTATAAAAAGTGAAAGTTTTAAGACAACGCCGTCAAATTCGTCACGAGGACTATGTTCTATATCGCATTACGAAGACTGTTAATTTGTGTGCAAGTTCTCAGAATGTCCCTTTGGCCATTAGTGGCGAGAATTTTGTTGCCAATGTCATATCGTAGATCAGTTTCAGTTTCAAGAAAACCAAGAGTGTGAGTTGAGCAATTTGTAGAATGGGAACGAGTGCATAAGCGTAGATAGTTTACTCACAGAAGAATCAAATACTGCTCCATTGATCTAATTGCCTCTAATCTCTACTGAAGAAGCAAAATGTTCAGCAGTTGTGGCACAATACAGAAAGCAAAAAGAAGAAGAAAGAGAGAGCGAGAAGTTTCATAAAACCCTCATGAACTTGATATACGAGTCATCAGGATTCAACATATATCTGTATTACTGTATATTCATAGCAGCACCAACAACAGCAGAAGAAAGAAGAAGAAGAAGAAGAAGAAGAAGAAGAAGAAGAAGAAGAGGAGGAGGAGGAGGAGGAGGAGAAAGGGGACTGAAGTTGTTTAAAAAGTTGGTATAAGTTAAAACTTTAAAAAAAAAAATAGGTATAGATTGGCGTCCAGTGCAATTTTTATGATAATATCACACCATTTTAAGAATATTTTTGGGTCGTTTTAACCCAACAAAAAGCAGAGCCAGAATTCAATCGACGTAAAATCAAGAAAAGTCCTTAAATATTGATTTTTATATACTGACATGTGGTTTAATTGATAACGAAATGGGACGCTTAAGCCAGTTGGCAATTTCCAAATTTTCAATAAGTCATTTTCCCCAAGTCTTAAATGATTTTTGACTCATTGACTATTCAATCTTTCCAAGTGATTTGAGGACAAGTATAGACATCGGTTGTTTGTAAGTTAGAGGGACTGGTCACTTGTTTATTTGTTAGAGAAAATGACACTGTATAGCTGCTGTCAAAATAATAGCCGAAAAATGTATATTTTTTGTATACATATACTTTCTGTATGTTATACAAAAATTATACCAATTTTATACACTGTTTCAGCTAGCGCATGTAAATAGTTTATGTTGCAGGATAAAAGTGATAATACCCCTATTTGTTACATAGTTGTGTGTTAGTTAGATGGACTTGCTTATTTTTTTCTAAGATGTACATACAATTAGGTTATTCCTATGGCTTGATACGTAAAGACCCTAGCGAATGAATTATTGTCAAAACGATTTAGACACATACTTATACATGATTGGAACGCCTAACCTTAACTACTCCAATTGTGATGGCTAATGGATAGTGAATGTCTGTATACTGTAGAAAATGTGTAAAAATGCTGATCAAACTCAATTTTATTGTTTTTTTAAGAGGACAATCCTGCTATATCTAACATATATATATATATATATATATATATATATATATATATATATATATATATATATATATATATATATATATATATATATATATATGTATGTATATATATGTATGTATATATATATATATATGTATGTATGTATGTATATTAATTGTATATATGTACATTCTATATGTTATATATAAAAATTATATACTTTTTCAGCAATCGAATATAAATTATTTCTGGCGCGGGCTAAAAGTGATAATACTCCTTTAAATAACGAGGAAGTATTTGGATCATCTTGTTTTGTTAATTGGGGTTTTTGGATACTCAGGCCTGTTATAATCAATCTAACTATGGACGGTCCAATACATGGACACGTTGTGAAAGAGATCCATTTTTGCTCATGTCTTTCACATACATCCACAAGTAGTGTCAAACAAAATGGTAACCATCCTTCACGAACCAAGACATCCAAAATGTTTGACATTAGAGTCAATACAACTTTCTTATGACCAATAGCCTTTAAGATGGTGTTGGTGTGCAAACAAAAATCCCATATTGGTAGCAAAAAAGATTGGGAGCCTACATATAATGTGTCGTGATCTTTTAATGGTGTGAGACCTTTTGAAAAAACTGTACGAGCTTGAATATCACACCATGTTAAGAATATCTTTGGGTTGGTTGAGCGCAATAACTGATATTAGAGCACAAGTTCGGTGGGACAAGTATGACACTGGAAGATGATGTTAGGCTCGATTTTCTTACCCTTTACGAGCTTAGAGAGGGACACAAGAAGAAGCTAGTTGTGGGTTTCGGTTGGTATAAATATACTAGCGATGTGGGTGGCACACAGTGAATCTTGAAAATTAACCCTTGAATCATGGTTATTCGCCAAGTGGAACTTGGTTCGAGGGGAAAACCGATGTATCGTGATAGTGGGTCACGTAGAATTTACGGGGATATTGTTGGTGCGAACAAAAGTCTCAAGTTGGTAATTGAAAAACTTGGGAGCTCTTTTAATAGCACGAGTCATTTAAAAAAAATGTGGGAGTTTGTCCCAAAGAAGACAATATCATACTTTATTAAAAGTATATGCGGGTTGTTTTAGCGCAACAGATGGCATATAAATGAAAAAATGAGGTCTATCACCTAAAAAACACAAAAACATTTCCTCCCCCTCGTACCATTGTGACCTGTGAATAGTAGGGGAAAAGAGTATAATAGGTAGGACAAAAGTTGAGCTAACTTATGGTTCTTATGCGTCACATACTCAACTTATGGTGTTCAAATTTAGACAATTCAATAAAAAAGAGCAATAAGAAATTAAGAAGCCGAAAGGCTTGAATAGATGGCTTTCAATGCCAAGGTTCAATTTTGTACAATTAACTGATTAAGTCCATCTGATCTCCATTTATTTTATTTTTTTCAGTTTAATAATGCTTTCACACAACTTTCCTAACTTTGTTGTCTAGGGCACAACTTGAAGAAGTAGTCATTACGTTGCATAGTTAAAGCTCGGGGTGTACAAAGGAAATCGATAAACTGTACCAACCCGATAATCCGAGTCAAACCGAGAAAAAAAATCCGACTATGGTTTGGTTTTATTTGGTTTGGTGTTTATAAAAAAAAACTCGACCATATAATTGATTTGGTTTGGTTTTAACTAAAGAAAGTCAAACCGAAACCAAACCAACCCAACATTACATATATAGAAATTTTAGATATATTTAATATATAATAAACTTATTATGATGTAATTTATAAATATTTCTTAAAAAAATTCATAATTTTATCTTTTAAGGTATTATTTCAATGTTGGACTTAGAACTTTTGAATGTTCCAATAAGTTTGTTAACAAAAGCCTAAACCAAAATCAAATCAATACTAATGCTAACAAAAGACATTCAATTCAATACTATGAACGAGAATGTATTGAATATCTATATTTTGTTTTGCAATAATTTAGATAAAAATGCATAACCTATTTTTATTTTTTCTTTAGCGTTTAGTCATGTAATTAATGCTCCCTTATTAGTCTATTTATTTTATCATGACTTAGTACTTTTAGCTTATGTTTATTTTATTGTGGCTTTTTAATTATCAATATTTATATTACATAATTTTATTGTTGAATATTTTAGGATAATGTCACGACACATCTCATATTTTGTATTATTTTCTTGGAAAATACTTTATATAGTTGTATCTTACTAGGATTAAAGAAATATTTTGAGCACAATTTATATGTTTTGTTCTACGAAGATTTTATCGGGAAAAAAATCTAAAAACCCGAGAAAAACCGAGAGTGAAAATCCCGAGTTTTATTGATTTGGTTTGGTCTTTAGATTTAATAATCCGACACAATTGGTTTGGTTTGGTAATTGTAAAATCCGAACTAACCCGACCTGTGTACATCCCTAGTTAAAGCCCTTGACCTTTTTGTAACTAGTAGCCTATCACTATACATATTTTGAGAATGGGAAAGAAAAAAATATAACAAATAATGAGGTTATATAGCAAAACATGAAAAGATGTTTGAGTCCAATACCTAAATATAATAGTAGTTTTATTGAGCAAAATATAAAATTAGTCAGCCAATCAAAACTAAATGAATTTGTTAACTTAAAAGTGTGTGTATATATATATTACTATATTAAAAGCACGAAGGCCCTTAACGAAATATCGTTCGTCTTTTTTACCCTTTAAAAATAAACTTTATGTTAAACAAAATCGTAATTTAGTTATTTTCCTAAATTTTATGAATTTGAAATCAACTAAAATTTTGGTTATTGAATCTTTACTTATTTGAATTGCGTATAAATTATAAATTCCTAATAGTTAGGACATTCAAAAAATATTATTTTAGGGAAATTAAATAGGAGTATTACGTTTCTTTTTCTTACGTTAAACTCAATGAAATGTTTGACATTATTCTTATTATGGGGCACTTAGAATTCTAAGGGAAGCTTCTATATATTGTTACTATTCAATAGAAGTGAGATGTTTATATTTAATTAAATATTTTTTAAATTAGTGAATGTATATTTTAATATTATAAATAATTAATAAAGATAAAAATATTATTCGAGTAGGAAAAGAGTTAAAAAATAATTAATATTTTTATATCTATTTATACTATATTAAAAGTACGAAGCCCCTATCGAAATGTCATTCTTATTTATTTTTTTTAAATTTACACTAGACAAAATAGTCATTTAATTATTATTCTTATTTGAATTAGGTAAGAACTTCTAATATTTAGACCTTTAAAATTATTAATATTTTGCCTCTAATATGGAGAAACTTAAATTAGTAAAAAGTCATCTGACCGATTGTCTTGACATCGATTAATTTTAAATACATAGTGACAGTACTACTTTTATTTTTCGCAATTAATGTTTATGTTTTATACTTATTTTTATCTATCTATATCTATTCTATATACATATACACTATATTAAAAGCACGAAGACCCTTAACAAAATATCGTTCGTCTTCTTTACTCTTTAAAAATAGAGTTCACAATAGGCAAAATAGTCTTTAATATTTAACATATAACCTAATATTTAGGAATATTAATTAAATTATTTCTGATATTTAGGAATAGTCATAATTATTTTCCTAATATTTAGGATCACAAATCAATTAAAATTTATTGATTAAAATTTTTCATATTTGAACTATGTACAAACTTATATATTTAAGAATTTGAAATCGAGTAAGATTTTAGTGATATATTTTTTTTAAGAATTTATTACTTCAACACCAAATATTTAACCAATAGTTCTAAGTCAAATATTAAAACACGATTTTGACTTAAATGTGCTCTACCAAAAAGTAGAAATTTTTACTCTTAAAGACATGTGCTCTTAAATAGTAGAAATTTTTACTCTTAGTTGCCGTATCAATTTGAAACTTAAAAACTAAAGAAAATTAAAAATAAATTTCATTTAAAGAGTTTATTTGATGACAAGTAAAAGGAAGATGGACATTAATTTAAAACAGAAAAGAACATATTTTTGTCAAAAATAATGTGAAGATTCACGTTTATTTTTCTTATTATAATATTTTATCTCTCTTGTATTTTGATTAAATTAAGTAACGTCGTATTTTTTTTTACTAAATGCAAGATATGTTATTCTCAATTTCTTAATAGTTATACAAAGTTAAATCAAGATATTATCAAAGTTGGAAAGCATATATAATAAAATTTAGTTTATTTTCAACTATTTTCTTATTTTGCATATCTATCTGCATCTATCTATATATATATATTGTTAGTTAATATTTTGGAACGGCGAAAGATATATATATATATATATATATATTTCTCTAGTTTTTTTGTTCCATCAAGAGAAAAGGCCGTGCTTGCGATTATTCCATGTTTTGTGATGACATTGAATTGGTCAACTTGGATTTGGATATAGAATGACTAGAACTAACATTGTACAAGTATAGTTGTTCATCTACATAAGTCCAAAATCTTTTCTTTAAAAAAGTTCTTTTGGCTTATTTACAAACTTTAAAAAAGGGAAAAAATTACACCAATAATCCATATAATCACACGACAAAGACTTTAATTTTTCACTGCAAATCAAATTCTCATCCCGCTCTTCTTCTTTTTTTTTGTATCTACGGCGGAATAATTAAAGCGGCGGAATAATTAAAGCGCCCAACTCATATTTAGCGAATTTCACCCGGTCTTGAGCAATTTCACATCCTCAATTTGATTTAAATTCTTTACTTTTAACAAATCCCCATGACCAAAACCTTGGATTCTTTTTTTTACCTCAGTAAATGTCGAGAATTTCAAGAATGGATCTGTTACAAAGGGGACAACAACCTCGATTTACCCAAAGCTCTCTTGAACACACCCTGCAAAATGTGTGACCACACGGTATGAATGCTGCTCCCTTTTTCCTCTGCATACACACACAACAAATAGTTTCACCCCCTACCCCTTCTTCTTTCTCCATTAATTCTCCTTCGTATATTTCCGTTTCTTCTAACAATCTCATCAACGACATCCTTGCTGGTGTCCCGGGTAGCGTCCTCGGCCCGTAAATATCGGGCCTCAACGGGCTCGAGCCGGGCCGTGGACTCGGGTTATTGCCAATTGCATTATCCGAACCTTGCTCTATAGTTTCCTCTCGAAAGTGACGTTCGGCGGCCAATGCGTCCGCCAAATTCATCCCGGAACTTCCTCCAGGAATATGACCCAAGCATGCTATACTAGTAGTAGTAGAGACTATTTCGGACGGTGTATGAATTATATGATGACTCATCACTTCTTCTACGTCGTCTTCATCGCCCATTACATTTAATGTTGCTGGCAATATACCCCATCTGGACCCACAACATCCGATTCCTTTTAATCCTAGCCGTTCTGTTAAACTCTTTCGTCGTCTTATAACTCGATCTTCACCGTCCATTTTCCCTTCGTTCTTGCTGCTATCACTCTGTTTGACCTTTCCTGCAAATAGAAAACCCAATATTTCAGCCATTTTTGCACATATCTCAAAGCCACAACATAGGATACGACAAATTATGCGTAGGTATATAAATTTTCAGCACTCAATATGAAAAAATTAGCATTAATGAACAAATGGAAAAAGAATATGCAGTGTTGTATTAATTATGTATCCAACTGAATTCAATATTTTCGACAGAGAATATACATTCAAAACTTACTATAATGTTAAAAAACATAATAATTAAGTCTATTACAAAAAACTTTAAAAGTTGAACTTAACATACTTGAATTCTGAATTCGTGTATAATCATGTATATATACGAAGAGTGAAAAGGTATATAGAAGAGAAATATACTTACAAAGAGTCGAAAATGAAATTAATGATAAGTTAAAAGGCATTGAAATTACATCAAGAAATTACGATATTTGATGTACTGGCGGGTCAGTCACGTAATTTATCCCTCAAGCTGAACGATCTTGACTACTGCCACCACTCCTTGTCTGATTCAATTAACAAACCTAATTAAGGAAGTGATTAATTAGCATATAAATATGAAGAACAAAAAATGGAGGAAGAAAACTGAGTTTGTTGGGGTTGATGTGGGAGGGAAGGAGAGAAAGAGTTGTTTAGCTACGAATTGAGAAGTCAATGAAATGTGGTTTCTTTGTGGAAAAAGATAAAAGAGAGACTAGTATATAGTGTTAGGTATAATAGTATTCTTCCTCTATATATGAATTAGAAACACACAGAAAGACAAAATGGAAGGAAGAAAAGAACAAGAAAAGGAGAATAATTATATTGGTGGGTCTTTAGGGGATATTTTCCAATGGTTTGGACAAATTCAAAATTTGAATTTTATGAATTTCAGATGTAATTGACTCTTTGATTATTTGAATTACGGGGTTTAAAATTTAATATTTTACATATTTTATAAAAAATTTACTATTGTTTATGTCTATATCTTTTTTCTCTTTAGTATGTTCATCATAGTATCTTAATTTTTTACTCTTGTATTTTTCAAACACTTTTTTTGAGCCAAAACTATTGAAAATAACTTCTTTACCTTAGGAGGGCTAATGTCTTCGTACACCTCAATTTTTTCGGACTTTACTTATGAGATTATACTGGGTATGATATTGTTGTTGCACATATTTTATAAATTACACATGTTTGGTGGTTTAGACTAGATTAATATATTTGGGCTCAAAATTAAAGGAACAAAGATTAATTATTATTTTTCTAATTTTCTGATAAAGATTGAGTCTTTGACAAGAATTCCTGTTGTTTTTTATTGGATTATATATTTCAGAATATTGCGTGTTTGTGCAAAGTTTTAAGTGGTCGCCGGCCTTAATTAAAGTCAAAATTAAGCCATAGACTCACAGAGGCAAGGCTCACAAACCAAGGCTTTTCCATGTGGCATTTGCCTTGTGCTTTAGGATATCTTTCCCTTTTTTGCAAGTTCAATTATTCAGTATTTATTATCTTTTTATCTTTCTTTAATTTCAATGATTACGTATGTAGTTGAGTAGTTAAACCACACATGTAATATAATATTTGGAACAGATTGTAAACTTATGTATGGCAAGGTTTTGAAAGTAAAAATCTTGTCAAATCTACTATTACGATATACCCCCATCCAATTTATTTCCCTTATTTCAAAGTATTTGAATTTAACTTGGATTCTAAAATGAAAGAATTTCTTTTTATATGTATGCTAACCACATACACATAGTACAAAATTTTATTATTGTTCTTAGAACTGTGAGATGATAATACTCCCTCTATTTTTGCTCTCATGGTAAAAGAATATGTTTATTATTAGTTGGAAGTCCAAAACAAAAAGAATTAGGGATGTTAAGATGAAGTAGTTCTAAATGCAAAAAAATATAAAAAAAATCAACCTTCACGGGAAAGAATATCACATAAAATAGGAAGGAGGGAGAATTTACCTATATGATATTCTTAGAAACTCTTTAATTGTAGCATTTTTTTATACTTAATGACAACCTCTTGTAAATGTGGACACGACAATTTATTAAAGGGTACTCTTGCTATGTGATATGTTTTTAGTTTATAAGTCAAAAGATTACCTTTTTTCCTAAACTCTATATCTAGCATCTAGTTGAATTAAAAGATCACATAATATGAAACTGAAGAAAGGTAATTAAAATATCAGAACTAAAACTTGGGAAAAATGACATGGCATATGAGAAATACTAATCAACTGTAGTATTCAGAAAAAAATAAATGACAAAGAAGGAAAAGTTTCCGTTACCGGGAATCGAACCCGGGTCTCCTGGGTGAAAGCCAGATATCCTAACCGCTGGACGATAACGGATTATTGTTAAGCTTTTGCCTTAATTAATTACATAATAAGAAAAAGAATACGATATAGAGTGACCCGTAATCTTTGCAGCAACCAACTCATTTACGAATTTATCCAAACTTGAGGTGACGATGATCTTCTTTAAGATGAATCAATCCTCCCTGTGATTCCAATTCAAGACAACGGTATTAGAAACTGAGCTAGTTTATCGTTTTTCTATATTAATTTTCTAGTAGATTACTTAAGTTTTACTCTTTCGATGAATCATCTCAAATTACGTTTGTTGTTTATACCACTGGCGAAATGACATGTTATATGTCTCAAATTATGGTAGTACTTTCTAATTCACATTGTTTTGCAGCATTCAATTAGGTGCAGTCTCTGCGAATAGTCTAAAATTTCTGAAATAAGGATGTTTAAGCTTAAACGGCCAGCTCTTTTCATCGTGCCATATTAATCAATTGACAATGAGAAGAGAAGGATGAGTTTTTGATTACCGTATAAATAGTGAAATCGTATAAATAGTCTTTATTAGGATTCTCGTTTCTTGTGCACCGACCTGGCTCAGATGAAATGATAGCTATATTTTAAAGCATCTCTCTAACTCCTTTGAGGTTTGAAGTTTGAACTATTAATCAACAATGTGTTAAACATAGAAATTTCAAGAAAGGCATACCAATTGGCGGTTCTACATAGTTGTTAATCCAAGATTATGTGCAAAGTTTATTATCACATTAATTATTCAATTCTTCATTATATTTTCACTAGATATCCTTGTAGCTTAATTTAGTGGACCTAGCTATGCAACCCCTGAGGTCTTTTACTTGTTTCTTGGTTGATTCTTTAAGTCTAAAACTCCTATTGTACAACCTAATTAGAATATATTACATAGAAAATAGAGTTACAATATAACTCTGCTAATACTCCCCCTCAAGGTAGAGCATGTGGATTACAAATGCCCAGCTTTCTAAGTAAATGATGAAACTTTTGAACTCCCAACGACTTAGTGAAGAAGTCGGCCAGTTGATATTTGTTTGAAACATGACTAGTCCCTAAGTCCTTAGACACAATACGTTCACGCACAAAATGGCAATCAGCTTCAATATGTTTTGTATGTTCATGAAAAACTGGATTAGTTGTTATAGGTAATGCAACTTGATTATCGCAAAACAACCTAGTGGGTGATGGCTGAGTCACATGCAAGAACTTCAATAGGCCTCGAAGCCATAAGATTTCACTTGTTGTGTTTGCCATAGACCGATGCTTAGCTTCGGCTGACGAATGAGACACCTTGGTTTACTTATTGGATTTCCAAGCAATTGTTGCATTCCCTAACATTATGAAGTATCCAGAAACTGATCGTCATATCATGGGACAGTTTTCCCAATCCGAATCACAATATGCCATGAGTTACAAATTATTGTTGCTTGGTAACAAGATGCCTTAGCTTGGACTGGATTTTAGGTAACGTACTACTCTAAGAGCATGTATCCAATGATCTTGCCTCGGATCTTGCATGAACTGTCTTACAATATGTAATGTCTGACCTTGTAATTGTGATATACAATAAGCATCCAATTAAACTTCTATATTGTGATGGATCAATAAAAAGATTACTAGCATCCTCAGAAAGATGGTGTCGCTGCTCCATAGGCGTAGGACTTGGTTTCGCATTTAACAAACCCGTCTCATTAAGTATGTCCAGGGCATACTTGTGTTGGTTTAAGAATAAACCATTTGGTGACCTTGCAGCTTCAATGCCCAAAAAATATTTAAGTTTGCCAAGGTCCTTGATGTGAAAATAATTATCCAGATAGTCTTTGAAGGATTGACATTCCTCCTCATTATTTCCAGTCAATATTAGGGGTGGACATTCGATATTTCGGTTCGGTATTTAAGAATTTCGGTTCGGTATTCGGTTTATCAATTGTGTATACTAAATACCGTACCAAAATATTTCGGTACGGTTCTATATTTCTTATTTTGGTTCGGTACGATTTCGGTACGGTTTCAGTTTAAACCAAATCTTCACTATCTCCCCCACTCCATCTACTAATGTAATCCATATTAGAAATATTTAAGGCAGTGACTCATTTTTTCCCCTAGTTGATTGATATGTAGGTAGTATATGTTGAGAGTCTTTCCATGATCTCTATCATATGCTTTATAACTTTTCGCAGTTAGAGGGCAGCTACCAAGATAGTTCTTATATCACTGGTAAACTAATTTAGATAAGGCAATTCGAATTCGAGGACCCTTAATTGCTTCCAAAAATTTAGCAATGAATATATACTATGAAAGTTATCTAACTTAATTTGAGTTCATTTCATATTGGCACATTCTTAGTTACATGTAATGTATTATTTTAAAGATGAAGCTATCTATAATTGTGAGACTCACTTAGCAGAAAGGAGGATTGAATACAAAAAGTAATTACCTTAATGAATTGAGCAACCTCTCAGCTGCACATGCTTCTTGCAAAGCATCAGTAGCTGCAAAGAGAACAATTTACTATTCTGCATGGCACAACAGAGAAGATAGGGGTACGAATTCTGAAGATAATGAAACTATTTTTGTCGATGATGAGGATACTACTGAGAGGACATTATTGCCTCAATGTGTATTTGTTTCGCAAAAGCACAACAGTAAGATGAATACAACCTTTCTCCATTACACTAAACTATTTCGGTATTTCGGTATATCGAAATACCGAAATATCAAAAATTCAATACCGTATACCGAACCGAAATACCAAAATATTTGTACCGAAATACCGAATAAATTGAAACCGAAATACCAAATTAATTCAGTTCGGTTCGGAATTTGGTTTTTCGGATTTTATGCCCACCCCTAGTCAATATTATGTCATCCACGTACACTAATGCAGCCAAGAAAGTTTCATTTTTAGCATAACGAACATAGACTATTCCAATGGACACCTTTGAAACCCATATTTTCCAAGACACCTGACAATTTTTCAAACCAATTGCGAGATGCTTGACGCAAGCCACATAATGATTTCCTCAATTTGCACACCAAGTGTGGAGAGGATACCTTAAACACTGGTAGTGGCAACATGTATACTTCTTCATCCAAGTCACCGTGTAAGAATGCGTTGTATATATCCAGTTGGTTGATGAACCATCCTTTTTCCACAACAATTGCTAACAAACAACGTACTGTATCCATCTTCGTCGATGGTGCGAATGTCTCATTGTAATATTCTCCTTCTACCTGTGTGAATCCTTTGGCCACTAGCCTTGCCTTATAACGCTCAATTGTTCCATCAGCTTTATATTTGATTCGGAACACCCATTTGCAACCTACTCCCTTCTTGCCCGTAGGGAGTGGTTTTAGTTCCCACATGTTGTTATTCTATAGAGTCATGATCTTTTTTTCTATAGCCTCCTTCCAGTGATCACTTTTTATTGCCTAAAGGAAATATTTTGGCTCTATCATGTGTAGTGATGGCCGCTTTAAAGGCACATTAAAGAGGTGAGAACTTAGTGTATGAAAGATAATTCGAGAAAGGATATCCATTACCTGAAGAGGCTGATTGGCGGTCCACTACCTTTGGAGTTTGTTTAGATATTGCATGGCACAGAAAATCTTTGAGATATGTTGGTTGTTGTTTTTCTCTTATTGGCTTGGAATGTACAGTTTCTTCAATACTTAAGCTGGATTACAGAAGCTAGCAGCTTGCTAAGTAAATGATGAAACTTTTGAACTCCCAACGACTTAATGAAGAAGCCGGCCAGTTGATATTTGCTTGAAACATGACTAGTTACTAAGTCGTTAGATAGAATACATTCACGCATAAAATGGCAATCGACTTCAATATGTTTTGTACGTTCATAAAAAATCGGATTATCTGCTATATGTAATGCAGTTTGATTATCGCAAAACAACCTAGTGGATGACGACTGAGTCACATGCAAGAACTTCAATAGGCCTCGACGCCATATGATTTCACTTGTTGTGTTTGTCATAGAACGATATTGTGCTTCGACTGATGAAGACACCTTGGTTTGCTTCTTGGATTTCCAAGCAATTGGTACATTCCCTAACATTATGAAGTATCCAGAAACCGATCGTCGTGTCATGGGACAACTTGCCAGTCCGAGTCACAATATGCCATGAAATGCAAATTGTTGTTGTTTGGTAACAAGATACCTTGGCTTGGACTGGATTTTAGATAACGTACTACTCTAAGAGCATGTACCCAATGATCTTTCCTCGGAGCTTGCATGAACTGGATTATAATATGGATTGCATATATAATGTCTCGCCTTGTAATTGTGAGATATAATAAGCGTTCAATTATGTCACGACCCAAACCGATGGGCCGCGACGGGCACCTAATGCCCTTACTCAACCGAGTACCAACGTAACATATGTTTCTCATTACATCAACATGGGTAAGTGGTCTAGAAGGGTCGTATGAGGTAACAAGAATAAAACATGAGATAACACTCGACATAAAATGACCCAACCTAACATACTGACTTATACATATGACGTATGGGCCTATAAGGCCAAAATAATTACTCGTATATTGAACATAGGCCGACAAGGCCGTACAATCTTTCATATACATGACATATGTCTACAAGCCTCTAAGAGTACATAAATGTCATAAGGCCGGGACAGGGCCTCGACATACCAATTAATAGTATCTAAATCATACTAACCAAATAAGTAACTCTAGAGCAAATGGAGCGCACCAACATCTTCTGCTGAGATGATAGCCTACTTGAAGGACTCTCAACCTGTCTATCGGACCTGCGGGCATGAAACGCAGCATCCCAAGTAAAAGGGACATCAGTACAAATGATGTACCGAGTATGTAAGGAATGAAAATTCGTAAACAATAGATATGAGATAAACATGGAGTAAAAGACTCAACATGTCTATCTAAATAGCTATGTGAATCATTTAATATTATAATGTCATGCATATGCGTATACATGTCACACCATGCATGTGTATATACGTTCATAATATCGTCAAGCCTCTGAGGGCATCCCATCATATCATCTCGGCCACTATGAGCAAATCATCAACGTATACCAGCTGATCAGGTGGTAGTGTGCATATAACGTCGTAACCTTTTCCCATTTTCCATATACATATAATATTACATATATACGCATATATAACGTCATCTGATCATGGGTAAATGTACATGTATAAATGAGCAATGTATGAGAAGTACGTTAATAAAATCTCTCGGAATGTCATAAGACCATTATGCCTTTGAGTAATATCATGAAGTAACCTTTTTTCAACCTACGTATTTTTTTGAGACCCATGAACAAATGATAGAATAATATGACACATGAGGAATCAAGAACATAATCATCTCTAGTATTTCTATGAATATAGTCATTTATGGAAATTGTGCATTTACTCGCTTCGTTTGTGTCGTATAGATCATGACAAAAGAAAGAAGGGATAGCCTTAACATACCTGAACCGTTTCTCTTGACAAATCCTCTAACACACATCTTTTGCGAAAACACATGATGGCGGATCGAAGTAGGAGAGAATCCATATGATATTCTTGAGAAAGATTGCACCGTACTCCCTTAGAATCGCAAAATCCCATTGCTATTATGCTAAGAATTTTCGTATGAATCTCTTCCTGAAGCTATTTACGAGAATTGATTATATTCTTGTACTCTCTTTTGTGAATTTGAGACTTTTATGACTTAGCCAAGATTCCTTCTAATGGTGCCATAACTTTTTCTTATTTTCTAAATTATAATTGTTATAAAAAAGTATTTAAAGAAGGACAAAAAAATTGAGAATGTGAAATCAAAGTGATTGGGAAAGCATAAGAACAGTGGTCTTGGTTTGTGAGGAAATCTTTACGTCTCTCATGTAAAGATTTGCAAGTCTTGGTTCTTAATGCTAATTCCAACAAGCTTTTTTGTTTGCAGCTTTATTCATCAAATAAAGAATTAAACCAACGTGGTTATCCAATGGATCTTGCGTGTAAACAAGGCAATTTATGTCTCATGACTCATCATGCCCATTTGTACTACTTTGTCTTAGCTTAATGCCATGTGGAAGCCCCTAAAAGGATCATTATCCACTTAATCCTTACTTAATACCATAATTATCCCCATAATTAATCAATTATCCAAATAATTAAGAATTATTTCAAATTACTTAAAATACTACTCATTTTCAATGCACTTTATATACCTTACTATCATGGTCATGTAGACCTTGTATGGCACTAGTCCGTAAATATCGGATATTTTAGTTCGGGCCGTATTTTATCCCAAGATGTCAAACTTCGATGAAATTCATTTTCTTTGATTTGCTTAACCTCTCGCCTTCACGAATTCAGTCATCACTTGTTTGAAATAGCATAATGCTTATAATCTTAAAATAATCTCATTCTCGAACTTATGTTGATTAACTTACGGCGAAACTTTAACATACGAAAATGTGGGATGTAACAACTCATTTCCGAGCTTTCATCAATTTACTTATGGCATACTTTCACGTACGAAAACATGAGGTGTAGCGTCATTCCCTCCTTTGGAACATTCGTTCTCGAATGTTGACTGATGCACTTATCATTATCATAACTTATATCTTCCGAACATTTTAGTGCTCTCTTGCCATCTAGGCAACTGTTCTATGAATAATTCCAAAGGCCAGGGCATCCCCCCTTTGGGATCTTTCTCACATCATGACATGTGGTTGGAATCTTTCCAATCTCGTAATTGTTGCTATCTCCTATCATGCAGCCTGTATGACTCTGACCTTGTAAATACATCTATGCGACTCTTCCCTTCAGCTTTTAGCCAATCTCTAGGCCTCACTTTGTGAACATATACAGAACTTGACAAGATGTCCCTCTAGGCATCTATAAGTATACTGAAGTCCTTCGCTCGGTACTTTATCGAACTTACGAATATTGTTATACCTTATTTCATAGATTCGTTTATCCATCTGTATGTCTTTACTGCACCAAGGTAGGTCATATTATACCATAACTCTTACTTCGATTTATCGTTACTGAGGTCTGCTACCAAACTCTAGGTTACTCTCGTTGCTCATCCTATATGTATAAATCTAAGTCCTTTAATGCTTCTTCATTACTGTTCATCTTAAGAATGATGGCCTGATCTCATCTCATACTTTGTGACTTTTGTCCATCCATTATTGATTCACCTCAATATTAATCTACAATCTACCACTAGTAACTTGAAATCTCTTACATAATCACTAGGGCTCACATTGCATTGTGGAACATTTGAAGTGATTTTCTTGATCTACCTGGGGGTGATACGATACCATACTTCCATAATCGTATTTCATAGCATCCCAATATGATTTACCTTATGTGGGTATTTTAATCCTGTACAATTCATGAAATCATTACTCAATGAAGGCCCAAACGTCATCCTTTATCTATCACAATTACACCTTTATTCTACTACTAGGGCAGCATTCCAACTCTTGTAAATGCTATTAGTCTTAGACTTCTTTGAGTTCATTTAGGCTATACTAAGCTATCTATAACTTAGAGAAACCATCAGCTCTCTTATTTTCATGGGCTTAATCCTGAGGACTTATCCATTCCCGCCACCTTCTCATTCACATTTTCTTATCCTTACTCCTGTCGTTCTAAAACCTCGTTGCTTTACCATCTTTATCTTGCGACCTACACATATCCATTTATATTATTCGCAACTTTCCTTCAACTTGCTTGTATCATAGACTTCCTTGCATTATTTTGGAACATCAAGTGAGACATCACATTGTCTCTAACTCTTCTTTACTCTTTTAACTAGAACTCTCAGAACCTAGAAAGCATAGGCTGGAAAATATACCACTAATGACATCGGTATCCTTCCTGGATACTGAATTCCAATGCTTATAGCCCTCTATCTAAAGTATGGATTATTCACCATCTTCTGTACTTGAGTATCTCGTATGTTGTTCACATTTACCTTACTTACCTTAAGGTCTCGCATCACATCTTCTATCTCTTTCATGACCTCCCTTACACATAGGTGTAATTCACATCCACAACTTGAATTTCTATTATAATATTTGCACCTCTTTACATGATTCGGTGAGAGCTTCATACTGACTTCTTATAAGGCTGGTACTCTTCTAACTGCTTTATCGTAGAGCTATTATAGAATGTAGTTGTTGTACTATTTCTCTTGTGCCTCTGATATTAAGGATGATCCTACAATGTTCTCAATCACGATTTTTATAATTTTCTGAGTCCAATAAGCAGACTCCTGATTTACTTAGTTGATGTAATTCTTTAGTTTCCTCTTCCCTCTGATCAACTTTTATGTAGGCTTAAGCTATCTTTCAATCTGTGGCTCATGGTATTACTTTAGCCTTTCATGGACGCTATGGAATATCTAGGATACAATCTTCTAATAATTCAATCCTTTTTCTATGACCTGAACTCAATTATTTCTTTTAACTTATACTGGAGTCTTCTACGACTATATGATTGTCAACATATATGGTGCACGGATAATACTCCGAAATCTTAAGTGCGTTCATAATATAATTATCTCCGGATCATTGATCGAATAATTCCTTTCGTTCCTTCTCAACTTTCTCTAATTGCAAGCAATTGCTTTTCCTGGTCGTTCTGCCACCTTCTTGCGCGGATACTTAGCTTATCTTTGTTCCCACGCATGCCGTAATTTTTGTGCAACTCATATGACCTCGAATATTACTTTTGATTTTACTTCCCGTTCATTAGCCACTGTAAGTGTCACTTTCTTATGGAGTGCATACAATATTGTTGCGAGACTGTTGCTATAAGACCATTTTCTCTTTAGGTCACTAAGCTTAGGTTGAAGCCTTCTTCCTTATTTTCCTTAGCTAGTCTTTCATTGTAGTACTTAGGGAGGACCCTCTAACTTTTGTAAAGCTACGAGCTTATTACTTCGAATACTCGACGGAATTTTTGATGTCCTTCCTCGCCTATTATTATCTGTAGTTACTTACCTCCATGCCTTTATGCTTGTAGGGTTGCTTCTAAACTGATATTTTGACTGTCTTCCTAGTAGAACTCTCTTTTATTTCCATAACACTCATACGGTACCTTTAACTACCCCGACTCATATCTGAATATTTCTTAAGTATTACAATGTCATAACTGCAGGGTTGAATTCACTATATTGGGTTTTTTTAGGTTTATCTTGCACGATTTGTTGATTTTGTTGATTTGTCTGTGTCCTCTTGTCTTGTCATTAACTAGGTTCTTCCTGAATCAACTATTAACTACTCTTTGGCCCATTCTCATATTAATATTCCGCGTAATCTTTCTTGGGTTATTTCCTTTGTCTTAACTAACGTCTCATACTGGCTTCTTATCTATCAATAACATCCCGGGCAGGAGCCCTTATTTCCTCTCCTTGAGGTCGTGCTTGTTTAATGTTTTGAAATCGTAGTATATACGTGGGATTTGGATAAGTGCAATCTCATTCCTTTCTTATTTTTATCGCATTCTTCCTTTACCATTCTATAGCTACTAGAACCACTTAATCCTGACTTAATGCCACATCACTCCATATTCCCCCCTTTAGGGGAGTACTAAGATTTAGTGCTACGATGATCTACGTATAGATGTTTTATTTCTTCATCTTTGCCGTCTTTGCACATCATCAATGATCCTTACTCGCCTTGCGATAATCCTTCTAGACCAAGATTAACAAATTTCCTTACCCCCAAGGGTGTAACTGGCACATATAGTCCCTTAAGCTTAACTTTGCTCACCTTTCTTGCTTTAGAAAAGCGTCTTCCTGAATGACCTTTAAAAGTTATTCTTCTGTCGTCCATTCTACTATCGCCGAAACGCAATCTCTGAAATTCTCATAATGCCGACTATTATTAAATCACCCAGTCCTTAATTCATGTTTACTTTATCTTATTCACCATCCCATACTAATTTCTATTACTCTGGGGTTTAACTCTTCCTTCTGGTAGTCGCGTTGGAGTCTCGAACTTATTTCTCGAAATAAGGGTATGACTTTATGGCCTATACTCTTTTGTTGTCTCAAGGCCTATCACCTCTCTTATTTATATTTACTTGACTATAGACTTTGTAATACTGTCATCTTTTTGACCTACCGTTGTTATCCATGTATCACATCTTACTCATAATACTTCATTAACTCTCTTCCTGAATGGCAAATAATGATAATCTTTACTAACTGGGTACCTCATACCCTTCTTCATCTTGCTTCTTTACTTATTAAAATTTGTATCTATCTTCTGAATCTCTCATTGCTTTTCACCATAGGGTGGATATATATTCTTGTCTTAAGGCTCCTTATCAAGAAGCTTACATGTCTTAGTACACACATGTTCTACTGAAGACCTCACATTTATCCATTATAAGAATGACGCAAACTCGAGATCCTCTAACTCAACTCTTCTACGGCTCTATCTCTTACCAACCGTCCTTTTGGATATAGGTATAGTTGTATTACAAATATAATAGAATTTAGGAATTTGAATTTCTACAACTGAGCTCTACTACACAATCTAGAGTAAGAAGAAAGAGTGACAGTCTTAAATGCCGCGTAGCCTCCTACTTATAAGTATGGTGCACGACACACACATTAATAAGACTCTACTAGACACGGTTTGTAGATTCCCTAAGGCAAAACTGCTTTGATACCACTTTTATCACGACCCAAACCGATGGTCCGTGACAGGCACCCGGTGCCCTTACTCAATCGAGTACCAAGGTAACGTATCTTTCTCAATAAATCAACATGGGTTAGTGGTATAGAAGGGCCATATGTGGTAATAAGAATAAAACATGAGAGAACACTCGACATAAAATGACCCAACCTAATATACTGACTTATACATATGACGTATGGGCCTATAAGGCCAAAATAATCACTCGCACACTGAACATAGGCCGACAAGGCTGTACAATCTTTCATATACATGACATGTGTCTACAAGCCTCTGAGAGTACATAAATGTCATAAGTCCGGGACAGGGCCCCGACATACCCATCAATACATGTCTAAATCATACTAACCAAATAAGCAACTCCGGAGCAAATTGAGCGCACCAATATCTTTCGCTGAGCTGATAGCCTACTTGGAGGACTTTCAACCTATCTATCGAACCTGGGCATGAAATGCAGTGTCCCCAGGCAAAAGGGATGTTAGTACAAAAGATGCATCGAGTATGTAAGGAATAAAAATTCATAAACAATAGACATGAGAGAAACATGGAGTAAAAGACTCAACATGTATATCTGAATTGCTCTGTGAATCATTTAATATTATAATGTCATGCATATGCGTATAAATGTCATACCATGCATGGGTATATGCATTCATAACATCATCAATCCTCTGAGGGCATCCCACCATATCATCTCAGGCACTGTGGGCAAATCATTAACGTATATCAGCTGATCAGGTGGTGGTGCGTATATAATGCCATAACCTTTTCTCATATCCCATATACATATACTATACATATATATGCGTATATAATGCCATCTAGTCATGGATAAACGTATATGTATTAATGAATGTAATGCATGAGAAGTACGTTAATAAAATCTCTCAGAATGTCATAAGACCATTATGACTTTGAGTAATATCATGAAGTAAACTTTTTTCAACTTACGTATTTCTTTGAGACTCATGAACAAATGATAGACTAATATGACACATAGGGAATCAAGAACATAAGCATCTCTAGTATTTCTATGAATATGGTCATTTATGAAAATTGTGCATTTGCTCGTTTCGTTTGTGTCGTATAGATCATACCAAAAGAAAGAAGGGATAGCCTTAACATACCTGAACCATTTATTTTGACAAGTCCTTTAACACACGTCTTTTATGAAAACACGTGACGGAGGATCGAAGTAGGGGAGAATCCACATGATATTCTTGAGAAAGATTGCACCGTACTCCCTTAGAATCACAAAATCTCATAGCTATTATGCTAAGAAGTTTCGTATGAATCTCTTGTTGAAGCTATTTACGTGAATTGATCATATTCTTGTGAATTGATCATATTCTTGTACTCTCTTTTGTGAATTTGAGACTTTTATGGCTTAGCCAAGATTCCTTCTAATGGTGCCCAAACTTTTTCCTATATTCTAAATTATTTTTTTATCAAAAAGTATTTAAAAATGACAAAAAATTTAAGAATGTATCAAAGTGATTGGGAAAGCATAAGAATAGTGGTCTTGGTTTGTGAGGAAATCTTTACGTCTCTCATGTAAAGATTTGTGAGTCTTGGTTCTTAATGCTAATTCCAACAAGCTTTTTTGTTTGCAGTTTCGTTCATCAAATAAAGAGTTAAACCAAGGTAGTTATCCAATGGCTCTTACGTGTAAACAAGGCAATTTATGTCTCATGACTCATCATGCCCATTTGTGCCACTTTGGCTTGGCTTAATGCCATCTGGCAGCCCCTAAAAGGATTATTATCCACTTAATCCTTACTTAATACCATAATTATCCCCACAATTAATCAATTATTCACATAATTAAAAATTATCTCAAATTACTTAAAATATTACTCACTTTTAACACACTTTATATACCTTACTATCATGGTCATGTGGTTCATTGTATGACACTAGTCCATAAATTCCAGGTGTTTTAGTTCGGGACGTATTTTATCCCAAGATGTTAAACTTCGACGAAATTCATTTTCTTCAATTTGCTTACCCTCTCACCTTCATGAATTCATTCATCACTTATTTGGAATAGCATAATGCTTATAATCTCAAAATAATATCATTCCCGAACTTATATCGATTAACTTACGACTAAACTTTAACATACAAAAATGCTGGATGTAACATCTCACTTTCGAGCTTTCATCAATTTACTTATGGCATACTTACACGTACGAAAACATGGGGTATAATAAATTAATCTTCTATATTATGATGGATCTGTAAAAAGATTACCAGCATCCTCAGAAAGATGGTATCTTTACTCTATAGGCGTAGGACTTGGTTTTGCATTTAACAGACTCGTCTCATTAAGTATGTCCAGGGCATACTTGCATTGGTTTAAGTATAAACCATTTGGTGACTTTGCAGCTTCAATGCCCAAAAAATACTCAAGTTTGCCAAGGTCCTTGATATGAAAATAATTATCCAAATACTCTTTGAAGGATTGACATTCCTCATCATTGTTCCCAGCCAATATTATGTCATCCACGTATACTAATGCTGCCAAAAAAATTTCATTTTTAGCATACACGAATAGAGAGTGCTCCAATGGACACCTTTGGAACCCATATTTTTCCAAGGCACTTGACAATTTTGCAAATCAATTGCGGGATGCTTGATGCAAGCCATATAATGGTTTCCTCAATTTGGACACCAAGTGTGGAGAGGATACCTTATACCCTGGTGGTGGCAATATGTATACTTCTTCATCCAAGTCACCGTGCAAGAATGCGTTGTGTACATCTAGTTGGTTGATTAACCATCTTTTGCCATATCAATTGCTAACAAACAACGTATTGTATCCATCTTCGCCACTGGTGAGGATGTCTCATTGTAATCTTCTCCTTCTACCTGTGTGAATCCTTTGGCCACTAGCCTTGCCTTATAACACTCAATCATTCCATCAACTTTATATTTGATTCGGAACATCCATTTGCAACCGACTCCCTTATTGCCCGTAGAGAGAGGTTTTAATTCCCACATGTTGTTATTCTTAAGAGACATGATCTCTTTTTCTATAGCCTCCTTTGTAACGACCCGACTGGTCGTTTTGCTTTCTAGAACCCCATTCCCCTAGATAAGACTTTTCGTACTTGTTTTTACTGATTTATGACTTGTGGGGATGGTTGGTTCGGGGTTTAGAAGATTTTGGGTTGAAATCAGAACACTTGATTCCTTAAGGTTGGCTTAAAAGGCCAAGTTTGACTTCGGTCAACATTTTGAGTAAACGACCTCGTAATCGGGATTTGGAGGTTCCAACAGGTTCGTATGATGATTTTGGACTTAGGCGTATGTCTGGATCTGGTTTTCGCTGACCCGGAGCATTTTGACGCCTAATAGTGAAAGTTGATTCCTTAAGGATTTTGAAGTTCTTAAATATTTGGTTTGGAATGGGTTTTTGTGTTATCGAGGTTCGAACAGAATTTTGAGACCGGGAATAGTTCCGTAGTGTCATTTAAGACTTGCACGAAAAATTTGGTGTCAATTCGAGTAGTATAAGTATGTTTCGGCGCGTTAGAAGTAAATTAAAGAACTTGAAGTTCATCAGTTTGAATCAATTGGTTTTAGGGTGTGATTCCTAGTTTGGATGTTGTTTCCGGTGTTCCGAAGGTTCGAGCGAGTCCATTTTATCATTTCAATCTTGTCGATATGTTCGGGCGGGGCCTCGGGGGCCCCAAGCGTCAATCGGACGAGGCACGAGTTGAGTTAGAAATTTTTGGAAGGAGCTGAAGCCCAGGCATCTGTCATAACCGCACCTGCGGTTTCCCAGTTGCAGGTGCGAGACCGCAGAAACGGTCGATCCTTTGCAGGTGCGGCCCCAGGGGAGGAGCCCAGGAACCGCAGATGCAGCTTCTTTTCCGCAGAAGCGGAATCGCAGAAGCGGCCCCCAGCCAGCCCAAGCAAAGTCTGCAGATGCGGACACTTCCTCGCAGATGCGGTCCCCTAACCGCAAGTGCAGAAATCGCTGAAGGCAGTGCCTTCATTTAATACGGGAATGTGTCATCTTTGACACATTTCATTCATTGTTTGAGCGATTTGGGAGCTTCCAAAGAGGAGATTTCAACTTAGCATTTGTGAGGTAAGTTACTCCTACTTAATGTGAGTTTAATACTTGATTTTTGGGTAGATTAACACACCAAGATTAGTGAAAAATATGGGATTAGAGTAAATTTCTAGGGTTTTGATAAAAACACAATCTAACCACTAAATTGATTGTGGAATGGGGTAAAAATCATATATTCTTGATCCTTAGATTATGGGTAACAACTTTCTTCAAAAATTTCCGGAACCCGGGCCCACGTGGGCCCGAGGATGAATTTTAGAAATCTTATAATTTGGGTTGGGGAATCACTTTAATAGTTGGGATATGAACTTTTAAGCCTACATTGATTAATTTTTATGTTATTTGGATAGTTTCGGAGTGTTTGGCACCAATTTGAGAGTTTGGGCATAAGTTTAGACTGGAAAGTAGACCGTGGAGCAAAGTAAGTCTCTTTTCTAACCTTGTAAGAGGGAACTATCCCTATAGGAGAAATAATTTAATATTTACCACTAATTGTGGGGGCTACGTACGCTCGAAGTGACGGGAGTCCGTGCGTAGCTACTATTATGCTTAAGTCCGGGTAGTTTAGGACCAAAAAGCATGATTTACTTGCCATATTTGTAACTTTATTGTTAAATTAGATTACGTGAATCATATCGAACCTGGCAAATGAATTTCTAAAAAGTTAAACATCATTTTCTTAACCGTTAAAAAGAAGTTTGACAATAATGTGTATAATTGTTTTCCTGATAAATTATTGATTGACTGCTTGATATGTTTATTTGTGTTTGACCGTGTCGCATGTATGATTCGCGAGCGGGGTAATAGATACATCTATGGTTTGCGTCGTTCGACCCTCCGGCAGTGCACACTTTACTTTTATGTTGGATCGGGCCGTACGACCTCGGCATTATTTGTGCATGCTATATGTTTGGTACTTTCTGTGGTTTGAACTGTTTTAAATGCCTTAAAATATGGATTGTTAACTGAAATATTATCTATGAAAGAACCTGTCATTTCCTATTACCAACTGTTATTTATTCCTGACATCCATGCTTAGCTTAGTATTTAATTTACATTATTATTGATCCTATTAACTGTCAAATCGACCCCTCGTCACTACTTCTTCGAGATTAGACTGGATACTTACTGGGTATATATTGTTTATGTACTCATACTACGCTTTTGTACTTAAATGTACAAGATCTGAGGCAGGTACATCTAGCTACTAGCCTGGCACGCATTCCTGATTTGACCGAGATTCCACGGTGAGCTGCCCCTTCTGAGCCATTTAGTAGTAGGCCGAAGTCTCTTCTTTTGTTATTATTGTCTATTCTGTTTCAGACAGTAGGATAGTTACATCTTTTGTATATTCTACTAGTTGCCCTAGTACTTGTGACACTAGTTCCTGACACACACATTAGTAGACTATCATTTTTGGGTTGTATTTCTATTGTTATGAAATTGTTAATTATCGACTGTTTTGAATATAAATTAAGTAAATGTTGGGAATGTTTAATACAATAATGGGGAACTCACTAGTTGTTAGGGTTGGCTTGCCTATCCATGGTGCTGGGCGCCATCACGACCTGAAATGAAATTTGGGTCGTGACAACATGGTATGAGAGCACTTGGTTCACGTAGGTCTCATAAGTCATGGGCAAACCTAATAGAGTCTTGTGGATCGGTACTTGAGATATTTGTACTTATTTTTGGGAGGCTATAGGGTGTTAGGAAACTACTCTTTATTCATCTTCTATCGTCCAGTTGATGGTATACTAAATTTCTTCTTCTATTTTCTCAGAGATGGTAAAGATGCGCACGACAGACGTTCTAGAACTGGGAGGAGCTGCTCCCCTGTTGCTAGAGGCCAAGGCAGAGGCTAGGAGAGGACACCGGCCCGAGGTAGGGGACGGGGCCATCCCAGAGCTGCTCCAGTTGCACCACCGGCGGATCATGTGGGGGATCCTATCATTGAGAAGCAAGGCGAGGTGCCCGCAGCTTAGCCTACCCCGACGGACTTTATGACGGCACCGGGTTTCCAGGAGGTCATGGGACGTATGTTGCGGTTCATGGATACCATGACTCATGATGGTTTATTTCCAGCAGACCCAGCTACATCTCAGGCAGGAAGGGGAGCACAAACCCCTACTGCTCAGGCTCTTGGTCATGCAGCAACAGTGTATCATACTTCGGGTGCACTACCTGTAGATGGGGCTCAGCCAGTTGCTGAAGTGGTAACCGAGCCTAGACCAGCTGCGGATGGTGATCCGTAGAAGTTATTGGACAGATGGACTAGGCTACACCCCTATCTTTGGGGGTGAGCGTCATGAGGATGCCCATGATTTCATTGATAGGTGTAGGGACAGATTGCACAACACGAGGATATTGGAGTCTCATGGGGTTGACTTCACTACTTTCCAACTAAAGGGCAGGGCCCGTAGATGGTAGCAGTCTTATATTCTCGGCAGGCCAGCGGGCCTCCTCCAATTACTTGGTGTTAGTTCACACAGCTTTACCTGGATAGGTATATTCCACCCTCTAAGAAGGAATAGCTGCGGTATCAGTTTGAGCAGCTTGAGCAGGGTCAGATGTCGGTGACCGACTATGAGGCGAGGTTTTCTGAGTTGTCCCGCCATGCACTAATGATACTTCCTACTGACGCAGAGAGGGTGCAGAGCTTTGTTATAGGGTTGCATGCTGGCATTAGGGCCAACATGGCCCGAGAGGTTGAGATGGGGACTCCTTATCAGCTGGTTGTGGAGATTTCTCAGAGGATTAAGGGCTATTGTCTGAGGGGTAGAGAGCAGATGCAACAAGATAAGAGGGCTCGATTCTCTGGAGAGTTTAGAGGTGCCCCGGCTAGAGGTAGAGGTCATTTTGGGAGGGGTCAACCCAGTAGGCCCACATATTCAACACCCCCACCTCCTTGAGGTGCTCCAGCGCCCCTTATTTCAGCACCATACCAGAGAGTTCTTACCGCCCGCCAGCCATCCACGGTTCTTCCAGTGGGTATTCAGGTCCCTAGGGTTCTTCCATCTCCCACTTTAGTCCTAAACCGGAGAGTTCATACCGCCCACCAGTTATTCAGAGTTACTCTAGTGGGTATTCAGGCCATCAGGGCCAGGCTTCACGACAATAGTCTATGGTGCCGAGAGGTTGTTACGAGTGTGGAGATCCGCACATGAAGAGGACCTGCCCCAGACTTCAAGGCAAGACAGTGCAGTAGAATCAACAACCCATAATTATAGCACCGGCTGTCCAGCCGCCTAGAGGTGGGAGATAGACTGGTAGGGGTCGTCCTAGAGATGGAGGTCAAACAAGGAGAGGTCATCCAGCTACGGTTTAGTCAGGTGGAGGCCAGTCAGCCGGCGCTCTATCTAGATTTTATGCTTTTTCGGCCAGACCAGATGCATTAGCCTTAGATGCCGTTATCACAAGTATTATTTCTATCTGCGGTAGGGATGCTTCAGTACTATTTGATCCAGGGTCTACCTATTCATATGTATCATCTCTGTTTGCTCATTTTTTGGATATTCCTCGTTAGTCCTTGGGTACTCATGTTCATGTATCCACTCTTGTGGGGGATTCTGTAGTGGTAGATCGGATCTATCGGTCCTGTGTGGTCACATTCTATGGTTTTGAGACTAGAGCAGACCTCTTGTTGCTTGATATGACTGACTTTGAGGTCATCTTGGGCATGGATTGGTTATCCCCCTATCACGCCGTCCTAGATTGCCATGCCAAGACTGTTATGTTAGAGATGCCAGAGATGCCGAGATTAGAGTAGAAGGGTTTCTCAATTAGTACATCTAGTCGGGTTATCTCTTTTCTAAAGGCTCGACATATGATCGAGAAGGGTTGTTTGGCTTATCTAGCCTATGTTCTCGGACACCACCGCAGCATCTCCGATGATTGATTCGGTGCCAGTAGTCCGAGAGTATGCCGACGTATTTCCTTCTGACCTTCTAGGCATGCCGCCAGATTGTGACATTGATTTCTGCATTGATTTGGCTCCAGGTACCCAGCCTATATCTATCCCACCGTACCATATGGCTCCGAAAGAGTTTAAAGAATTGAAGGAGCAGCTTGAAGAGTTATTAGCAAAGGGGTTTGTGAGACCCAGCGTATCATCTTGGGGTGCACCAGTGTTATTTGTGAAGAAGAAGGATGAAACCATGATGTGCATTGATTACCGCCAGTTGAACAAGGTTACCATCAAGAACAAGTACCCATTGCCACGCATTGATGATTTGTTCGACCAGTTGTAGGGTGATAGGGTGTTTTCTAAGATCGACTTGAGATCAGGGTATCATCAACTGAAGATTCGGGACTCAGATGTCCCGAAGGCTGCTTTCCGTACTAGATATGGCCATTATGAGTTCCCAGTGATGTCCTTCGGCTTGATTAATTCCCCAGCGACGTTTATGGACTTGATGAACGGGGTGTTCAGGCCTTATATTGATTCATTTGTTATTGTCTTCACTGATGACATATTGATATACTCACGTGGCCTAGGGGGAGCACGAGTAGCATTTGAGAGTAGTGCTTCAGATGTTGCGAGAGCAGAAGCTATATGCTAAGTTCTCCAAGTGTGAGTTTTGGCTTGAGTCAATAGAATTCTTTGGGCATGTTGTATCAGGAGAGGGTATTAAGGTGGATCCCAAGAAGATTGAGGCGATTCATAGTTGGCCACACCCTACTTCAGTGACTGAGATCAGGAGTTTCCTGGGGTTGGCAGGTTATTATCGCCGATTCGTGCAGGGCTTTTCATCCATTGCATCACCTTTGACTAGATTGACCCAGAAGGGTGCTCCTTTCGGTTGGTCCGATGATTGTGAGGCAAGCTTTTAGAAGCTCAAGATGGCTTTGACTACAACACCAGTCCTAGTGTTGCCTTCCGGTTTGGGAATATATACTGTATATTGTGATGCTTCACGCATTGGCTTGGGTTGTGTATTGATGCATGAGGAGCGAGTTATTGCATATGCTTCACGTCAGTTGAAGATTCATGAGAAGAATTACCTTGTGCACGATCTAGAGTTGGCCGCGATTATTCATGCTCTTAAGATATGGAGGCATTATTTGTATGGGGTATCATGTAAGGTTTATACTGATCATCGCAGCTTACAACATTTGTTCAAGTAGAGGGATCTTAATTTGAGGTAGCGTAGATGGCTTGAGTTCCTGAAGGATTATGATATCACCATTCTTTATCATCCGGGTAAGGCCAATGTAGTCGCGGATTCCTTAAGTAAGAAAGCAAAAAGTATGGGTAGCTTGGCATTCATTTCAGTAGAGGAGAGGCCACTAGCTTTGGACATTCAGTCCTTGACTAACAGACTCGTGAGATTGGATATTTTAGAGTCCAGCCGGGTACTTGCGTGTGTTGTTGCTCAGTCTTCATTATTGGGGCAGATCAAGGTTCGATAGTTTGATGACCCGCATTTGGCAGTTCTTAGAAAGACGGTGCTACAGGGTGGTGCTTAGGAGGTTTCTATTGGCGAGGATAGTGTTCTATGACTCCAGGGTCGCCTATGCGTTCCTAATATTGATGACTTGGGGGAGAGGATTCTAGAGGAGGCACATAGTTTGCGGTACACTATCCATCCAGGTGCTACGAAGATGTATCATGACCCGAGGCAACATTATTGGTGGTGATGAATGAAGAAAGACATAGTTGAGTACGTGGCTAGGTGCTTGAATTGCCAGCAGGTTAAGTATGAGCACCAGAGGCTAGGTGGCCTACTTCAGCAGATGCCTATACTTGAGTGGAAATGGGAGCGCATTACTATAGACTTCGTAGTTGGGTTGCCACAGACATTGCAGAAGTTTGATGCAGTTTGGGTCATTATTGATAGGTTGACCAAGTCGGCACACTTCATTCCGGTGGTTACTACTTATACTTTAGAGAGGTTAGCTTAGATCTACATTCGGGAGATAGTTTTATTGCACGGTGTGCCTGTTCCATCATATCATATAGAGGCCCTCAGTTCACTTCACATTTCTGGAGAGCTGTTTAGAGCGAGTTGGGGACCCGTGTGGAGCTCAGCACAACATTCCATCCTCAGACCGATGGACAGTCAGAGCGGACAGTTCAAATTTTGGAGGACATGCTTAGAGCATGTGTGATTGACTTTGGAGGACAGTGGGATTAGTTCTTGCCTTTGGTCGAGTTTGCTTACAACAACAGCTATCGGTCCAACATCGAGATGGATCCATTTGAGGTTTTATATGGTCGGCGATGTCGTTCTCTTATCGGGTGGTTTGAGCCTGGTAAGGCTAAGTTTTATGGTACAGATTTGGTGAAAGATGCCTTGGAAAAGGTAAAGTTGATTCAAGAAAGACTTCGCACAACACAGTCCAGACAGAAGAGTTACACGGATCAGAAGGTGCGTGATGTATCATTTATGGTCGGCAAGAAGGTTCTCTTGAAAGTCTCGCCGATGAAGGGTATTATAAGATTCGGGAAGAAGGGCAAGTTGAGCCCAAGGTTTATAGGCCCATTCGAGGTGTTGGGGCGAGTTAGAGAGGTTGCTTATAAGCTTGCTTTACCTCCCAGCCTATCAAGGGTTCATCTAGTTTTTCACGTGTCTATGCTTCGGAGGTATCACACCAACTTGTCCCATGTGTTAGACTTCAGTACTATTCAGCTAGATGATATCTTGGGCTATGAGGAGGAGCCAATTGCCATTGTTGATAGAAAAGATCTCTAGTTGAGATCCAAGAGTATTTCTCCGGTAAAGGTCCAGTGGAGGGTCCAACCAGTCGAGAAGGCGACCTGGGAGCCCGAGGAGGACATGCGTACAAATATCCGCACTTTTTCAGCATTTCAGGTATGAATCTAAACCCGTTCGAGGACGAATGTTTGTTTAAGAGGTGGAGAATGTAGCCACTTGACTAGTCGTTTTGCTTTCTAGAACCCCGTTCCCCTATATAAGAATTTCCTTACTTGCTTTTACTGATTTACGACTTGCGGGGATGGTTGGTTCGGGGTTTGGAAGAGTTTGGGTTGAAATCAGAATACTTGGTTCCTTAAGGTTGGCTTAAAAAACCAAGTTTGACTTCGATCAATATTTTGAGTAAACGACCTCGAAATCGGGATTTGAAGGTTTCAACAGGTTCGTATGATGATTTCGGACTTGGGCGTATGTCCGGATTGGGTTTTGGATAACCGGGGAGCATTTTAGCGTCTAATAGTGAAAGTTGATTCCTTAAGGATTTTGAAGTTCTTGAATATTTGGTTTGGAGCAGGTTTTTATGTTATCAAGGTCCGAATGGAATTTCGAGACCGGGAATAGTTTCGTAGTGTCATTTAAGACTTACACGCAAAATTTGGTGTTAATACGAGTAGTATAGGTACGTTTTGCGTTTGAAGTAAATTGAAGAACTTGAAGTTCATAAGTTTGAATCAATTGGTTTTAGGGTGTGATTCCTAGTTTTGATGTTGTTTTTGGTGTTTCGAGGGTTCAAGCGAGTCCGTTTTATCATTTCAAACTTGTCGGTATGTTAGGGAGGGGCCTCGGGGGCCTCGAGCATCAACCGGACGAGGCTCGAGTTGAGTTAGAAATTTTTGGAAGGAGCTGAAGCCCTAGGCATCTGTCATAACCACACCTGCGGTTGCCCAGCCGCAGGTGCGAGACCGCAAAAGCGGTCGATCCTTCACAGGTGCGGCCACAAGGGAGGGTCCCAGGAACCGTAGATGCGGCTCCTTTTTCGCAGAAGCGGAATTACAGAAGCGTTCACAGATGGAAGCTGCGGCCCCTAGCCAGCCCAAGCAAAGTCCGCTGATGCGGACACTTCCTCGTAGAAGCAAGACCGCAGATGTGGTCCCCTAACCACAGGTGCGAAAATCGCTGAAGGCGGTGCCTTCATTTAATACGGGAATGTGTCATTTTTGACAGATTTCATTCATTGTTTGGGCGATTTGGGAGCTTCTAAAGAGGGGATTTCAACCTAGCATTTGTGAGGTAAGTTACTCCTACTTAATGTGAGTTTAATACTTGGTTTTTGGGTAGATTAACACAACAAGATTAGTGAAAAGTATGAGATTAGAGTAAAACCTAGGGTTTTGATAAAAACGCGATGTAACCACGAAATTTGTTATGGAATGGGGTAAAAATCATATATTCTTGATCCTTAGGTTATGGGTAATAACTTTCTTCAAATATTTCCGCAATCCGGGCACGTTGTCCTGGGGATTAATTTTAGGAATCTTGTAATTTGGGTTGGGGAATCACTCTAATAGTTGTGATATGAACTTTTAAGCCTATATTGATTAGTTTTTATGCTATTTGGATAGTTTCAGAGTGTTTGGTGCCAATTTGAGAGTTTGGGCATAAGCTTAGACCAGAAAGTAGACCGTGGAGCAAGGTAAGTCTCCCTTCTAACCTTGTAAGAGGAAACTGTCCGTATAGGAGAAATAATTGAATATTTACCACTAAGTGCAGGGGCTACGTACGCACGAAGTGACGAGAGTCTATGCGTAGCTACTATTATGCTTAAGTTCGGGTAGTTTAGGACCCAAAAGCATGCTTTACTTGCCATATTTGTAACTTTATTGTTAAATTAGATTACGTGAATCATATCGAACCTGGCAAATGAATTTCTAAAAATTTAAACATTATTTTCTTGATCGTTAAAGAGAAGTTTGATATTACTATGGATAATTGTTTTCCTTATAAATTATTGATTGATTGCTTGATATGTTTATTTGTGTTTGACTGCATCGCATGTATGATTCGCGAGTGGGATAATATATGCATCTATGGTTCGCGCCGTTCGACCCTTCGGTAGTGCACACTTTACTTTTATGTTGGATCGGGTCGTACGACCTCGACATTATTTGTGCATCACTTTTTATTGCCTGGAGGAAAGATTTTGGCTCATCATGTGTAGTGATGGCCGCTTGAAAGGCACATTGAAGAGGTGAGAACTTAGTGTATGAAAGATAATTCGAGAGAGGATATTCTTAACCTGAAGAGGCTGCTTGGATGTCCACCGCCTTTGGAGTTTGTTTAGAGATTGCATGGCACACATAATCTGTGAGATATGTTGGTTGTTGTTTTTCTCTTATTGGAATGTAATGTGCAGTTTCTTCAATACTTTGCCCATGTGTATCATCCTGGATATTGGACTCTTCAATGTTGAGATTTTCTTCCGGCATCGCTGGTTCATTTCCTGCATCGAGTTGATCAAATTGTTGAGTGTTATCATCATTTTGCGGCTGCTCAACATCTTCCTCAACTGGAGGTATTTCATTGACGCATCTGAAGGTTTCTATTGCTTGTTCAATGTCACTTGTGATCATCCCAATGTTTTTTTGCAAAAGCAAAAACTTTCTCTTCAAACACTACATCGTGTGAAACAAAAGATATCCTTTACGCCAAATTGTACACTTTCCAACCCTTTTGACCTTGAGGATATCCTATGAAAATGCATCTTATTGCTCTTTCGCCAAACTTGTCTTTCTGTCCATGACTTGGTCTAACATAGCATAGGTATCCTAGAGTTCTTAAATGATTATAGTTTGGTGTCTTGTTAAACAATAACTCATATGGTGTTTTATGTGAGTTTGACTTTGTGGGAGTTCTATTTATTAAATGAGCAGCAGTTAGCACGCGATCTCCCCCAAAAATCAATGACAGATTTGCTTGAATCCGTAAGGTCTTTGCTACATTCATTATGTGGCGATGTTTTCTTTCAACTTTTTCATTTTGTTGATGTGTTCCTACACAAGATGTTTCACTAATTATTCCTTTTTCCCTATAATATGCTTGTAACAGCCCCCATGAATTCCATGCCGTTGTCGCTTCTAACTCTTTGTACCTTTAAGTTGAATTGATTCTCAACCATCACACAAAAATTTTTGATCACATTGTACGTTTCACTCTTTTCTTTAAGAAGGTAGACCTATATCCCTCAACTATAGTCGTCCAGTATAGTGAGAAAATAATGTGCTCCAAATAAAGAAGGGGTTTTATATCTTTCCCGTAAGTCACACTGCACCAAAGCAATGGTCTAGTATTTTTATTACTACTATCAGCAAATGGCATTCTAGTTTGTTTTGCCCTATAACAAATATCACAAGGGAAAGAAGATTTTTTATTGAATCTAACATCAAGTAAACTAGACAATTGAACCATGCTTCCATATGATGGATGCCCCAATCTTGCATACCAAAGGTCTTCATCCTTGCTTGGAATGACAACTAGACTGCAACCTTGCACCATGCTCTCTAAACAATAGACTCCAACGGCAAGTTTACCCTGTCCAATCTGCCTTCACAGTGTATAGTCCTTTATCAAACAATTAAAGGCTTCAAAGATTATTATACGTTTACTTTCCTTTGCCAACTTATGTACAGAAATTAAGTTGCAGGCAAAACTAGGTAAAACAACACTTCATATAAGGTTATAGTGTTTGATCTGACGCTCCCTGCTTGGTATGCCTTTAACTTCTCTCCATTGGGCATCATGATTTGTACTGGTACCTTTAACTCATGAAGATCATTCAATAATGATTTAAATGGTGTCACGTGGTGAGATGCTCCACTGTCGATTAACCAAGAATTATGAATTAGCTTTCCACTCATTTGAACTGTGTTGTCCTCTTGTTGTTGCTTCTCCTTGAATAGAGTAAACAATTGATTGATTTGATCCATCGTCAGCCCTATCTCCCTCTGTAAGTCAACATTACGCTAGCCTTCTTCCCTGACGACAATGGAATATTCCTTCCTTAAGTTCACCATTGGCTCAACATTAAGGATCTGCGATTTCACTGAATCATCGAGCCTTGAATCAAGGCCCATGAGGAACTGGTAAACTCGTTCCTCTCTTATATGCGTTGGTGGTCATCTTTTGCTTCATAATTGCATTCAGGCAGCGGGTCGAGGTCCTTTAGCTCGTCCCATAGCGCCTTTAATTTGGTGTAGTAGGCAAGCACTGTTTGTCCATCTTGTACGAGAAAACTGATATCCCTTTTGATTTGGTAAATTTTTAGAGCCTTCCCTTGGAAGAAACGTTCCTCTAGATCTACCCAAACTTCTCTTGTAGTTTCAGCATATGCTATGCTACTGTGTAAACCTTTGTCTAGTGAATTGAATATCCATGATATGATAATTAAAATTGCACCTCTCCCATGAGTTCGCCTCTAGAGTTCCATCCTTCGGCTTTGTGATTGAACCATTCACAAAACCCAACTTGTTTTTGGACCTTCGAGCGTTTTCATGGCTTTACACCATGTTGCATAATCTGTTCCATCAAGCAGACATGAGGTAAGTAATATCCCGGGATTGTCCGAGGCATGAGGATAAAATGGTGAACTGAAACCAATCGATTTCAACTCTTCTCCTTTTAAGCCTTGTTGATGCTTGAACATTATTCTAGATGTTTAGCCAACAAGGCTCTGATGCCATGTAAAAACTGAAGCAAAAGAATTGCAGTGAAACCTCCACTATTCGTTATTCTCCATAGGCACAATATATGCTTATATACATGTTACAATAGAGGGATACTGAAGCCAAGAAGAACTCTAAATATAGGAAAACTCCTACTGTACAACCTAGTTAGAATATATTACATAGGAAATAGAGTTACAATATAACTCTGCTAATAAAGTCCACGGACTTCCTTTCATCTTTGATCGATCTGAATCTGACTCAAAATAAATCTACTGCTCACATATATGCAGAGGCGGACCCATGATTTGACGGTCGCCGGGCCACTATGATATTCAATACAAATTTATCATTGCTCAGAAATTTTTTGTACGAGGACTTATGCATATATTTAACTATTTCTTGAAGACATTTGCAAGTACACATGGAGTTTTTGCTGAAGTTTTGGGGTGCTGGTGACCCCTTAACCCATAGTGTGCATCCGCCTCTACATATACATCGACATGTGACACATAATCATCATACATATAAAGAGTGTGTGTATATATACACACATATACATATACTTTCAAATATTAAAGGTTACACTACTAGTCCCTAAATTATTGATAGATTTTTATTTTGATACTTATAATATCTAGTTAAGTACATTAACCTCAATCAATTGACAGGTACATTTTTTATCCTTGTGCTTTTAAATCTTAAAAAGTTTAACGAAGTGTGGGCTCTATCCCGATCAAGCAACCAAAGGATGATGACCAAGAACCGTACGATGTCTATTAAAGAGCGAGAGAGACTTGCTAAACGATTGTCAACCAGCTCCAAAAGTTACAAAACTTAATAATTATTAAACGATATAATTGTAGTTTAAATTTATATTGTTACCTCATATTTGAGGGCAATATAGGTAAAGTAGACTTTTAGTCACAACCGAAGGAAATGGAAATGATTTTTATCAAGGCTAAATACATATGCAGTTCCTTAAACTTTTCTCAGTTTTACATTTAGATACCTAAACTAAAAGTTGTAAATAATAATAACTTATTATAATAGATCAAATAATTGTGCTATAGTATATAGTATAATTTAAATCATGACGAGAAGTATTCAAAGGCAGAACACCAAAAATGAAACCAAAAGAGAGAGAGAGAACTCAAAAAGTAACGTAAAATAATCAGAAAAAAACAGTACTGTACATGCTTCTTGCCCTCGTTTGCAATTGTATTTTCAGTAGGGGAAGCTGGCGGCACCGAACGGTAAAAAACCAACTGCTACATCGCTGCCACCCCAAAAATCTTCCTTACTGCATTTCCACAAACCCCAAAATAATTTCTTGACCTTTCTTTAACACCTTACAATTCAATGTCCACCTCTTGTCAGGTTCAGGTAATTTCTCTATTAAACAATTCATTCCAAAAATTCCATTTCATTTTAGTAGTACTAAATAATTTGTTTGCTTTAACAAAAAAATTTAAATTTGTCTAAAGCTAGTGATTCTCTAAATTACAATTATGCTACAATCCAGAATAAACATTCCTCAACTAAGTTGGTGTCATATATATTAGGGGTTTAAGTTTTGTACACAGACAATGTAAAGATTTTTTGCACTATCAGTGGATTTTGACCTTTGATAATCGGTTAGTTATTAGTTATTGTATTTACCAGCTTAACAACTACTGTTTGACGAAAGATTTACCTGTAATTAACTTAAAGTGACCGACTTGAACTTACTTTTAGAGCTTCACTCTTCCATCTTAAGCTGTTCTTTTCTGCACTCCCCTAGTAGCATTCGTCCTTCTGAACATTGGAACAGTAACGCGGAAAACCCCCAACTACCAACTCCTCCCGAAATTGTGTTATTGGAGCCGAGCCAGGGTTGGCCGTTAGTGGACACCTACCACTTTTCACCGGTTAGGGAGGCCCTTAAAGTGACACTGATAGTGTATAAAATCTTTACACGGACACAATGGCGGAGCTACATAGCTCCTAGGGGTGTCTACTAACACCCCTTTTGCAGAAAAATACACTGTTTAAATAGGTAAAAAATATTTTTTATGTATGTATACTATGTATTGAACCTATTGACTTCTTTGTGTATTTACTTCTTTAAATTTTGAAATTCTGGCTCCACTACTGTACTTACAGTGCATAAAACTTAAACTCTGTATATTAGTAGCATGGCTTTATTTTATTTTAGGTTATGTTTGGTGTGAGGAGAATGAGAGCGGAAAATATTTTTTGGAAAAAAATATTTATTAAAGATTGAGAATACTATTAGCAAACTGGATGGTGTTCAATGAGAGTTTTAAGTATTAAAGATTGTAATAATGTCTAATTGTTGGTTAAAGCAGTGATATATAGTTAAGAGTTGAGATTATTGTGAAGGAAAAGATACTTCTGCCCAAAAGTGAGGAAAGATATTTCCATCTTTTGGTGGAAACTTTTATCACTGGAAAATATTTTATGGCATCCAAACACCAGGAAATGACTTATTTTCCTTGAGAACATTTTCCTTCATACCAAACACAACCTTAGTTTTTTGTATTTTTCTAGTTCTCACATTGATTTTGTTTTATGTTTGGTTCCAAAGGTTGGATTTTTGGTGCCTCTAAGTGATAATTTGGAAGAGGATGAGAAAAGTTCCATACCTAAGATTCCACTTCTAGAAGGGTTTAATTGGGTGGGCCGCGATTGCATTCCAGTTACTGATAAACGGCTGAGCCGCAAGCATCTTACTGTCACTGCCACCTCCACTGGCTCCACTGATGTCCTCGTGGTACTTTTCTAACTAATTTTCCTTCACGTCCATATTCAAATACTATTCATGTATTTTTTCATTTATCAATCAATCAATCAACAATGCCTCAATCTCAAAGTAGTTAGGTCGGATATGTCCATTAACTCTATTCAGGTTGAATTCAATATTTGGATGATTCATCATAGTTAATACATACATACATTTATGTGTGTGTACACAAACACACAGGAGTGTGTGTTGCTCTTGTGTTTATTATGAATTACCTGTTTGTAACTTGTGGATACTAGGATTCTTGATAATATCTTGTTTGAGTCTGCAGTTGCAATGGTGAATGTGCTGCTAAGTTTCCTAGGATTGTATACAGAGTGATTCGGTGGGTTGGTGGCAGTTTTTTAAAGTCGTGACGCCTAAATTCATGTATACATTGCTTAAATGCATGAGTTCTATTCACAGTGTGATTGCTTTTCAAATTATTAATGTAAAAGTACGTAAGTTTCTTACTTTTTAATTTGCTATTGAAGTCTTTTCTTTGGACTAAACATGGAGAATGGATTGTAGGAAGGAACGAATCCCGTTGTTATAAGATTAAAGGGTGAGAGAAAGAAGCTTTTGTCTGGAGAGAGGTGGAAAATTGAAAGTGGTGATGTCATAGAGTTGATACCGGGCCATTACCTATTTAAGTATGTTAGCACAGTTCCTAAGGATGAAACTTCAACAATCAACAAACAAAAAAGGCCTTTCAGTGAAGAAAGTATTACCGACAAAGGTCAGATGCATGGTAAGAAGAAAGCTCGAGAAGTCTGTCAAGAGGAAGCTTCAGAAAAGGTATGGGTTTCTTTCTTTCCTCATTTTGTCTCTGAGTAGGCAGAGTTCACTAGTACGTGTCGGAAAAAATATTTATGAAGAAAGTTTCAATTAATTTTACTTGTTAAAGCATGTCTTTCGTATCCAGAATATGCTGCACAACAATGGCCAAGAAACAGAAAGCTCTGTTGAGGCCATACGCCAGTTTAGGGTTCCGAAGCATAAGTTACCGCTCACATTCAAATTAATGAGAGTGCGTGAGCTTCCAGCATGGGCAAATACCGAGGCCGTTTCTATTAATGATGTTATTCAGGTAGAGTTATGCATTATGGTTGTTGTGTGATTGGTTCTGTTTGCATGAGATGTTGGTCCTTGGGTGCATTAGTGTTCACGAATTAGTAAAGGGGTGAAAACAGATGCGATATCAAGTTCGCCTCTGAATTGCCTGAACTGATGTTTCTAGGTTCTTTCCTTTTTGAGTCCGAGTCTATGTATTTATTAATTCTTTTCTACAAACAAAGTTTATAATATATATATATGGCAGTGAAGACTTTGGAGCGATGTTGTTTAACAAGTTCCAAGTGCTCACTGTGTACAAGTGTCCTACATTTGCGACCTGTTAGAATGTCCCATATTGGTCGAGGGAATAGGTTGTCTCCTTATATGGTTTTTGACAATCCTCACCTCATGAGCTAGCTTTAAGATTGAGTTGGGCCTCCATGTTATATTTTCCACGCTCCAGCTGTCCAGTCGAAAACGTGCAGAAGTGTTAGAATGTCCCATGTTGGTTGAGGGAATGGGCGTTGATGTCTTCTTTTATGGTATTAGACAATACTCATCTCATGATCTAGCTTTTCGGGTTGATTTAGGCCCAAGGTGGTCTATTTTCTTTACACTACCAATATGATAACTTATATTCGGGATAAGGTATGCGTGGCTCCTATTGATGACAAGATGCGGGAAGCGAGGCTCAGATGGTTCGGGCATGTTCAGAGGAGAAGCCCAGATGCTCCGATAAGGAGGTGTGAACGACTGGTTGTGGAGGGCACGAGAAGAGGTAGAGGGCGGCTTAAGAAGTATTGGGGGGAGGTGATTAGGCGGGATATGGCGAGGCTTCAGATTTTCGAGGACATGACACTTGATAGGAACATGTGGAGGTCGAGTATTAGGGTTGTATGTAGGTTAGGAGGTAGTTGAGTCTTGCCTTATGTCATAACTTTGTGAGACTAGTTTGGTAGGGATACTATTTCGCTTTTGCTTTCTATCTTTCTTCTTGATTTCATGTTGTTCATATTTTTCATATTATTTCTGTGGTGTTACTGATATTGTCTCCTTTTGTCTTTTTGTCTTCTTGAGCCGAGGGTCTTTCGGAAACAGCCTCTCTACTCCTTCGGGGTAGGGGTAAGGTCTGCGTACACACTACCGTCCCCAGACTCCACTAGTGGGATTTCACTAGGTCGTTTTTGTTGTTGTTGTTGTTGTACCAATATGATAACTGATGAACCCTTTATGTGAGCCTGTAACTGTTGGATAATGTCTATGTTTTGTGTTGGTGGCTTGACTTTCATTCTGTATTTCATCGCAGGGGAATGTGCTTGTAGCTATCCTTTCGAATTACATGGTGGATATGGATTGGCTACTTTCTGGTATGTTCTGTCAATTTTTTGCCTTTTCGTTTGTTTTCTTGTTTCTTGTCTTGTCCCATTGTCTGTTTCTCCTTTTATTTACGCGTTTTGACGTTGGGTTGTTAGATGAAGTGGTTTCCTAGCATACTAATTCTGTCCAAGTTTACAGCTATTGCTGATGAAACTCTCCAGTCTTTTTCCCTTTCAAACTTTTCTGTTGTGAATTTCACTTGTTTACATTACCACAAAGTTCACTTGCATGCAGTCTTATAAATGTCTCATTAAATGTATTTATGTGTGCTTATTTGTGGTTGCCATTGATTGTTAAATACTCTGTATAAGTTTATTTGCTTTATGAAGTATGTTAATCTTTTTCTCCCGGTCCTTTCTAATGCAGCATGTCCAGCTCTTAAACGGATTCCCAATGTTCTCATCATTCATGGAGAAGGTGATGGTGTCATGGAGCACATGAAGGTTAAAATTTTAAGTTATGAGAATCTGATGTCGTTGGAGCTTCTCTTAGATGAAATTTTTGACTTCATTATCGTTTTCCTTTACAGAGAAGCAAGCCCGCAAATTGGATTCTGCACAAACCTTCTTTACCAATTGCATATGGAACACATCATTCAAAAGCCATGATTCTTGTGTATCCAACAGGAGTTAGAGTTATTGTGCATACTGCAAACTTGATCTATGTTGATTGGAATAACAAAAGCCAGGGATTATGGATGCAAGATTTCCCATGGAAGGATCAAAACAATTTGGGCAAGGATGGGGGATTTGAAAATGATTTGGTTGATTATCTAAGTGCGTTAAAGGTACAGATGAATTCAAACCCTGATGAAGAATTACTTTCCATTGCATCGAACAACTTTTAATCTTTATTTGTAGTCTCCCCTGCTTTTAGTCCTTTTGGTTTCTTAAACTTGATGGCCTATTTATATATGCAGAAGTACACTTTTTTTTTTGGCAATAAAGAAATTAAGTGTTTCATTCTATGTGGAAAGCTATGACTTTATGTATCTGTTAATGCTGCATAACATGCTATTTCAGAGGGAACTCTACCTTGTTATGCAATAAATCAGGACCAAGAAGCTTCACACTTTCCTGGTGTCTGCATTCTGATGAGATTTAGTTTTTTCCATACTTTTTAACTCACCCTCTTCTGTCGGAGTATTTCCTTTTTCCTTGACGTTGTTTAATTCTGTTAAAATTTGCAGTGGCCAGAATTTACTGCTAACATACCAGCCTTTGGAAGCTGCAAGATCAATTCCTTGTTCTTCAAAAGATTTGATTACAGTAGTGCAGCGGTATTTGCTCGTTTCTTTAATGGAACTTTATCTCCTTTCTGCTCATACTTCATGTGCTGATTCTGTATTCAGATGCTGTGGTGCCTGAGGTTTTACCGACCCCCAGGGCATAAATATTCATTTCTTTACTGTCAGCTCTCTTCTCATTTACAGCTCATAGGCAGCCTCACCACTAAAAAGGAGAAAAAGAAGAAAGAAAAGCAAAATAGAGCTGACAAACATGAAGGGGAACCTTGGAACAACGGTAAAGTTGTCTCCGTGTGACCTATAGGTCACGGGTTCTAGCCGTGGAAGCAGCCGCTAATGCTTGTATTAGGGTAGGCTGTCTACATCACCCCCTTGGGGTGCGGCCCTTCCTCGGATCCTGTGTGAATGCGGGATGCTTTGTCACTGGGCTGCCCTTTAAAGCTGACAAACATGGCACTTCATATTCACATTTTGAAGCTAGCGTGTCATTGTTTGGTGAAAAAGTTTGCTTTAACATGTGTGAAAATAGGAAAGGAAGGCCTTTGTAACTGGGTGCTATGTTCTCTTTCACTAGTTATCGTAGTGGCTGATTCTCCGTTTAAGATTCTTGTTTCCATGTCGTGGCGGAGGTGACAAGAAGTGTAAATCGTTGCTTGGCATTCTTAAGAAGGTGGCTGGGAAACTGTTTGTTGTACCATTTAAGGTGCAATGTGATAACGTGACCTTGAAGTCGTCGTTTCTTCAATTCCAGGTTAGGCTAATTGCATCTGTGCCTGGATATCATTCAGGTCCTAGTTTGAAGAAGTGGGGTCATATCAAGTTACGTACTATTCTTCAGGAATGTACTTTTAGCAAAGAATTTCAGAAATCTCCTCTTATTTACCAGGTATTTGTATTTGCATTCCATTCAGCTCCAATGATTCTTTCATCAGATGTTTATTTCTATATTGCACCTGCATTATCAAATACAAAATCTCTTTCTGCATTCTACTCTTTCATACAATTTATGTGATTCATCTATTGCCTCCTGCAGTTCTCCTCCCTAGGTTCTTTGGATGAGAAATGGATGGCGGAGCTCGCCTCTTCAATGTCGGCTGGAGTTTCAGAAGATAAAAAACCTCTGGGCATTGGGGAGCCGTTGATAGTATGGCCCAGTGTCGAAGATGTTAGATGTTCTTTGGAGGTAATATTGAACAAGTCTTCTTGTTAGACTATTACTGGCATCACTAACTTGACTATGGATGTCAAACATAAGTTATATGGTCCCTTTAATTCTTTTGGTGTCCTCATATCTTGAGATTTTTGACCTGTTTATATAGAGGAAAATGCACAGCCTATTGGTGGGACTTAAAACCATACTTATAAACTTGTCTTTATTATTCAGTTGAAATTTGCAATAGATGTGATTGAAATACCTGACAAGTTAAACCGGAGTTTATAGTGCATGCCTCCATTTGCTTGCTATTTTAGATACTTACTGAGTTTCAGAGGTGAGACCTAACTCCTCCTTTCATTTATGTATCATGAATTTTAGTGCATCTTGCTTCATCGTGTAGGGATACGCAGCTGGAAATGCCGTTCCAAGCCCATTAAAGAATGTGGAGAAACAATTTCTGAAGAAGTATTGGGCTAGATGGAAGGCTAGCCACACTGGTCGTTGGTATAATGTCCTTACAAAGTTTTGAATTTTCTAAATACAAGTTTCAATACAATATTCTAGAATCCCTTTGAAGCCCGTGCATTTCTCTATTAAATTCCTAAACCTATGGATGCATCCTTCAAAGCTTCGACCTCTATAATTTTGCTGAGTAATCACTTGGGTCTCAGAGTGAGAGAAAATCAGGCATAGCCTTGTTAAGTAATTGCATACTTGAATTATCACATGAGTTCTCTTCTTTTTTCTTTTTAATGACCTGGCCTAAGGTTTCGGGCTTGCCAAACATCTTATACTAGTCATTTTAAGAGCATGTAATTGACTGAAGCTGTCATTACTACATCGGAGAGCTCCTTGAGACCGTTTAGTGGAGCCAAAATGGGAAATATTTTCAACCTAAAAACATTGTCAAAACTGTTTTTGCTCATTTCCGTTTGTTGGGCCTGTATTAATGTAAATTTCACGTCAAAATTTACTAGTTAAAATAAATCTGATCTGGTACTACCAATTGAACCTGTTCTTGTTCTACGTTATAGATTAAATGAATGTCTTTTCTTGGTTGTATTATGAAAAAAAAAAAGTAAAATCATGATGATGAGAGATGACTGGGATTGGTGGGAGAAAAGTGGTGGCAGTGGTGAAAGAGCGTTTATAGTTGTGGATGTTCTCTTGTGGTGGTGTGAGAATGCACGGGAGAAAAATCTATCTTACTACTCTCTAACCCTTTAATAATTTCTCTCTCTATTTACCCGAGCTCTCAGGCACACTCCCCGAGGAGCCTGAGAAAAAAGAATCTTGAGTATCCATAAACACCATTAGCACGGATATTCAATTCCGACCGACCCTCTGAAAACAGCTCCGACAAACAACACCGCACGCGCGGCTCTTTCCGGCGAGGCAAAATCCACGCGCCGGCGCGTGAGCTCAATCCCGGCCAATTTTCAAAATTTTCGATTTGGACAGAACACTCGCTGGGAAATTCCGAGTACATCCATACATTTAGTTCTGAATTCCGACAACTTTTATTTTTTCCGGTGGCGGGGAACCCTTCTCTGTTCAGAAATTTTGGGTTCTGTTTTTCTTTGCCAAGCTCTATAGCTCATTGTGATAACTTCTAAACAACTCCTAAAATTCCAGAACCTGTGCAGCTGATTTGTACAATATGGGAGACAACAGGATATATTTCAACGCAGGATTCAAATCTTTTGATATCACCAGATGGAACTCCAACAAAGACACTTGGTTTGAATGGGTGGAGAGAAGCCGCAACATGATGAGAAGATCATCCATGGGTAGAAAGGCAATGGAATGGATATGCTTTACACTTAAAGAAGCGTCGACAGATCAAAATAATCTAGTGAAGAGATGGAAGTACAAGGAGCAATTGACAGAACATTTCTGCACTAGGAAATTTAACACCCATGGAAGATATATGAGTATTCTGTCACTGAAGGGAGAAGGGAGGTCAGTGATTATAATCCCAGAGTTAACTTTGAATTCTGGTTGGAAAGACATAGCAGCTAAGATAGAGAGATTCATATATCAGACCATCAAGTTGAATCCCATAGTACCACCTAGAAACACTGTGGACAATTTCCCTTATGCCCAAGCAGTTAAGGAGAGTAAATGGCAATCCAATACGCTTCGAGAGGCAAGGGTCAGCACGAGCAATGGCGGTATCTCTGTTCTGGACCCTATTGGAGGAGAGGACACAGGCCTACTAAAAAGATGCATTATCGGGTCTTTTGGGGAAGAAATCAATGAGAGACCCACTTTAGCAGACATAAGGCGATGAGCTAGTGCGTCATGGAACAAAGCATACGGAGTAAACATTTATGAAATGACAGGAAACATGTTTCTTTTTGAATTTCCAAACAGATTCATGGCAGAGCAGGTTGTGCAAGGAGAATGGAGATGGAAAAAATTCAAGCTTCATCTGGATTGGTGGAATCATACTGCCGGTTGCATTCCAAACTCACAAATTGAGGAAACATGCTGGATTAGAGCCATGGGGATTCCTGTACATCTATGGTCACAAAAGATCTTCAAAGAAATAGGAGATCTCTGTGGGGGTTGGCTAGCCACAGAAGAAGAAACTGATCTCAAAAACCATCTCAAGTGGGCAAGAATCAAAATTGCTGGTGATGACAGGAAGACTCCCAATGAGGTGGGGATTGTAAGAGACGGTACCAAATTTTTCATCCCAATCTGGGCTGAAAGAAAGACACGGTATGAGCTAAACAATGGTAAAGGAAAGGCAAGTGGTCAATTTACACAAGGTTCAACTTCGATGAATCAAAACAGTAGAGAGTCAAAAGTCAAGCTGAAATACTATGACCCCGATATGGCTGCACAAGTCATTTTTAATGACCTCTCGTGTAAGTTCACTGATACTGGGCTGAAGCCCTATATCGAGGAAATGGGAGGACCTTCTCACGCGGGGGCAAAAGAGTCATCTCCAGGGGAGCAAAACCTTAATGTGAATCGTGAAAGTATGCAAAAGGAAACAATTTCCAGTTGTAGTCAGCCAGAAGGTGGAGTAGATTTAGCAAGATTGAAACAGAAGGAAGGGGAGCAAAGCACAAACTTAAAGATGGGGAATGATCACGTGGGATGTACTTTGGAACATCTAAAGCAATGTAGCCCTATTCAAGAGTGGGAAATTGAGGAGGTGAACCCTTTAGCAGTTCAGCAGTACAATCCATTATTGGATAAAGACATGGATGCAACAATATGGGTCCATCAAAATATGATCAAATTGGGGAAAATGTTTGGAGTAGATTTCCAAGGACATGAAGAAGAAGCACTGGAATTGTTAATGCAAATTGACAGCTGCAGACAGGTTAGAAGGGTGGAGACAGAGTTGGAGGTGAAGAAACAAAGATTCAAAGGATCACTGGAATTAAAAGGTTTGACTTCTTTCGATGTCAAATTCAAGAGTGACGGGAAAAGGAGTAGGGGAAGAGATCTATCAATTATTTCTATATGAGGATCAAAGTAATTTCCTGGAATGTAAGGGGTCTAAATGATAAGAAGAAAAGGGAGATAATAAAAAGTCAAGTGCAGAATTGGAGGGCAGACATTATTTGCATGCAAGAAACAAAAGTCGAGGGGGATATCGAGGAAATAGTCAAGCAAACATGGGGTGGTAGATGGGTTAGGTATGCAAGTTTAGAAGCTAGCGGCACGAGAGGGGGAATTTTGATGTTATGGGATTGCAGAGTATGGAAAGGGGAGGTGTTACAGATTGGTGCATACACTTTGACATGCAAGTTTGACGCGCTTCTACAGAATTTTCAATGCCACATAACAGGAGTGTATGCTCCAAATTGTAGAATAGAAAGGAAAAAAGTATGGAATGAAATTGGTGCAGTGAGGGGATTGATGGAAGGTCCTTGGGCGGTTTGTGGCGATTTTAACGTTACAAGGTACTCTTCTGAAAAACGGGAATGCTCAAGGAGGTCCAGAGCGATGGTAGAGTTTTCGGATTTTATAGAAGATATGGAGCTGATAGATCTTCGACTTGAAGGAGGAAACTATACTTGGTTCAAAGGGGACAATCACACAGCGGCTTCAAGAATTGATAGATTTCTCATTTCAGATGAATGGGATGTAAGACTCAGAAACATCAAGCAAACTATCCAACAAAGGCTGATTTCGGACCATTCACCTGTGGCTCTAGAATGCGGTGTGTGGGAACAAGCTAAATCATACTTCAAGTTTGAAAATTGGTGGCTGAATGTGGAAGGTTTTGAGGACAGAATTAGAGAGTGGTGGAGATCTTTTGAATTCTCAGGAAGACCTGATTACATTTTAGCTTGCAAGTTAAAAGCTCTCAAGGGCAAGCTAAAAGGATGGTGCAGAAGTTACGAAGGCAATCTGGGACTGCAGAAATCAAAATTGCTAAGTCAACTAGCAGATTTTGAGACAACGCAACAACTAAGAGCGTTGACAGAGGAGGAATCAGTCAGGAAAGCAGCTACTCTAATGGAGATTGAGGTGCAACTCAAGAATGAAGAATTTGCATGGAGACAAAAATCAAGAGCTTTGTGGCTCAAAGAAGGGGATAGGAATACAAAATTTTTCCATCGGACTGCAAATGCACGCAAGAGAAACAACAACATTGACCAAATAATGATTCGACATGAAGTAATCGAGGATCCAGAAAGAATAGAGAACGAGATTATTGAATTCTACAAGGAGCTATACACAGAACCTGAACAGTGGAGACCAACAGTCAATTTCGAAAATACTCCAAGCATTTCTGAATCGGAAAGGGAGTCTCTACAGAGTAACTTTGAGGAACAAGAAGTGCTGAGCAGCTTGAAAATGTGTGCAAGTGACAAGGCTCCAGGTCCAGATGGATACACAATGGGTTTTTTCAGAAAGGGTTGGGACATTCTGAAGGAAGATATCATGGCGGCTTTTAACAACTTCCATTCACAGGAGATGTTTGAGAAAAGCTTCAATGCAACATATATAGCATTGATTCCAAAGAAGACAGGTGCGAAAGAATTGAGAGACTTCAGACCGATCAGTCTGATAGGGAGCTTCTACAAACTGCTCTCAAAAGTCTTAACTGAAAGACTTAAGAGGGTGGTTGGGAAACTTGTTGATGCTCAACAAATGGCGTTCATCAAAGGAAGACAAATAATTGATGCAGTGATGATTGCCAATGAAGCTGTGGATTCAAGAATAAAAAAGAAAGAACCTGGAATCTTATGCAAATTGGATATCGAGAAGGCCTATGATCATGTGAACTGGAGCTTCCTACTAAGAATGTTAGAACAAATGGGTTTTGGGCAAAAATGGATTAGATGGATGAAATTTTGCATATCTACTGTGAAATTCTCCATTCTTATAAATGGAAGTCCTAAAGGTTATTTTTACTCACACAGAGGTCTCAGACAAGGTGATCCTCTATCTCCCTTTTTATTCATCATAGCCATGGAAGGATTGAACAACATGATCAAAACGGCTAAAGTCAGTGGATGGGTTAAAGGTTTTGAGGTAAACAGGAGTGGGGCTAACAATCTAGAGATCACACATCTCCAATATGCTGATGATACTCTAGTCTTCTGTGATGCTGAAAAAGACCAACTTAGATTCTTAAGGATCATTTTGGTTTTATTTGAAGGAGTATCAGGATTACACATTAACTGGAGAAAGAGCAATATTTTTCCCATTAATGAAGTAAACAACATGGGGCAACTGACTCAGATATTGGGAGGAGAAGTTGGGTCCCTACCAACTGTTTACCTTGGTATGCCTCTTGGTGCAAGATCCAAATCAAAAGAAATCTGGAATTCAGTCATAGAAAAGTGTGAGAAGAAGTTGTCAAGATGGAAATCGCAGTACCTATCATTGGGGGGAAGGCTAGTTCTAATCAACTCAGTATTAGACTCTCTACCTACTTACATGATGTCTTTGTTCCCAATTCCATCAGGCATTTTACAGAGATTGGACAAACTCCGAAGAACATTCCTCTGGCAAGGCAATAAGGAGAAAAAGGTCTTCCATTTAGTCAATTGGAAGACAACAACAATGGATAAAAAACAAGGTGGATTAGGGATAAGGAATTTGAAGAATCAAAGCAAGGCTCTTAGAATTAAATGGTTATGGAAGTACTCTAAAGAACCCCAATCTTTATGGGCCAAAGTGATCAAAGCCAAGTATGGTGAAGAAAACAACTGGGTGTCAAAAAAAGTCAGTACATCATATGGAGTAAGTGTGTGGAAATCAATCAGAGAACTTTGGCCAATAATGAAGAATCACTCCTCCATAAGAGTGAACAACGGAAGGAACACATCATTTTGGAATGATAACTGGCTAGGAATGGGAAGCTTAAAGGAAAGATACCCAGATATGTTCGGTTTAGCACAAAACCAGCATAAGACAGTCGCTGATATGAGGAGTTGTCAAGGATGGGAAATAGCTCTAAGAAGACAGCTGAATGACTGGGAGATAACAAGATTAACTGACCTCTACAAAGAGCTGGAAGCATTTACAGGACTACAGGAAGGTTTGGATTCAATATGGTGGAAGAGGTACAACAAAGGGATTTACCGAGTGAAGGATGCATATAAGATTTTGAATCATGATAATCAACAGGTAGACACATGGCCTTGGAAACATATATGGAAAACAAAGATTCCATACAAGGTAGCATGCTTTACTTGGCTACTAACAAAGGAGGCGGTTTTAACCCAGGATAATCTCATAAAAAGGGAATTTCTCTGTGTTCAAGATGTTTTCTGTGTGGGGAAAATGCAGAAACGGTCAACCATCTGTTCCTACACTGCAAGGTTACAAACCAACTATGGAAAATCTTTATTAGTCTTAGGGGTATATCATGGTCAATGCCATACAGGATTAAAGATGTCATCTATAGCTGGGAAGAAGCTGGAGCTGAAGCAACAAGTAGAGATAGATGGAGGACTGTTCCGGCATGTATTTGGTGGACAGTCTGGAGGGAAAGGAATACTAGATGTTTTGAAGATAGAAGCAATTCACTGCAGAAGATCAAACTCAATTGTATTCTTCTATTTTGTTTTTGGTGCAAACAGATGTACACAGAAGATACATTGACAATCATAGACATACTAGGATCCTGCTAGGTCTCAAATTAGAATATCTATAAATTCTCTCTATGTAAATTTGGTTTTCAGTGCAACCTATGTACTGATTTTTATAATATATACAATAGTTACCAATTCAAAAAAAAAATCTATCTTTTTTTATTAACAATGATACAATGAGCCCTATATATAATACATATTCTACTCCTACTACATATGGGACTAGGACATATTCTACTCCTACTACATATGAGACTAGGACATATTCTACTCCTACTAAATATAGGACTAGGACTATTTATACATAACTATTTAATAGGTGGCAATGAAAGCAGTCGCACTAGCATAACCTTTTGTAACCTTGTCTCTACTTTTACGTACTTCGGCTGTATGCGTTGCGAAATAAATTGCCAGGGGACTATTATAAACTCATACAATATATCTTGTAAAATTATGTGGTAGTTGTCCAATGTTTGAGTAACATAACAACGCACGGACGAGGATCATTGCGAAGCTGCTGTAGGATCAATGGTTCTAGTGGAAATGCTGATGTACTTGCATAAAATTCCAAAAAATCTGTTTACGTCTATTCCAGTACCAAGTACATTAACAGAATGAATAGGCAGGATTTTGGCTCTTGCTTTCATTGATTTTCTGGAGAAAGGACACTTACCTTTTGTTCTTCTAATGCTTCAGTCGTGCAATGCCTCATATCAAGACGTTTCTACGCTACAATGGTCAATCATTAGCGTATGACTCCTGAACTCTGCTTGGAGATTTGATTTCTCCAGTAGCCTTCAATGTTACATGATTGCTTTTGTTAATGTTCGTTTTCTTTCTCTGATAAAACAGGTGGTTATTGCTTACTTCGTCAAATCTCAGCAAAGCTGCCTGGGGAAGTCTTCAGAAAAATAATTCTCAGTTGATGATTCGTTCCTACGAGGTATTTTTCTCTCTCTGAGAGGCTATAAGCATTCAAGAGACGAACTGAAATAGATATCGATGATACGTAATTAGTAAAAAGTTCCAAACTTGCACCTGAACTATCGACTATTGCTTACTTTTGTCTACCGTTATACTTTGCCAATATGAATGCACTTTCCATTAAGAACCACTTTTGCCCTTTTTTTATCGATGGCCCTCCTCATGTGCATTTTAATCAGTCCTAGCGCTATAAACCACTGCAATGTATGTGGACACGTGGAGAAATTCCCCCTTTACGCATTTCCCCTAAAGTTGAATCATATCTTTTTTTTGGTGATAGTTTTCATGGATTAATATTGATATCTTGTTTATCCTTTAATTTCATCTTGAGTTGAGGTTGCAAAAATGACTCTGTGATTGTAACTTATTGCTGCCCTTGACAGCTAGGCGTGCTCTTTTTGTCATCTTCTGTTAAACGTGGCTGTGGATTTTCTTGTACAGATAATGGTTATCCATCAGAGGTACAACTATAATCTAGGTTTTTCGTGTTATATTTATGCTTTATTAGCTTGATATGTATCGTCCGGCTTTTGATTCTTTGAATTTACAGGACGAAACTAGTATGCACGAAGGGAAAAGAATAAAGCTGGTAACTCTGGCTTGGAAAGGAAAGGAAAACGATGATTCTGCCGAAGTAATAAAGTTGCCTGTGCCTTACGAGCTTCCTCCAAAACCATATTATCCTGAAGGTCTTAGCTCTGCTTTTCTATTAGAATCCCATTATATGCTGCTCCGCTACAACATCAAGCTCACCACATTTTTTGTTAAATGCAGATATCCCTTGGTCATGGGATCGTCATTATACCAAGAAAGACGTGTATGGCCAAGTTTGGCCAAGACAAGTGAAGCTATACACCAACCAAGACTCATGATATTCTCGATGATGGGATTATTGTGTTAGGTGATAAGTTTAATGATTTAATTATCAATTGACACTAGATTAGAGTCCTTGCTTTTTCTGTATATATTCTGCGATACGAATCTTTTAGAATGTTGGTAGCACCATTATGAGCTGATTTTCTGTAGACAGTTGATGAGCTCTTCGTCGGTTGACACTCAATTAGAGTCCTTGCTTCTGTATATATTATTAGGCATGAATCTTTAGAATGTGAGTGCCATTTATCAGCAAGTTTTCCATATACAGCTGATGTGTTTTCCCCACCCTGCCTTGTTCTTTTTGTTCTAGGCTTCTAGCTATTACTCCCATGTTTTCTTATCCTTGAAATTACCTAGGAATGCAACCTATCTTCTCCAATGCAATCATATTTTGAGAACTGCTTTTGTTATTTGCATCTTTTAAGGTGAGTCCCTGAGCCTTTGCTCAGCTGATTTGAGCCTTTACTCAGCTGATTTAAGCTGGACTCGAATATAAGAAAGTTTAAGTTCTATACTCTGAGGGGTCGTTTGGTTGGAAAACAAGTTATCCCATGATTAGTTATCCCGGGATTAGTTATACTACGATTTTATCCCAACCAAACGTGAGATAAACTCATCTTAAATTTAATCGCGGGATTAATTATCCCTTATCACTCGTACCAAACGAGCCATGTAGGTATAAAAAATGTTTACACAATTTGGTCACTTATAAGTTAAATACATGTAAGTTTCTGAGCATTAATTATAGATGAAAAGTCATTGACAGTGTAAAAAATCTTAAACTATGTTATAATTCAAGCTCATGGCACGTATTATTCATATTGGCCTAACTCCTAACAAACCTCACGGATTTATCTCTCGAGTTAATCCATCATTGAGTGCAAAAGGACACATACCAATTATTATGTGAACTTGTGCTTTATCTTGTATATGGTTTCACTCTTCCTCCTTTTTCGATGTGAGATTTATCTAAGGTGTGTATGCACCAATTTTTCAGAAGCTTGTTAATTTAGAAGCCTGCCGATTCGCCTTTTTGACCGGTCTTCATCAACCGAGTAAAGTGCACAAATAGTCAATTTTGGGACCGTTGTTTATGCCATAGATGCCGTGTATAAAAATTTGCAAGCCACTTTAGCATCAACTTCATGCATACGCGACTGAAGTTGCAAAAGTAAATTATAATGTAGGATCAAAGAAGTTGGAGAAGCCAGGGATCTACTTGAACACTGTTCAAAGTCAAAGAAAAAAGCGATCAACTAAAAGAGAAGTTGATAGAAAAACTAAACAGGAGAGAGATCAACTGAAAGGGAGGTTGGAAGAAGATGAAAAACAAAGGATTTATTACTTTGTTATCTGTGACGGTAGAGTTGTCTCCATATTGATCTATCTGTCACATGTTCGAGCCGTGAAAACAGCCAGTAATACTTGCATTAGGATAGACCGTCTACATCAGACCTCTAGGGTGCGATGCAAGATGCTTTGTTACCGGGATATCCTTTTTTTTATTTGTGAAAATATTTTTTACACCATTAGCTAGCGCATACAACATAAAATCAAAAAAGGAAAAAAATTAATTTTTTTTTTAACTTTTTCATCATTCTATATTCATTGTTCACGCTTTTCTTTATAAAGAAACTTTTAAATTTATAATCTTTTGTAAAGTTTTTAAGGGTATTTTAGTCATTTTTTATAACAGAACAGTTTATCAGTATTTTTTTAATCAATTATCAGTTTCAATACGTCTATCCAAACACGTAAATGCTTGTTTAAAAAATTAGTTTCAACACTTAAAAATACTTTTTAGCGTTTCAAGTTTATCAGCTATTTACAATCAGCTAACCCAAACGGGCTCTACGTGTTCGAGCCGTAAAAACAACCACTAATGCTTGCATTAGGATAGACCGTCTACATCAGACCTCTAGGGGTGCGATGTAGGATACCTTGTGCGCCGAAATATCTTTTTTTTATTTGTGAAAATATTTTTTCCACAGTTAGCCAGCGCCTACAACATAAAATCAAAAAAGAAAAAAAAATGCATTAAAAAAAAAAAGAAACAGAGAGAATATGATATTGAGGTTGGCCACCATGCACGGGTCCTAATAAACGTAAACTTGTTGTAATAACTGAAAGATAATTTTGGAAGCTGAGATTCCATAAAAAAGAAGAACAATCCAAGTGTCTGATCATTCTAAAAAGTGTAACATTGTCTGTTTTTGTATCTCTCTATATATAAACCTTTTTTTTATCTCCTCACATTTCATCTTTTAAACATTAATTTCATTCTATACAATTTTTTCTCTATATTTCAACTCCTATCTCTGTTTCTTCTTCTTGTCAGGTAAATTCTCTTCAATTTTCAACTTAATTTAAACAAGAATATGTTTTTTTTTTCTAATTCTTTAATGTAATTCTTGTTGTTCAGAGTTTGTTATAATATCAAAATTTACTAGTTTTTGTCTGTTTGTTCATGCATGCAGCTTTCTTGATTATTTTTTATACCCTGAATTGATATTTTGGTTATTGTATATTTCTTTTGTTTCATCTCTTTCTTCAGTATTCAGAAAAAATAAGAAAATACTAGTAGTATATTTGATCAAAGTTCCAATAAAAGCATCTTTTTTCACCATATTTATTTCTGATAAAACAGAATATTGGACCTTATTAGGCTTGTTTATATGGATATTGGGTGTTAATTTTTCTATTTTTAGTCTTTATTTGGTGTTAGTTCCATACAATTATGACCTCTAATTTATTCTTGATTTGACATTGAAGAAATAGAGAAACAGAAAAAGACTAATTTTTATAACCATGAAGGGGGATAATCAATCAATTAACTACGCTTTAATCACAAACTAGTTGGGGTCCGACGAAGTGGGAGAAAGAAAAGGATATCAAATGATCGATTCATCATTAAGAACAAATCGTTTCCGGGCTGGTCAAAATAGGCTGATTCAATAAATGGGTAGGTCAATGACAGGCTCAACCTTAGGCGGGTTGAAAGGGTTTGGGCTAAAATTCCAACCCCTAGTCTATAGCATTTAGGTCACAAAAATGGATGCTTTCGCAATTCGAGTATTCTGCCCCGAAAGGATTGTTTATAGCCAGCCTGTACGGTGAGCTTAGGATGAAATTCTATTTCTATTTTTAATTTTTATTCTAAGTTGAAAGCTTCATTTGATTAGTATAAATTTGTTAATTAAGGAACAAAAACGTGCAATTCTACTACTTTTAGGTTGAATGTCCTTAATTAGAATTCCGATAGCCAATAAAATCTATCAGTAAATGGCAGATTAGGAAGGGGATGTTTGGAGTAACTGGTAAAGTTGCTGCCTCATGTAACCAGGAGGTCACGGGTTTAAATCGTGGAAACAGCCTCTTGCAGAAATGCAGGGTAAGACTGCATACAATAGACCCTTATAGTCCCGCCTAGTGGTGGCAAAATGGTTCAAAGAAAACGGTTAACCACCCATATTATCCACTAAAAAATGGGTTGGATAATGAACTTTTTAAAAACGGGTCAAATATGGATAAGAACCATATTATCCATTTAAAAAATGGATAACTGGTGGATCTAACTTTTACATTTGTAAAGCCTCAAATTGGGTTCCTCAAGTTAGGGAGACTAAGAATTCTCCCAAAAGTGATCATATGCAAGAAGTCATGGATAATATGGTTACTCATATTATCCACCGGTTAACCCGTTTTCTATCTGTATTAAATATGAGCCGGGTCGGATAATTTATCCGTTTTTTCATTACTCGTTTTCGACCCGAACCATATCCGACCCGACCCGCCCGTTTGTCACTCCTAGTCCCGCCCTTCCCCGGTCCCACGCATAGCGGGAGTTTAGTATCCTGGTAAACAGTGGCGGATGTACATGGATACTTATCGGTGCTTAAGCACCCATTACTTTTAACCGGATTTAGTAAATTTGCATAGACAATTATAAAAATAATTAGATAAATATAGAGTGAGCACCCATAACTAAACTTTTTTTTCCTCTTCTTTCGGATTTTTTATCGGCTAGTACCTATCACTTTAAAATTCTGGATCCGCCACTGCCGGTAAATGGCGGACTAAACGTGCAATTTTCTATTTCATCAAATAACTGAACCTTTTCTGTTGTTTTCCCTTAATGTTACTCTTTTAGTAGTATACATGAGCTTGAAAGTGAATCACTTCTTGTTTTTTCATTTCAGCTGGAATTTTGCATTCAAGGTTGTTCTCCGTACTTCTGAAAGCTAGGTTCATGTCTGAGATCGACGTCCAAATCCCTACCAACTTTGGTATGTAGTATCCCTTTTTTCGTTATTGTTCTGGTCTTCCTATTGCTCACAGATGACATGAGTTAAGCTTAAATGAAGCAGTGTAGGATTCATATAGCCGACCCCAGCTTATTTGGGACTGACGCTATGACGCATAGTTGTTGTTGTTTCTCCTTTTTCCACTTATGTTATTGTTGACAACCAACTGATTACAGTAACATTGTTTTGTGCTTTGTCTGGTGAGGACAGATCCGTTCGCTGATGCAAATGCTCAGAACTCAGGTGCAGGTGCGAAAGAGTATGTGCATATCCGAGTTCAGCAGCGAAATGGCAGGAAAAGTCTGACTACAGTTCAAGGCCTGAAGAGGGAATTCAGCTATAATAAAATTCTGAAGGACCTCAAGAAGGAATTTTGCTGCAATGGTACTGTTGTGCAAGATCCAGAACTTGGCCAGGTGAAATAACTGATGCTATTACCATAGTAGGATGGTTGGAATCACTTTATTCTTAATTAGAGGTCTCGTTTTCAAGTCTTGAGAATGAAAAACTTCTTGGTAGAGAGCGCTTTTGTAACCCCTCCCCTTATGTCGCTTACGTTATCAATATGGATTAGTCGGGCTTGTAGATTTCTGATATCGGATGCCTAAAGTAAAAAGAAAAGAAAAACCGATGCTATTACCCTAGTAGGATGGTTGGGATCACTCTATTGCTAAGCAGAGGTCTCAGGTTCAAGTCTTAAGAATGAAAAATTTCTTGGTAGATAGCGCTTTTATAACCCCTCCCCTTTTGTTGCTTACGCTGTCAATCTGGATTAGTCGGGCTAGTAGGTTTCTGATATCGGATACCTAAAACAAAAAGAAAAGAAAAACTGATGCTATTACCATAGTAGGATGGTTGGGATCACTAACTAGAGTTCTCGGGTTCAAGTCTTAAGAAAGAAAAACTTTTTGGTAGAGATCGTTTCTATAACCCCTCTCCTTTTGTCTCTTACGCTGCCAATCTAGATTAGTCGGGCTAGTAAGTTTCTGATACCTGATGCCTAAAACAAAAAAGAAAAGAAAAACCGATGCTATTCGTTGTATCTCCTCTTTCTCCTTTTTTCTCCTCTACTGAATGTTTCATTCACACAGGTTATCCAGCTTCAAGGCGATCAGCGGAAGAATGTTTCAACCTTCCTCATACAGGTGTGATCTTAGCCCTATTGCTTGAGATATGATATAGGAGTACATATAACTATGAACGGTTTTAGTAAAGAATTTAAGTCCTATATACTGATGCGTAAACAATACTTATTCGTACAGTCAAGTTACTTATAACGTAATTACAACTAAATCTCTATGACAAGCATTAATCTGTAACATACTAAAATTGTTAAGCGACCTACTATTATAGGTTAAACAACATTAAAATGGGTAGTACGGTGCACTAAGCTCCTGCTATGTGCGAGTTCGGGGAAGGGACGTACCATAAGGGTCTATTATACGCAGTCTTACCCTGCATTTCTACAAGAGGCTGTTTTCACGGCTCAAATCCCTGACCTCCTAGTCACATGGCAGCAACTAGGAGCTCATGAGTTCGAGCAGTGGAAACAAACTCTTGCAGAAATGTAGGGTAAGACTGCGTACAGGTTAAACAACACTGGTAATATAAAAAGTATTTGCGTGGTAGGGTATATTACTTAAATCCTTTAGTGAATATGATTTCTGGTGCTTTTGTGATTTAGGCTGGCATTGTGAAGAAGGAAAACATCAAGATTCATGGTTTCTAAAGACAAGCAAAGGAAGGGGATTGATGCATTTCTGTGCAATTTCCAGTTTTTTTTCCATCAGTGCGCGCTACGACAGTTTCTGAGTTTAATTTTTGTGGCATTTCCCATATAGAAGAAGCTGGTATTAGTAGCTTGTTGATGTGCAGATCAGTATATGAAAAATCTGGTAGTTGTTTGGTGTGCTGCTTTTCTCGAGTCCCCAATGGAGGTGGAGAAAAATCTCCAAAAATTTACCAGATTATATTCTATTAATTTGGATGAACATCTGTGTCATTCTGTATATAATAATTTACTACTATCAATATTCATTTGCTTATTTCATGAGCTTTTATTTTGTGCTTGTTAGTGTTCTGCAAATTGGCTTGTTTAAATTCCATGGCCATATATGTGATCCAGTCTTGTAATCCTACAGGAAGGGTATATACCTCATACCACAAAGTACTAATTATGAAAGATCATAATTATGGTAAAAATAGCATAGTATAGCCAGTTTTCGTACTGGTCATTCAAAAATAGCCAGCGTTTACCAAGTCAATGAAAAATAGCCACTATTTTGCTGCAACAAAGACCGGTCCAGCATAATATACTGGAGACTGGAGCACCGGTGCTCCAAACTCCAGTATATTATGCGGGAATGATATACTTGCCAGAACTCCAGTATATTATGCTGAAGTTCTAGTGTACTTATGCTGGAACTCCATCATATTATGCTGGAGTTCCAGCATACTTATCATGGAACTCCAGTATAATATGCTGGAGTTCAAGTATACTTATGCTGCAACTCCAGTATAATCTATTGGCGTATTTTTCGGGTTTTGAACAGTGTTTTCGCTCAGATTTATCTTTACATGAAAAGTGGCTAAATTTCGATTACTTTTGAAGCTGAGCTATTTTTGAACGACCAATTGTAAATCTGGCTATTTTTGAATTTCACCCATAATTATGTCATGTGTTGCACGAAGTTCAGGCCAGCTCTAATGCTGTATCTAATAAGGCTTGTGCCTTAGGCCCCAAAATTGGGGGGCCCCACTTTTTAGAAATAATAAGTATATAATTATTTAAATAAAATAAAATTTAGAATTTTTAGTACAATAGTAGACTTTTTTTTATATAAAACGAAAGAAATTTTTTAGATATGTAATTAAAGTAATCGTTTGACTTACTTAAAAATGGAGAGTATGAATGATTTTTCTAATGTGTGAATTGAAATTTATTTGACAAGAAAAAATAGTACACATAGAAGATACTATATACTCAATCAAATAAAAAGGCTTGATTCTTTTCCAAATATTTATATTGCTTATGGAATAATGTTATCAGTTCCTATAACAGTTTTCTCAGGGGAAACAAGTTTTTCAAAATTAAAATAAATTTTAGCTAAGATCGATAATGCCTCAAGAAAGATTAAGTTGGTTGGTTATAATATCATTTGGAAAGGAATTATTGGAAGAAATCGATTATAAAAAATTATTAACAACTTTGCATCTTAAAGAGCTAGAAGAATAGATTTCAAATAAAAATATATAGTATAATCTTTTTTTTTATAAAAAAAATTATATTAAACTTTGGCTTTAGGCCACGAAATTGAGCTTTCCTTGACGAAGTCAAGTATACATATATGGGGATGTAAAAAAAAATCTAGTCACACAAAATTTGCACCAATAGCCTAAAGCAATTTGAACTCCTGAACTATTACACTAGAATCTTCTCTTATCTCAAAGGGGATATAAGAGTGTGATCAAGTTCTATTCCATGACTATGTAAAAATATTTTACACAATTAGATTAAATTATTATAGAATTACAAATCTCTAATTTATATTGTCAAGGCGTACAACCTTAAAGAAGAATTGACCTAAATAGTCAACTCAATCGCTTAAAATAAAATAGTCGACGGATGTATAATATAAGAATAATTCATATATAATATATGCATAATTATGTATAATTAGTGCATAATTATACCGGCTAGAATAAATAAACAATAAATATGTCTGATTATTTGTTTAAAGATACCTAAAATAGTTTGTTAACTATTCACATAACAGTTGTGGTTGGAATAAACTTATCCTTTAAACCAAACAATGAATGCATTGTAAGGTTTTACAATTCTAGACTATGATTATAAACAACTAACATAATAAACCTATCATAAGTTTCAGGATCTAGGAACTATGTGGTTTCACATATTACAACAACAACAACAACATACCCAGTATTATCCCACATCAGTGGGATGTGGAGAGGGTAGTGTGTACGCAGACCTTACCCCTACCTTGTGAGGATAGAGAGACTGTTTCCAATAGACTCCCGGCTCAGTAAAGCATAAACACCACATTAATGAAAATATAGACAAGAAGGGACAACACCAAAAAGCCATATAAAAGTAGAATAAAAACAACAAGATAGTAAGGTGATCAACAATGGAAGAAAATAACGGCTAGTCATAAAAACCTACTACCAATAGAAGGCGAGACTACATGTCAATACTACTGTTATGAATACTCTAGACTACCAACTCTACTACCCTAATCCTCGATCTCCATATCTTCCTATCAAAGGTCATGTCTTCGGTTAGCTGAAGTTGTGCCATGTATTGCCTAATCACCTCTCCCCACCTCTTCTTTGGCCTACCTCTATCTCTCTATAGACCCTCTAATGTCAACCTCTCACACCTCCTCACCGGGGCATCTGTGCTCCTCCTCCTTACATGACCAAACCACCTAAGCCGCGCTTCCCGCATCTTGTCCTCAATAGGGGCCACACTGACCTTGTCACGAATAACCTCATTTCTAATCCTATCTAACTTGGTGTGCCCGCACATCCATCTCAACATCCTCATCTCTGCTACCTTCATCTTCTGGACATGAGCGATCTTGACTGGCCAACACTCAGCCCCATACAACAACGTCGGTCTGACTACCATTCTGTAGAACTTACCTTTAAGTTTCGGTGGCACCTTCTTGTCACACAAAACACCAGAAGCGAGTCTCCATTTCATCTATCCTGTCCCAATACGATGTGTGATATCTTCATCAATCTCCCCATCCCCCTGAATAATAGACCCAAGGTACTTAAAACTTCCTCTCATAGGGATGACCTCCGAGACTAGCCTCACCTTCCCTCCCCCCCTTGAGTCACACCACTGAACTTACACTCCAAGTATTCTGTCTTGGTCCTACTCAACTTGAAACCTTTAGACTCCAAGGTCTGCCTCCATACTTCTAACATCGCATTCACACCGCCTCGCATCTCGTCAATCAATACAATATTATCTGCAAATAGCATGCACCACGGCACCTCCCCTTAGATGTGGCGCGTCAGTACGTCCATCTCCAGGGCAAACAAAAAAGGCTGAGTGCCGACCCCTGATGCAACTCCATCATAACCGGAAAATGGTCCGAGTCCCGACCCACCATCCTCATTCGGGTCTTTGTTCCATCATACATGTCCTTAATCATCCTAATGCGGGCAACAGGTACACCTATAGCCTCCAAACATCTCCACAAAACTTCCCTCGGAACTTTGTCGTACGTTTTTTCTAAGTCGATGAACACCGTATGCATGTCCTTCTTCCTCTTCATATACTGCTCCATCAATCTCCTAACAAAGTGGATGGCTTCTGTAGTCGAACGCCCCGACATGAACCCGAACTGGTTCTCGGAAATAGACACACTCCTCCTCACTCTTAACTCTACCACTCTAAACAAAGTAAATACATAAATCAAGAAACATACATGATTCCATAATGTTTTCTTGATGATTCGTAGCGGAATTGTGTGACCTTTACTTGTGATTAAGAAAGTTCTTTCTCTCTCTCTTTTCTTTCTGCTTACTTTCAGAACAACAACGCTGAAATATGTTATTCTTTGCCTTTTAAAGACAGAAAAAGAGGACCGATAGTTTTAAGGCATAATTCCACTTTCCATCAAAGTGGGGAGTGGGGGGTTTTAATCAAAATTAATTTTCCCAAGTGGCCAATAGAAATTTAGCAAATTTAATTTAATATTTATTAAACCCAAAATAACTTGTGCATGACATGTATCTTGCATAAATATATTCTTGCTTTAATCTGTGATTGTTATAATTAAATTGATAGGTTAAATATAAATACCGAATATCAGTGGCGGAGCGAGAATTTTCATCAAGGGGTGTCAAAATATAAATAATTAAATATATCGAAAAGTCAAGGGAAGTCAACGTATAGTAAATATACATAAAATAAAAAAGTTTATCTAGCAATATAGTGTAATTTTCCGGCGAAGGAGTGTCGCTTGACACCCCTTAGTTCAGTATGGCTCCGCCACTGCCGAATGTGGGTAATTTTTTCTTCATCAATCACTAGAAAGTAAAAGAAATGGAATAACATTTTAAGTACAAGAGAGGTATCAGCCAAGAATCAGTAAACAACTAAACACATATGAAAGCAGTCGCAGAGCTACATGTATTGAAGAGGCGTCAACCGACACCTTTTTGTTGGAAAATTGTATTATTTAGCTAGAAAGAGAAAAAAAGAATTTATGTATATCTACTATGTATTGACATCCTATGAATTTTTCATGAATTTACTTCTTTATATTTTGATTCCCCTTAGTAAAAATCTTGGCTTCACCATGTATGAAAGACGACAAAATTATCCATGTGAGGGGAAATTAATATCAAATAAACAAGTAAGCTATCTTCCCACTAGATAGAGATTAAGACTTTTAATTTGGTGCATTAGTCCTTTTCACTTCCACTAACCTTCATTGGAATATAAATCCTAGTTCATATCAACTATAGTTAATTATCAATGAATCAACTTCTTAATGCTTAATCTTTTTCTTTTTCCTTCAAGAAATATTCTTAAAAAAAAAAAGAATATTGAAGTGCGGAGAAAGGAAAAAACGGACATTGATAAGAATGGACCTTGGATCTAACTCAATCCCAAAAATTAGCTTATGAGGTGAGAATTGCCCAAGCCATACAAGGAGACCAAGAACCTCAAATCCCTCCGACGTGGGACAACTCAATAGCGAAGGCATTTTTGTGAGTGTGTAGAGAAAGAAATTAAAAGAGTCAATAATATTATTGACATACCTTACTGCAAGTCTGTAACTGGAAATTAAATATGCTTTTTATCCCAATCTTTGGCTTTATATCAAATTCTCTTTGCGTTTAAAAACTTGTCAGTACCATACTGAAGAAGGACAAATGTTTTATTTATGGAAGAGGTGGTTGATATTGAACCCAAAATTAAGATCGAAAATGATTTAACCATTATATAATAAGAATTAAAAATTTATCACAGAAGTGATCATAACTTCTTAATAATTCTATACGGCTGAAATGTTCGATCCCCAAAACAAAACAAAAAAATATACTATGCTCCTGCTGTGTACAGAATATGGAAAGAAACAAACTACATATTGGATCTATTAGGATTCGACCTGTAAACAAGGGCGGATGCACGTTGGTGCAAGCGGTGTCATCCGACACCTCTTCGGAAAACTTTATTAAATACACATATAACCAGTGTATCAAAAAAAATATTAATAAAAGGATACTATTTGGCTAATAAGCTTGCTTGATCTGATTGATGGACTGTACGTCCATTTTCACCCCAAAAATGGGGGGGATCGAAAACCATTCCTTCGATTTTTTGCACATTTTAAAAGCATTTTTAGATTAAAAATTAGATTCTGAAAGGATAAAACTCTTTCCTCTAACCAGTACACCAAATTCCTTACACATTAATCAAAGTGATAAATAGCTAACAAATATAACATGCAATTATTTTAGTATAACTTAAACGGATTTAGAACTATAATTTTGAAACAAAAGTTACTCCTCTTTTTCTATGATTTACAACTTCTGAGTGATCGGGTTGGCTGAAGATACTCTTCTCAACTTTTTATTTTTCACATCGTCATAATCATTTTTTTTAAATGATGATATCGCTTACAAAAATTTTGCGTACACTCCTGCCTGTAAATTGGTTAACTTTGATATACCATAGTCGATAGCTCGTTAAAAATATAATTTATTACTTTCCGTACGAAATAATCTTGTTAAAACTGTCCATCACTTTTTTGTTAGTCAAAAATCGAGTTAACCAATTTGTATAACAAAAGATGACAAGTTGATATATTCGTCACAATAACATTTAGCGATTCCAAAGCTAAATTTTTAAAAAGTTAAAGATAGTACAGTGTATGGGTGCGTAGCAGGCGCACGACAAGAATTTAAGGACCCGTTTAGCCATGAGTTTTGCCAAAATAAATTTAGGATTTATTTGGCAAATTCATGTTTGGCCATAAATTTTACCCACATTTTGGCAAAATCCAAAATTCCAAATCTCAAAATCACCCCAATTGCTGATTTTAGGCCAAAATCTCAAAACTTGGGAATTATATACATGTTTTTTGCAAAATAAAGTTGGGAAATATGTTTTAAAAACGTATGTCCAAACACATTTTCATTTTCAAATCAAACTTCACCAAAATCAGATTTTTCAAAATAAATTTAAAAATCTATGGCCAAACGCTAGCTAAGTCTTCTTGTTGTTAGAGTCTATATAAGTGAAGAAAAGACGGGAGCAGAGGCATATTTAGGAGTTTAAAAACATGGGTGTGTTTAAATTAAAAAGGGCATGGGGAATTAGGGTTTGTTTATTTATTAATTATTAAAAAGGATTAATTAAAAAGAACTGTATGGGAATTGAACCCCGACCTGAGGGCCAAAAGGGACACTTATTCCTGGGCGGCTCAACTATAATAGTGGTCTAAAGCTACAATTATTTATGAGGCCTAATTATTTTTAATGAAATTTCATATGTATTTTAGCTAAAATTTATCTTTTTATTTTTTTGGATACAAAGTTATCAATTAATCCTTTATAGTCGATATCTTCTAATAATCCCTTTCAGTTAATAATAAGGTTAATTCATTTAATTTTTCTTCTTCTCCTTTTTGCAACAACTGTCAATTTTTTTTGGTTATATATATATATAGGAAATACAATGCATAGTATTTCTAGCCAATATTACATGCCAAAAACTTTCTAACAACTTTAGGCGATTTGAATCATTTTAGCCGAGTCAGTATTGTTGTCGCTAATTGAAGCCTTTTTAGGAGGAATTTCAGCTCAGCCAAAATGCTCTCATTGAGAGTCGAACTCAAGACCTCCCGCTTACTAAACGGGTGCTCTAACCAACTGAGCTACAAGAGCCTTGTTAAAGAACGATCAATTTTTTATTGTTTGTTAAGACTTCATCAAAAAAATCTTTTTGAAATTATATCAAATTTCAATTCTTCTCTCTCTCCCTCTTTTTTAAGACTTGAGGTGATCCACTTTTTCAGTTGATATATTTAAATTCTAGTACATAATAAAAACATAAGGTATACCTATAAATAAGCATACAGGAAATAAAGCTATCACATAAAAAAATATTATAACAATATAGGATTAATTTAATGCTAGAAGTTGATAATTTTGACGATTGATATCGAATAAATCAATTTTACTTTGTTTATTTTAATGCTTAAAATCTTTCAAAAGAATGAAATAGAATTAGGAAAATATGACCTTAAAAAGGAAACCGGAATATGGTATGTCCGTAACTCCATCCATAAGTTGTCCGTTTTTGCTACTTCATTTCTTCAATATTTTCTATTAAAAAATTAAACTAAAAGAATCAACAATAACAACCCAGTAAAATCCCACTAGTGGAATCTGGGGAGGGTAGTGTGTACGCAGACCTTACCCCTATCTTGAAGGAGTAGAGATGTTGTTTTCGAAAGACCATCGGCTCAAGAGAATAAAAAGACAAAAGGAGACAATATTAGTTTCACCACAGAAATCAAAGGAAAAATAGAAACAACATGAAATCCAGAAGAAAGATGCAAAGGAAAAGCGATGGCTATTAAATAGGTCCTGCACTGAAAAGCGAAATAGTAAGACACAACATTGCCACTAGCTATCTTAGATAAAAACCCTACCAGACTAGGCTCACAAAAGTACAAAGTAAGACAAGACTAAACTACCTCCTAACCTATGATCACGCCCAACTATGCTTTATAAAAAGGACTAATCGATCGTTGCAAATATAATCCAGTTTACAAGTCCGGAGTCGAATCTTACAGAGAACTAAGACCTAGCTACAATTGTTCAATATCACTAAGAAACACAAGTCCAAACAATTTCCTAATTATAAAGATTATAATATTTATTTTTATCTAATTAACTAACAAATACTAGAAAGCAAAAAAACTATTAATTAACAAGGATAAGGATTGGAGACAAGATTAAGGAGGTTTAGAGTTATGATTTCCCTTATTGTCGGAATCCTTTCCGCTACGTTTCCTATAAATTTGCCTAAGTTTTCTCTACCGATCATGAGCACTCTGACTGTCATAACTCTCTCCCAAGTAATTATCATAATTTACTAGACATATTCTCCCGAATTATGCTAGCTGGCATTAAGCACGGCTCATTCGGATCGCACCAAGGTTTCAGTATCCCTAATCCCACATTTAAACCCTCCGTATTGATCCCTCATATACGTTAGGAGTGATGTTATTCAACAACTACCTAAATATATACTCTCTCCCGAGTAATACACACTAAATAAGCACAGTCGATTGAGAGCTCTTCAACCAACTACAATATAAACGTAGTTGAATAATTAGAGAAAATACTACATCAAATTTATATTAACGTAACAGGAAAATCATCCTCCAATAGGTTCTATCAAAACCCTAGATAACAAATTAGCTATTCATAATAGTATACATAACTACAATATTAGAATTCATAACTAATGATGAAAATAGGAAGAAGGAAGTGAAAAACTCGTAGAAGAATCCTACGCCGATCCTAGTGTGTTCTTGCCTCCTTAGGTCGAATCTCCGGTCTCCACGACGGCTCCTTAGGTCTAAATTATGTCCAAACTTTATCTCTCTAATCTCGGTCTAAATTCACAAGTAGCATTTTTAGGTTTATTTATATGTGTAGGAAAAGACCTAAACGTGTAGGCCAAGTCCTAGTCAAACTAGGAGACGAAATAAGCTTTCAAAACTTGGACTTGACTTGGATTAGGCTTGGCGTCACCGGCCTCAGCTTGGCCTCGCTAGGCTAAAGCCTAGTTAAGCTGGCCTTTGCCTGGCCTCTCCTTTTTACTGTTCTCGAGCACACTTTCAACGCTTAAGTGTCCCTTTTGCTCTACTTTCATCTCCAATTCACCTACATATAAAATATACTCTATTACGCACAAGCAAAGTGTAATTTATCATTAAATCATGTAAAATGCAAGGCACATAATGTACGGTCATTGCAAATATAATCCGGTTTATAAGTCCGGAGTCGAATCCCACAGAGAACTAAGGCTTAGATACAGTTGTTCAATATCGCTAAGAAACACAAGTCTAAACAATTCTTAATTATAAAGATTATAATATTTATTTTTATCTAATTAACCAACAAATACTAGAAAACAGTAAACTATTAATTAACAAAGATAAGGATTGGAGATAAGATTATGGAGGTCTAGAGTTATGATTTTCCCTATTGTCGGAATCCTTTCCGCTATATTTCCTATAAATTTCCCTAAGTTTTCTCTACCGATCATGAGTACTCTGACTGTCATAACTCTCTCCCGAGTAATTACCACAATTTACTAGACATATTCTCTGGCATTAAGTACGGCTCAATCGGATCGCACCAAGGTTTCGTTATCCCTAATCCCACCTTTAAACCCTCCGTATTGATCTCTCCTATACGTTAGGAGTGATGTTGTTCAACAACTACCTAAATATGCACTCTTTCCCGAGTAATACATACTAAATAGGCACAGTCGATTGAGAGCTCTTCAACCAACCACAATATAAATGTAGTTGAACAATTAGAGAAAATACTACAACAAATCTATATTAACGTAACAAGAATATCATCTTCCAATAGGTTCCATCAAAACTCTAGATAATAAATTAGCTATTCATAATAGTATGCATAACTACAATACTAGAATTCATAACCAACAATGAAAGAAGGAAGTGAAAAACTCGTAGAAGAATTCTCCGCCTTGCTCCTAGTGTGTTCTTGCCTCATTAGGTCGAATCTCCCGTCTACACGACGGCTCCTTAGGTCTAAATTATTTCCAAAATCGATCTCTCTAATCTCGGTCTAAATACAAAAGTGATATTTTTAGGTTTATTTATATATGTAGGAAAAGACCTAAACGTGTAGGCCAAGCCCTAGTCAAACCAGGAGATGAAATAAGCCTTCAAAACTCGGATTGGACTTGGCCTCAGGCCTAACGCCAGCCTCAGCCTGGCCTTGCCAGGCTAAAGCCTGGTTCAGCCTGGCCTTTGGCTGGCCTCTCCTTTTCATTGTTCTCGAGCAAACTACGTTCAAGTATCCCTTTTTCTCTACTTTTATCTTCAATTCACCTACACATAAAATAGACTCCATTACGCGCAAATAAAGTGTGATTTATCATTAAAGCATGTAAAATACAAGGCACATAATGTACGAAACTATGAAATTATAGCTACACATCATCTACAACCCTAATACTCGACCTCCATATCTTCCTATCAAATGTCATGTCCTTGGAATCTGAAGCCTCGCCATATCCTGCATGATCACCTCTCCCCAATACTTCTTAGCTTAAGCTAAAAGAATTATTACTAGTACTAATTTGTGGGGCCCAAGTGCTTGGGAGCCTAAAGCAAATGCTTTATTTGCTTGGCCCTCCAGCCGGCCCTGACTTATTCACCGGTGCACAAAAGTAGTCACTTGAGTTTGGGTGGCCACAAGTATATTTAGGTACATAATCGGAAAAATTGCTATTGTTTATCCATAGCCTAGCTAGAAAGGGAAGCATGGATGCATATACCCCACCTCCCTCCACATAAATTCGCTCGGGCATGAGAAAAAATCCTACTACGGAACCCCTCTAGCTTAGAGGGATTAATCCAACCTATTATCCATCAATAGGGGCTAATCTACCTTCCCAAGCAGTGTCACATGACACATCGCTTTGTCACTTTTATTAGATATCAATATATAGACATTAAGTAAAATAAAGATATTGGTTATAAATATAAAAAAGAATGTCAGTTGTCACTATAGTGATTTAATTCTCTTTTTTTTTACTCCCCTCTCCCTTTGATTCTCTTTGTTGTAGTTATTACTCATTTGGTGATTCGAACTCACAATCCTAGAATTATAGGTGAATGGTGCTGACCATATAAGTAACCCCTATTGTCCTATACTGATTTATTCACTTCTTTAAACATTACTAACATTTGATACCACTTACGAAAAATCTTATATATACACTGTCCACCAGGATTTTACTTTCCAAAAAAACAAACCCAACAACCCCTGTAGTAGTAGTAGTAGGAGGAGGGAAGGCTAGCTCTTCATTACCTACCATTCAACAGTCAGCGCATTCCACCTCCTTAATATCTGTGCTATTTTACAAACTTAAGCTTGAGTAGTACTACTATTTTAAGCCATCCTGTACAGATAGGAATAAGTTTAAAAAAGAAGACTGAAGCCTGTCATTATTTAAAGTTGATCTAACGTGTAATATTGTACTCTCATTCTCTACTTAATATGGCAGATTCAGAACAACTTTCTTTCTCTGACTATACTCCTCCTGATTCTCAAGGTATCCACTCACCTCTAATTGATCTTGTTCTCAATGTTTGTTCTTTTGTTACTTTATATCAAACAAGTTGGAGTCGGTTATATGAATTTTTACTGTTCGTTGGATATTTGTTTCAGGAAAGATATCGAAAGAAGTTGAAACTGAATTTTCTGAAGATGAAGAAGAATTGATAATCAGGATGTATAATTTGCTCGGCGAGAGGTTTTTTCAACCTTTCTAACTGCTTCAACTTTCTTATTACTCCCTTTATTCTACTTCATATATATGGCACTCTTTTATTACTCTGTTTTATAAAAAAAAAAAAATTTGTGTTTAAAAAGTTTTAAATTTTAGACTTTCTATTTTACCTTAATGATATAGAAATACTTTTATAGAATAGAAAGGTTATAATATATTTAGGAACACAAATTTTAGTGTACTTTTGGAATGAGCTAGCGGCCCGGTTTATAAAGCATCCCGCGTTCATGTAGGGTAAGGGGAAGGGTCGCATCCTAAGGGATGTGATATAGGAAGCTTATTTTGATGCAAGTATTAGTGGTTGATTCCACAGCTTGAACCCGTGACATATAGGTCACACGAAGACAATTTCATCCAGAGGCGGTTCAAGATTTAAATTTTATTTGTTCAACTTCTAAGGTTTTTAACATTAAACACATTGTATTTTTAAAGTTATGGGTTCATACTACCATTTGTTGCATTTTTAATGAATTTGTACAGATAAATTTATGTTCCGCATCAAAAGTAATGGGTCAGATAAACTTGGCGGCCAAACTCTACCTCCACCTCTAACTTTGCCGCTGCTCCAAGTCTCACCATCATAGAGTACTTTTGAAATGGACTAAAAATATCTTTTTCCTTTTAAAGTCTATGTTAAGTCAAACATTGTCATGTAAAATGGAACGGAAAAAGAAGTTGCGCGCTTTGTTGTGATTGATAGTTCTTTTTTATTTATTTATCAGGTGGTCTCTTATAGCTGGAAGAATCCCCGGACGAACTGCAGAGGAGATTGAGAAGTATTGGGACACTCGATCTTCAACCAGTCAATAAATAATGCCAATAACATTTTATGCCTCTATCGTGAAGAACATTATATTAATTACTGAGTTCTTTAATTTAGATGCAAAGTTATTAATAATTTTCTTATAGTTGAGTTCTTCTAATAATTCTTTTCTAACTGATAATATAGCTAATCTGATCCATTTAGCTTCTCTTAAAACATTGTTGATCCTATGTAAGATTATATCAAGTTTAATTTAGAAAAAATTCTTTCCCCTAATGCAACTATTATAGTAATATCTTTCTATAAGGAATGTAGCATTTGAAAAAAAAATCAAGTTTTATAGTATATCGATTAGAGTATTATCTTCTACTTGTAATATTTTCTTTTAGTACTGTATAATTTAGAAAATAAGTCTAAACTATCATATCAGAGTATCTATTATATTTTAATCCTGGCTAAGGCAATAATTTATTTTCATATTCTTATCATTAGTAATATCAATTTTATTAAATAAAAAATCAAAAATGTATTTATACACTTCGGATTATTCCAATCTCAGTAGCCAACATCACTAACAAATTAGATTATTCAAATCTCAGCGGTCAAGTAACAAATTAAAATTTTATTTTCCTTTTTGTATTAAATATTATTGCTTCTGTTCAGTTTATGTGAACCTATTTTCTTTTTGGTCCGTTCCAAAAAGAATGACCCCTTTCTAAATTTGGTAACAATTTAGCTTAAACTTACCATTCTACCCTTAATGAGAAGCTTTTATAACCACACAAATATTCTAGGTTCCTTTTTGACTTGTTTAGGACCACAAATTACAAAAGTCTTCATTTTTTCTTAAACTCCGTGCCCGGTCAAATAGGTACACATAAATTGGAACGGAGGGAGTATAATTTTTAACCTTTAGATACTCAATAATTTCTTATCTAAAAAATTACTACCAATGGAAATTGCCCCATCCCACCCCCCCCCCAACCCCCAAAAATTGGGGCTTAAAGCCATTGCTTGGTTTGCTTTACCTTTCAGTCGGCGTTGCCATGGGTGCATAGCGCTGCAAATCTCATATTTTCCTTTTCTTTTCTTGTTTTATAGCAATAATATTCGGGTCAACTTGTACACATCTAAGCATTCAACAAACTTCTATATGTTTATATATCCGAATCAAATACTTAACAAGCATCCACTGTCACTCATCACATTTGATCTAATTAATTCACCAAAAACACCAAATGGTAAAAGGATGAGATCCCTACGGTAACAAACTAAGTTAGATCATCAAACATTACTCTGGTCGGGCTAAAATGACCCGAAACTACTATTAACATAGTGTGATATTATCCGTTTTGAACACAAAGATACTCTAAACATAGTATCTATTCAAACTATGTCACATAAATTGGACGGAAAGAGTATATGTTAACATTAGAATTAAGCATAGTACATTACCTATTATAAGCACTAGTACGACTATACTTATTAGAATCTTGATGTACTTGTTGCTTGCAAATAATGTACTATGGATATTCCGATAATGTGTTCATCTGCAATATATCCAGATCCCTAGTAGGAAATTGTCAAAAACAATACAGAAGTCGTATTGTCACAGAGGAGAGAACATGGAAAGATATTGCTTTATATTGTCTGGATTCTGTGTGGCCGAGCTCACAGGTGTATCATGTATGGCTGGGCACGCGCATCAAAGCGATAAAAATATATACGTATGTAACTACACATGTCTTATATTAATTTGTTGTAAACCTCGAACAATCACTACTAGAAATTCAGGCAAAATCGTCCAAGAAAACTGACAAAAGTTGGTCAGTAATGGCCAATAACCGTCCAAAACGCGACCATTTACGTGTGAACGATATTTTGAAGGTCGGAAAGGCATACCGACCAAAGTTGGTCGGAAATTATTGACCAACTTTGGTCGGTCAATTAAATTTTAAAAAAATATTGCCAAAAAACCCGACCAAAGTTGGTCAGTATTTTAATTATGTAATTGAAAAATGCCCCATCTGGGAATTGAACCGGGGGTCTGTATTGTGGCAGGATACTATTCTATCACTAGACCATTGGTGCATTTTATTTTAAGACTGTCTTTTATTCGATTTATACTCTTTAATTATATTTTTGCACGAAAATAACCGACCAAAATTGATCGATTTTATTAAAAAATAAAATTACCGACCAAAGTTGGTCGGTTTTTTAAAATGACCGCCCAAATTAACCGACCAATTTCGGTTGTTTTTTTAAATATTAATTTTAATTTATTTTAAATAAAAAACCGACCAAAGTTGGTCGATTTCTTGAAAAATAAATTTCGTGGAACTCAAAAATAGTTTCCCGCATTTTTGCGCCAAAGAAAACCGACCAAAGTTAGTCGGTTTTGTAAAAAAAAATAAAAAATAAAATATTTTGCAAAATCGACCAATTTTGGCCGGTTTTTTTGACCGACCAAAGTTGGTCAGTCGACCTTGGTCGGTTTTTGCCGAATTTCTAGTAGTGAATGGCGTAGCCACATTAAGGATGGTCAAGCAAACATCTTTCGCCGAATAATTATATTGTGTATATAAGTTAAATATTACTTTATATGATTATATATATTATATTTTGAACACCCTTAATACTGTTGAATGAGGTAATCTAACAGTTCAGAGTGTTTAAAATGAGGCGTTGTTTACGGGTTTGAATCTCTGTCTAAATATTTTTATCTTCTCATTTAAACAAAACGGAGATCACCATATGTATCTATTTAACTCTCTTTCAATCTAAAAAAGTTCCTAATAAATAACTCTTAAAACTTAACATTTGTGTAAGACGCAAACAACTAATCTTAAAGTTGTATCCTAAACAAATTTTATAATTTAAAAGTGATACGAACACCCTCGACTTTCTCTTTCCTAAATTTATTCTGTTATCTTGTTTATTTTAGTTTTAATTTATAAAATTATAGTTCTATTATAAGTATTTTTTTAATTGATTAGCTAAATATTGCATAAATATTAATATTTGGTGCACCCATTCATCAAAAATAATTTTATCGATTTTCTTAAAGTTTGAACACCCTTGGCGAGATTCCTGACTACGCTACTATAGACAATAAATTGCGTCGAGAAAATAAAATCAATATCGAAAAATATTGCAACAATCGTAGTATTTGATTTCAAATAATATAAGTGTACAATCTCTATGAAGACAAGAGGGGTTGCTCTGATGGTAAGCAACCTCCACTTCCAACCAAGAGGTTGTGAATTCGAGTCTCCCCAAGAGCAAGGTGGGAAGTTCTTGGAGGGAACGATGTCGGGGGTCTATTTGGAAACAACCTCTCTACCCCAGGATAGGGGTAAGGTCCGCGTACACACTACCCTCCCCAGACTCCACTAAGTGGGATTATACTGGATTGTTGTTGTTGTTGTTGTTGTTATTGTAATCTCTATGAATCCTCTGATTCTTCTTTCCAATAGTAAATAAATTCAAGGACATTTGAGCTTAATCTTGAATATGTAGTTGTTGCCACGAACGATGATCTTGAATTCAACTAGCACGAACTTTGATTTGAACTCGTATTTCTTGAACCTTGATTTGTTCTTTGTTCTTGAGCTTGAACTTGACTTGTTCTTCGTTCTTGAGCTTGAACTTGAACTTGATTACTTGAAGCTTGAAACTTGTGGAGGAATTTGCAGCATTTGTTTCACGAGCTCTTTCTTACTTCTTGTATAACTTCTGATGTCTTTTCTGGATTATGAAGACCCCTATTTATAGTTGTGGGAGGAAAGAGTTATGATAAGAACAAACTCTTTCCGATTAATCAAATTGAAGTGTGACAAGACTGCATTTGATTAGCCAGAACATGTCACTTGCATACGTGGTATGATTTCATTGGCCTTTTAATGTGACTTGGCATGCCTTGTCATTTTGACATGTGGCATGATCTTATTGGCTCTTCCGTTTGACTTGACGTGCCACATCATTTCACGTGTGGCACTAAATTGGGCCTCTAGGAAAATGACATTTTGGGCATAATAAAGTGGGCTTATCACTTTACCCCAACTAAACAGGCTAGCCCAATGGATTAAGATTTAAGACTTATATAATTAATCTACTTATATTAGTCCATAATATTTAGTAGGACTAACATATTTAATATATAGTCCAAATTATTTTATAGAATTTAAATTCAATAAATTTTGTATGCCTACAAATGCGCCCTACTTCAACGTTTGTCGAGCTTTGAAGACGAAACTTAGTATATAAAAAGCAATTATCACACTTCATTTGATTGATTTCTTATAAATGCTCAATTGATCTCCGCACGTATAGTTGTAACTTAAGGAGAATGGAACTTAAGAAGATGTTAGCCTTCTATATAACTTCACGTGACTGTCTCACTAATAAACTTAGCGTTAGCTTTCTTTGATCAATTATTTAATATTGATAAAGATAAGCCTCCCAATACACATAGGACAATTTTTTTGAATTTTACTTGGACTCTTACAAATCCTACTAGAAGTTAAAAGCTATGGTAGGTATTACTTGGATAATGGTTTGTCCAACTCTAAATATGTTGGGAAAACTTTTCATCGCCAGTAGCTTTTCCAATTGAATTAGGAATAGGATACCTAGTCCTTCTTCAACATTGATAACCACCGATCCCACATCGGTATTAACTCTTCAATACCTGTCTTTGGAAGCTCTATAAGTAACGACGTGATTTTCCTTCAATTGGCATCAGTTGTAACATTCATAAGCTACAGTTAGGGAGCACCCACTGTTAAGGCAAATTCTTTCTTTTGTTCTACACTATCTTTTGTTCTCTTTTTTTTGTAGGTTAATAAAAGAAGGATAAGTTCCCCATATGAAGAAGGTGATCTTAGTGTGTGAAGGGATGGGTACTCATCCCCTTCCGAATATCGGAGGTATTATTCTTATGGTGCGAAGGGATGGATATTCATCACCACCCGGATATCGGAGATATTACTTTCAAGATGGCCCGACTATCGAAGAGATTACTCTCAAGGTGACCCGACTATTGGAGAGATTACTCTCAAGGTAGCCCGACCATCGGGGAGATTACTCTTAATGTGGACCGACTATCGGAGAAATTACTCTCAAGGTGACCCGATTATCGGAGAGATTACTCTCAATGTAGCCCGACTATCGGAGAGATTACTCTCAAGGTGGCCCGACTATCGGAGGGATTACTCTCAAGGTGACCCGACTATTAAAGAGACTTACATATCCACCTTAATATTGGAAAGTATAGTTACTTAAGGACAAACCCACGAAGAGGCCAACTTAAGGTGCAAAGGGACTTATATATGTCCACCTTAAGATTGAAAAGTTATAGTTCCTTTTAAGAACAAACCAATGAAGAGGCCAACTTAAGGTGCAAAGGAACTTATATGTCCACCTTAAGATTGGAAAGTTATAATTCCCTTTAAGGACAAACTCACGAACATGCCAACTTAAGGTGCAAAAGGACTTAAATGTCCACCTTAAGATTGGAAATTTAGAAAGTTTCAACTCAAAGACTTGGTGGACTTGATGACATCGACTTAAACACTTAGCGAACTTTGAAGATTTGGCGGACTTTGCAGATTTCCAATTTGAAGACTGACAAACTTGAAGATTTGATGGACTTGAAGATTCGGCGGACTTTTACGCTTCAACCTGAAGAGTGGTGGACTTTTAAACTTCAACTTGAAAAATTAGCATACTTTAAGACTTCAACTTGAAGTCTTGGAGGGCTTAAACAATTCAACTTGAAAACTGGAGAATTCGTGAACTTCAACTTGAAGACCGATAGACTTGAAGACTTGGAGGGCTTAAATATTTCAACTTGAAGACTGGCGAATTTGAGTACTTCAACTTGAAGACTGTAGACTTAAAGACTTCAACTTAAAGACTTTGAGGGCTTAAATATTTCAACTTGAAGACCAGTGAATTTAAGTACTTCAACTTAAAGATTGCAGACTTGAAGACTTCAACTTGAAGACTTGGAGGGCTTAAATATTTCAACTTGAAGACCGACGGACTTGAAGACTTAGAGGGCTTAAATATTTCAAGTTGAAGACCGGCGAATTTGAGTACTTTAACTTGAAGACTTCAACTTAAAGACTTGGAGGTCTTAAATATTTCAACTTGAAGACCAGCGAATTTGAGTACTTCAACTTGAAGACTGCAGACTTGAAGACTTGGAGGGCTTAAATATTTCAACCAAATTTAAGTGCTTCAACTTGAAGACTGCAAACTTGAAGACCTCAACTTGAAGAACTGGAGGGCTTAAATATTTCAACTTGAAGACCAACGAGTTTGAGGACCTCAACTTGAAGACTAACAGACTTGAAGACTTCAACTTGAAGACTTCCAGGCTTAAATATTTCGACTTGAAGAACGAAGAACTTGAAGACCGATAGACTTAAAAATATAGCTAACATGAAGACATAGTGAACTCCGGACTTCAGCAAAAATACTTGGTGGCCTCTGAAAAAACTATAATCGTCCCATTGAAGACACTGATTTACCATAGAGGCTTGCCCCCTGTAAGTCATATGAGATCCAAAATTCAATAGAAGAACGATATTTCAACCCGACTTCAAGTGCTGGCTGAATGAATTACTTCTATCATACTTCATTTGGACAACGATTGGGGCAATATGTATCTTTTGAACTTATGCGACTGAACTTAGAATAAAACTCTAAGTTGTCTACGTACCTCGATGAAGAGGATCAAGTCATACCGTAATTCATAATGGGTGATTTTTTTTATTTTTTTATGTCATAACTTTTGCCTAGGTCGCCTTTTTCGAGGTTTTCAACCTAGCAGACTTTTTTTCTCTTTTTTGTGGCCTGTACACATTTCAGACACATGTGGGCCAGGAGTGTAGGAACATGCAGTTTAGGCTCGTGCATCAAAGGACGTTGCAACTTCAAGGATAATACTTCTTTAAGAATTTGCCATTGATAGGGCTGATTCTCATGCCATCTGCATCAACCAGCTTGTAAGCTCCACTTGAATAAGCTTCTTGCACAACATATGGCCCATCCCATTTTGAAGTGAACTTCCCTATAGGTTTATGGGAAGTAATAATGGGTCTTCGTATGGCAAGAACTTGATTTCCTACTTGAAAGGATTTTGGGCAAACTCTTTTATTGAAGGCACGAGATAATCGAGCTTGGTAACATTCAAGACTCAGTTAAACTTCCAACCTCCTCATCAAGAGCCTCCAACTCTACTAGTCGAAGTCGAGCATTTTATTCATTAGTGATCCCTTCTTGAATAGCTAATCATAATGAAGGTATTTGACGCTCAAGTGGCAAAACGACTTCGACTCCATAGACAAGTGAATAAGGGGTCGCTTGGGTTGGTGTTGATGAGCTGTCATGTATGCCCACATATATTTTTCCATACGATCATGCTAATCTCATTTGGATTTGGAGATAACTTTCTTTAACAAGTTGCATAGAGTCTTGTTGAATGCATCAGCTAGACCATTGGTGGAAGCATTGTACATAGAAGAGTTACGTTGCTTGAAGCCAAAGAGATCACAAATATTGTTCATCAACCTATTGTCGAATGGCTTGCCATTATCCATTATTATGTAACGAGGAATGCCAAAGTGATAGATTATGTTTACTCAGATGAAACTTGCAACATTTTCCTTCTTTACTTTCCTAAGAGCAACAACTTCAGCCTATTTTCAGAAGTAGTCAGTTGCAGCCAAGATATATAGGTGCCCACCAGAGGACTTTGGTATTGATCCAACAACATCTAATCCCCAAGCGTCAAACGGCCAGGATATAACATTTGGGTGCAACACTTCAGGAGGCTGATGAAAAAAATTTGCATGGAGTTGGCAAGCCTTGCATCTTTGAGCGTAGTCCAAGCAATCTTTTACCATTGTCGGCCAATAATATCCCATCTTTTTTATATGAAAGTGGAGCTTTGGTCCAGACAGATGTGATCCTCATACCCCAGATTGCGCTTCTTGCAAAGCTTGGAGTGCTTCATCTTCCCCTAAGCATCACAAGAGTACTCCCTCAAATGATCTTCTGTATAGGGTATCTTTGTAGTAAAGGAAGCGAGGTACACGACGGTGGATTTTAGTCCTTCTCATCGGATTTTCTGGAAGTATCTTGTAGCTCAAGTAATCGATAATGGGTTGTCGCCATTCTTCCTCCTCAGCTTCAGAAACAACGACAATATGCTTGAGTTCATTTTCACTCTTATTTGGTGGCGGTACTACCCATTTTTGGCAGATAGTAACTTGTGCTTGATCAGGCAGGGTTAACGATGAAGCTAGGGAAGCTAAAACATTAGCCTTCTTGTTTTCTTTCCTAGGCACATGTTGAATAGTCACGTCACCGATGCACCCCATTAATGTTTTAGCATAATCATGATATGGGCAGAGTTCAGGTTTCTTGAACTTGTAACTACCTAAAATCTGGTTGATCACTAACTGAGAGTCACCAAAGACTTGCAATTGCAATCACTTTATTTCGACAGCTATTTCAAGCCTAAGTATTAATGCTTGATACTCAGCAATATTGTTAGAGTAGAGTTGCGTCAACGTAAAAAAGTAGGGCAAAACTTCACCTTGAGAAGCGACAAATACTACGCCAGCACCAGCTCCTCCGCGATGTGCAGAACCATCAAAGTACATCTTCCATAGAGGTTGAACTTCAATGACCATTGCGTCCTCATCAGGTAGTTCATCACTTATCTCCCAATCATCCGGTATAGGGTGATCTTCCAAGAAGTCTGCTAACGCTTGTCCTGTTATAGCCTTTTGAGGGATGTACATAATTTCAAATTGTTGAAACTGGAGGTACCACCTTTCTAGTTGATCACTAAGGACAACTTTTGACATCACGAACTTGATGGGATTTGCTCTAGAAATAAGACGAACGACATGAGCTTGAAAGTAGTGCTTCAACTTTTAAATTGAAAAGACTAGTGCCAAACATAACTTTTGGATTGGCAACTAATTCAGCTCATTTGGTATCATCATTCTTCTCAAGTAGTAAAGGGAGTTTTCTTTCCCTTCACTATTTTCTTTGGCCAACAACACTCCAACAGACCTTTCTTGTACTGAAATATATAATATCAACGGCTTTCCAGGTATAGGGGCTACCAAAACTGGAGGCTTCATCAAGTAAGTTTTGATGCTTTCAAGGGCATTGTTATAAGATTAGTCCCATGTAACACCCCATATTTTCGTACGTGGAAGTACGCTAGAAATAAATTGATGAAAGCTCGGAAATGAGATGTTACATCTTGCATTTTTGGACATTAAAGTTTCGTCGTAAGTTTATCGACGCAAGCTCGGGAATGAGATTATTTTGAGGTTACAAATATTATGCTACCTCAAACAAGTAATGAGTAAATTCGTGAACGTGAAAGGGTAAGCAAATCGAAAAAAATAAATTTCGTCGAAATTTGGCATTTTGGGATCAAATACGGCCCAAGCTAAAATACCCGATATTTATGGACTAGTACCATACAAGGTACTATATGTCTATGATAGTAAGGTGCATAAAATGTATTAAAAGTAAGTGGTATTTTATGTAATTTGAGGTAATTCTTAATTATGTGGGTAATTGGTTAATTATTGAACTAGTGGGGGAATTAATGGATTGATTAAGATGAAGGACCGGATAATCGGATAAGTGAGGGGGAACTCACGTGGCAGCCCCCCTTAAATCCATAAATGACTCTTCAAGTCATTACAAAACGTGACAAAAGTTAAAATGTGAAGTTGGCAATTCTTAAGAAAGTAGGAACATATCCATTTATTAAAGAAAGGCCATATCAACTCTTAAGAGCATAAAAGTCTTATATTCATTCTTAAGAATATGAGAATTGGGCATAAAAGTCTCATATATCGGAACGTGATAAGTGGGCAATTATAAGGGAGTGCGGTGTAATTTTTCCTAAGACAATCATACAGATTTTCTCCTACTTCGATCCGCCGTTACGTGTTTCATCGCAATTAATGTGTGTTAGAGGGATTTTCAAGAGAATCGACTCAGGTATGTTAAGGCTATCCCTTTGGGGTGATCTATACGACATAAGAAAAACGAGCAAATGCACAATTTTCATAAATTACTCTATTCGTAGAAATACTAGAAATGCTTATGTTCTTGATTCCCCATGTGTCATATTATTCTATCATCTGTTCATGAGTCTCAGAAAAATATGTAAGTTAAAAAAAAGTTTAATTCATGAGATTACTCAAAGGTATAATGGTTTTATGACACTCTGAAAGATTTTATTGATGTACTTTTCATGCATTGCATTCATGTACATTAACCCATGATCAGATGACGTTATATACGCGTATATATGTATCTATATGTATATGGGATATGGAAAAAAGTTATAGCGTTATATACGCACCACCACCTAATCAGCTGGTATACGTTGATGATTTGCCCACATTGGCCGAGATGATATGATGGGATGCCCTCAGAGGCTTGATGAAGCTATGAACACATATACACATGCATGGTATAACATTTATACGTATATGCATGACATTTTAAATATTAAAGAATTTCACAGAGCTATTCAGATTTACATGTCGAGTATTTTACTCCATGTTTCTCTCATATCTATTGTTTACTGATTTTCATTCCTTATATACTCGGTACATTATTTGTACTGACGTCCCTTTTGCCTGGGCACGCTACATCGCATACCCGCAAGTCCCGATAGACAAGTCAAGAGTCCTCAAGTAGGATATCAGCTCGGCGAAAGATATTGGTGCGCTCCATTTGCTCCGGAGTTGCTTAATTGGTCAGTATGATTAGTACATGCATTGATTGGTATGGCGGGGATCTGTCCCGACCTTTACGATATTATGTATTCTTAGAGGCTTGTAGACAGATGTCATGTATACGGATTCTTGTATGGCCTTGTCGGCCTATGCTTTGAGTATATAAAGGATCATACCGGCCTTATAGCCCTGTACGTCATATGTATAAGTTTGGATTACATGTTGGATCATCCAATGTCGAGTATTTCTCCATATTTTATTCTATTTATCACATGATAGCCTCTTTGGCTCATTTAACTATGATAGCATGATACGAAATATATGTTACATAGGTACTCGGTTGAGTAAGGTACCGGGTGCCCATTGCGGCCCATCGATTTGGGTCGTGACCAAAGTGGTATTAGGGTAGTTCTGTCCTAGGGATTCTACAAGTCGCGTCTAGTAGAGTCTTGTTTATAGGTGTGTCGTGCATCACACTTATAAGCAGGAGGATACAGGGCATTTAGGACTATCACTCTTTCTTTTTACTCTAGATCGTGTGTTAGAGCTCAGTTGTAAGAACTCAATTTTCTAAGCTCTATCTTATTCATAATATGACGACGCCTACATCAAGAAAGATGGTTGGTATGGAATTGAATGTGGCTGTGGAATAGTTGAGTTGGAGCAACTCAATTTTACATCATGTTTATGATGAGTAAATGTAAGGTCTCCAGCAGATCATGTGTGTACTAAGATGTGTAAGCCTCTTGATAAGGGGACTTAAGGAAGAAATATTTGCCCACCCATATGGTGAAAAGCATTGAGAGATTCAGAATGTACAAGTTTAACAAGTAAAAGAAGCAAGATAAAGAAGGGTACGAGGTACCTAGTTAGTGAAGATGATCATTATTTACAATTCAAGCAGAGAAATATAAGCATTCTGAGTTATCTTCAGCAGTGATAGAGGTATGTATAATTGACCACACCCATCCCAGTTATGTCCTATGGGAGCTAAAAAATATGGTTTGAGAAAAAGATGGGATATCAAGATATGGCTGGGGTTAGATTGACCCAAAAATGGTGGATGGATTGTTTGCATTAGTCGACATTTACGAAGGATATTGCATATGTACTAATAGATCTCCTTATCAGACACCCAGATGGTGCACTCTAAAATAGTACAGCTAGATATGAGTACTACAAAGTTAGGCATTGGAAGCCTTGGAAGGGATAAAAATTACCTTAGTATGGCTCTCGTCCCTAGTAGAGAAAGAATGGTAGGCAACCTGAAGAGCCAATGGATGGAACAAGGGGCGTTAAAAGCAAAAGGACGTTTTGTTCGAGTTTTTAGAATAAAGTGAGAGACATAAATGTTAGCGGGAAATAAGAAGAAAGTTAATGAAGCATTATGAGTAAGATGTGACACATGGATAACAACGGTAGGTCAAAAGATGACAACATTATAGAGTCTATTGTCAAGTGAAGGAAAAGACAAGAGGTGGTAAGCCTTGAGACAAAAAAAAAGTATAGGCCATAAAGTCATATCCTCATTTCAAGAAATAAGTTTGTGACTCCAACGCGACTACCAGAAGGAAAAGTTAAACCCAAGGGTAATAGGAACTAGTATGGGCTGGTAAACAAGATAAACTAAACATAAATTAGGGACTGAATGATTTGATAATAGTCGGCATCATGAGAATTTCAGAGATTGCGTTCCGGTGATAGTAGAATGGACGATAGAAGAATAACCTTTAAAAGTCATTCAGGAAGAAGCTTTCCTAAAGCAAGAAAGGTAAGCAAAGTTAAGCTTAAGGGACTATATGTGCCAGTTACACCCTCGCGAGTAAGAAAATTTATTATCCTTGATCCAGAAGGATTGCCGCAAGGTGAGTAAGGGTCATCGATGATGTGAAAAGATGCCAAAGATGAAGAGATAAAACATCTACACGTAGATCATCGTAGCACTAAGTCTTAGTACTTCTCTAAATGGGGGAAAATGAGGTGATGTGGCATTAAGTCGGGATTAAGTGGTTCTAGTAATTATGGAAAGGTAAAGGAAGAATGCGATAAAAATAAGAGAGGGATTAGATTGCACTTATTCAAAGCCTACAGATATGCTACGATTCTAGAAAATTATGCAGACACGATGTCAAGGAGAGAAAGTAAAGGTTCCGGCCCGGGATATTTTTAATAAATAAGGAGCCAGTGTAAGAGGTAAGTTAAGATAAAAGAAATGACCCAGGAAAGATTACGCGAAATACTGATATGAGAATGGGCCAACGAGTAGTTAGTAGTTGATTCAGGGAAAGCCTAGTTATGGCTAGGCAATAAGATACAAACAATTCAATAGATCGTACAAGATAAACATAATGAACCCCAACATGAGGCATTCAATCTCATAGATATGACATTGTAACCTTGAGAAATACTCAGATAGGAGTGGGGGTAGTTAAAGGTACCGTATGATTATTACAGAAATAAAAGAGAATGCCACCAGGAAGGCAGTCAAATATCAAGTTCAGAAGCAACCCAACAAGCACAAAGGCGTGGAGGTAAGTAACTACTGATAATTATAGGCGAGGAAGGGCATCAAAAAATTTCCTCGGGTAAACAAGGTAATAAGCTCGCAGCCTTGCAAGAATCAGGTGGTCCTCCCTAAGTACTACAATGGAAGACTAGTTGGGAAAATAATGAAGAAGGCTCCAACCGAGGCATGGTAACTTGAAGAATGAAATGGTCGTGTAAAATCAGTCTCACTACAACTTTGTATGCGCTCCTTAAGAAAGTGGTACCTACCATGGCTAATGGGTGGGAAGTAAAAATCAAAAGTGATATTCAAGATTATATGGGTAGTATGGAATTCCAATACATATGGAAACTAAGATAAGTGAAGTATGCACGTAACATTGGGGCATAAAAACCAGGAAAAATAATTGCCTACGTTAAAGAAAGCTGAGAAGGAACGAAAGGAATTATTCGATTAGTAATACAGAATTAGCTACGCCATGAACGCACTTACGATTTCGGAATATTATCCATGCAACATATATACTGACATTCATACAACCGTAGAAGACTCTGTATAAGTTAAAAGAATAAATTGAGCCCAGGGCATAGACAAAGGATTGAACTGTTAAAGGATTGCATCATGAATCTTCCATAGAGCCCATGAAAGGCTAAAAGTAATACTAGTACCATGAGCCGCAGATCAGGAGATAGTTTAAGCCTACATAAAGGCTGATCAGAAGAAGGGGAAACTAAGGAGTTACGTCAACGAAATAAATCAAGAATTTGATTATTGGACCCAGGAAATTATAGAAATCGTGATTGAGAACATCACAGAATTACTCTTAATATCATAAGTACAATAGAGATAGTACAATATCCATATTCTATAATGGCTCTATGATAAAACTAGTTAGAAAGGTACTAGCATCATAAGAAGTTAGTATGAAGCTCCCACCAAATTATGTATGCACCAGAGGTGCAAGTATTATAATAGAGCTTCAGGCTGTGGAGGTAAATTATACCAATGTAGAAGGGAGGTTATGAAAGAGATAGATGAATGTGAGGAAATATTTTAAGGTAAGTTAGGAAAAGGTGAAAAACGCACAAGATACTCAAATGCAGAAGGTTGTGAATAGTCCATACTTCATACATAAGTCTAGAAGTGCTGGGATTCAGTATCGATATTGGAGTTATAAGTGGCATATCTTCCAGCCTATAGTTTCTAGGTACCGAGAGGTCTAGTTCAGAGACTAAAGCAGAGTTAGAGACGATGTAATGTCTCGCTTGACATCCTAGAATAACATAAGGAAATATATGGTGTAAGCAAGATTGATGAAAGGTTACGAGTAGTATAAATAGATATGTATAGGTCGCAAGCTAAAATATGATAAAGCGACAATGTTTTAGGAAGACAGAAGTAAGTATAAGAAAGGGCTAGTGAGAAGGTAATGAGAAGGGATAAGTCCTCAAGATTAAGACCATGAAAACAAGAGAGTTGATGGTTTCTCTAAGTTGTAGAAAGCTGAGTATAGCCGAATGAACTCAAAGGATTCTAAGACTGGTAGTATTTAGAAGAGATGGAATGCCGCCCTGGTAATAGAATGAGGGTGTAATTGTGACGAAAGTGGATTTGAAGAAGAAAAGGAAGGATTTCTTGAATTATACAGGATTAAAATACCCACGTAAGGTGAATCCCATTGGGATGCTATGAGATACGATTATGAAAGCTTGGTATCGCCCTAGGCGGATCAGTCTAATCATTTCAGATGTCTCCTGATGAGATGTGAGCCCTAGCGATAGTGTTACATAAGGGATCAAGTTATCGATATTAAGGTGAATCAATAGTGGATGGATAAAAATTACAAGCATGGGATGAGATTAGACCATCATTCTTAAGATGAACAGTAATGAAGAAACACTAAAGGACTTAGATTTATGCATATATGATAAGCAATGGGAGTAAGCTGGAATTTGGTAGTAGACATCAGCAACGATAAATTGAAGTAAGAGTTGTGGTATAGTAAGACCTACATTGATGCATTAAAGTCATACGGATGGATAAACGGGTCTATGAAATAAGATATAGCAATATTCGTAAGTACAACCGAGCAAAGAACTTCAAGTATACCTATAGATGCCCAGGGGGGACACCTTGTCAAGCTCTGTATATGTTTACAAAATAAGGCCTAGAGATTGGCTAAGAGCTAAAGGAAAAAGGGGAGAAGAGTCGCATAGGCGTACTTACAAGGTCAAAGCCATACATGCTGCATGATAAAAGGTAACAACAGTTACGAGATTGAAAGGATTCCGACCATAAGTCATAGTGTGAGAAAAAGGCCTAAAGGGGGAAATGCCCTGGCCTTTGGAATTATTTACAAAACGGTTGCCTAGATGGAAAGGAAAGTACTAAAGTATTCAAAAGGCATACGTCATGAAAAGGATAAGTGCACCAGTCAACATTCGAGGACGAATATTCCAAAGGGAGGAATGATGTTACACCCTATATTTTCGTATATGGAAATATGCTAGAAATAAATTGATGAAAGCTTGGAAATGAGATATTACATCTCTCATTTTCGGACGTTAAGGTTTCGTCGTAAGTTTATCGACGCAAGCTCGGGAATGAGATTATTTTTAGGTTACAAATATTATGCTACCTCAAACAAGTAATGAGTAAATTCGTGAAGGTGAGAGGGTAAGCAAATCGAAAAAATGAATTTCGTCGAAATTTAGCATTTTGGGATCAAATACGGCCCAAGCTAAAATACCTGATATTTATGGACTAGTACCATACAAGGTACCATATGGATATGATAGTAAGGTATATAAAGTGTATTAAAAGTAAGTGATATTTTATGTAATTTGAGATAATTCTTAATTATGTGGGTAATTGATGAACTATTGGACTAGTGGGGAAATTAATGGAATGACTATGATAAAGGGGTGGATAATTGGATAAGTGAGGGGGAACTCACGTGGCATCCCCCCTTAAATCCATAAATGACTCTTCAAGTCATTACAAAAAGTGGCAAAAGTTGAAATGTGAAGTTGGCAATTCTTAAGAAAGTAGGAACATATCCATTTATTAAAGAAATGCCATATCAACTCTTAAGAGCATAAAAGTCTTATATTCATTCTTAAGAATATGAGAATTGGGGATAAAAGTCTTATATTCATTCTTAAGAATATGAGAATCGGGCATAAAAGTCTCATATATCAGAATGTGAGGATTGGGCAATTATAAGGGAATATAGTGCAATCTTTCTTAAGACAATCATACAGATTTTTCCCTACTTCGGTTCGCCATTATGTGTTTTGTCACAATTAACGTGTGTTAGAGGGGTTTTCAAGAGAATCGACTATGGTATGTTAAGGCTATCCCTTCTTTCTTTTGGTATGATCTATACGACACAAGCGAAATGAGCAAATGCACAATTTCCATAAATTACTCTATTCATAGAAATACTAGAAATGCTTATGTTCTTGATTCCTCATGTGCCATATTATTCTATCATCTGTTCATGGGTCTCAGAAAAATATGTAAGTTGAAAAAAAAGTTTACTTCATGAGATTACTCAAAGGTATAATGGTCTTATGACACTTTGAAAGATTTTATTGACGTACTTTTCATGCATTGCATTCATGTACATTGACCCATGACCAGATGGCATTATATACGCGTATATATGTATGTATATATATGTATATGGTATATATATATAATTATATGTATATGGTATATGGGAAAAGGTTATGGCATTATATACGCACCACCACCTGATCAGCTGGTATACGTTGATGATTTGCCCACAGTGGATGAGATGATATGATGGGATGCCCTCAGAGGCTTGATGAAGTTATGAACACATATACCCATACATGGCATGGAATTTATACGTATATGCATGACATTTTAAATATTAATGGATTTCACAGAGCTTTTCAGATTTACATGTCGAGTCTTTTACTCCATGTTTCTCTCATGTCTATTGTTTACTGATTTTCATTCCTTACATACTCAGTACATTATTTTTATTGACATTCCTTTTGCCTGGGGATGTTGTATTTCATGCCCGCAGGTCCCAACAGAGAGGTCGAGAGTCCTCCAAGTAGGCTATCAGCTCAGCAGAAGATATTTGTGTGCTCCATTTGCTCCGGAGTTGCTTATTGGGTCAGTATGATTAGTACATGCATTGATTGGTATGGTAGGGCTCTGTCCCGACCTTTACGATATTATGTATTCTTAGAGGTTTGCAGACAGATGTCATATATATGGATTCTTGTATGGCCTTGTCGGCCTATACTTTGAGTATATAAAGGATCATGCCGGCCTTATAGGCCTGTACGTCATATGTATAAATTTGGATTACATGTTGGCTCATCCAATGTCGAGTATTTCTCCATATTTTATTCTATTTATCACACGATAGCCTTTCTGGCTCATTTACCTATGATAGTATGATACGAAATATACATTACGTAGGTACTTGGTTGAGTAAGGTAACGGGTGCCCGTCGCGGCCCATTGGTTTGGGTCATGACATCCCACTTGAAAGGAATGCCTTTTTCATGAGGTGACTGAATGGTTGGCACCTCCGTGCTAGGTTTGAGATGAATCTCCTAAGATATTCTAGCTTTCCTTTCATGCTTTTCAATTCATGAATATCGCGAGGCTCATGCATTTTCAAAATGGCATCCACTTTGGCTTGATCAATTTCGATCCCTCGATGTCGGACAATGTAACCAAGGAACTTTCCAGAAGTAACTCCAAAGGCGCATTTCAATGGATTCATCCTAAGTTGGTACCTCCAGAGCAATTCAAACTCCATTCTCAAGTCTTTCAGGTGGTCACCCCTCTTTCTTGATTTACTACCAAGTCGTCCACATATAATTCGACATTCTTGTGAAGAAGGTCATCAAAGATATTCTGCATAGCCCTTTTATAAGTAGTACCAGCATTCTTCAAGCCAAAAGGCGTTACTTTGTAGCAATAAATGCCCTTGGGGGTGCAGAATATAGTAAGCTCTTCATATTTTGGTGCCATGCGAATTTGGTTATAACCCGATGAACCGTCCATGAAAGTCATTGACTCATAAATAGTAGTAGCATTGATCCTTAGCTCTAGAATAGGAAGAGAAAATTCATCTTTAGGACACGCATTGTTGAGATCCCTGAAGTCAACACACACACAAATCTAACCATTCTTCTTCCTTACAAGGACAATACTTGGACTCATGTTGGGTATTTAACTTCACGAATAAAGCCAGCTTCAATGAGTTTGTTAATTTCACTTTCAATCAAGGGAACCAAGTCCACCCTAAAGCGCCTTTCAACTTGCTTAACAAGACGAGTGCCATTCTGACTGCGAAGTGATGGATTGCTACTTTAGGGTCCAAGCCAATCATCTCTTTGTAACTCCAAGCAAAGACATCATTAAACTCCTTGAGTAACTCCATATAAATTCTTTCTTGCTGCTAGTAAAGCACTTAGATAAGTGGGCCTCGGTTCTTCATTAGTGCCAAGGTTCACTTTTTTCAAAGCATCCACTGTTGGTTTTACCCCTTCTTCAAGTTCTGGTGGAGAATCCTTTGCATCTTCATCTTCTTGAGCATCCCCATCATTGAAGGATATGTGATAACATGGTGAAACGTCCTCCAATTTCTCATCATCCTTCATTAGAGACGAAATACCATTCTCGCCATATGCAGTAACATGATACGAAGAACCCACACTTTCTTCATTTTTGTCATGTTCCTTAGTGTAGACCACATTATATGGCTTTACCTTCAATACTTCTTTACAGGAAACCACAAGTTTTGTTTGTCGCCTCATTCTAGAAGGAACCAAATTTTGAAAATCCTTAGAGATCTTCTGGATTCTAGGCGAAGCAGGTGTTCTTATGCTTTGATGATTTCTCTAGAACTTGTTTCCATTCTTTAATGGACCCAATCTTTCGAATAAAGAAGTCCTCACAGTTGATTCCAAGTCGATGAAAGACAGAAGGTTTGTTAGAAGCGGCTGATTCTTTTTCTACAATGATATAATTATTGCTTGCCTTTCTTATGGAGATGTGCACTGGTGACAGTTGCTTGTATCCTAAACCTTCACGTGGTTCCCTCGTAGCAGCTTCTATGTAACGACTCGACCGGTCATTTTGAGCATTTGTACTTCACTTAGTAGTTTACGGGCATGAGTAGCTTTGTATGATGTATCTTGATTTTTGTGAATCATCGGTTTTGATTTTAGGTTATTCAGAATTGATTTGGAAGAATGACTCTCAACTAGGAAGCTTTAAATTGAAACAATTGACCAAGTTTGACTTTTTGAGTATTTGACCTCGGATCAGAGTTTTGATGGTCTCGTTAGCTCCATTGGGTAATTTTGGACTTAGGAGCGTGTCCAGATTGTGATTTGGAGGCCCGTAATTGAACTTGGCATGAAATGGCGAAAGTTGGATTTTTGGGAAGTTGGACCGGGACTGGACTTTTTGATATAGCATTCGGATATTGGTTCCGGAAATTGGAATAGCTTCTTTATGTCATTTGGGACTTGTGCGCAAAATTTGAGGTCAATCGGACGTGATTTGATAGGTTTCGGCATCAGTTGTGAAGTTTAAAGGTTCAAAGTTCATTGATTTTGAATTGAGGTGTGATTCGTCGTTTCGATATTGTTATGTGTGTTTTGAGGCCTCGAGTAGGTCCGTGTTATGTTATGGGACTTGTCAGTATATTTGGACGTGCACCGAGTGGCTCGGGTGAGTTTTAGACGAGGTTCAGATGATTTTCATTCCATGTTGCATTGCTGAAGATTTCTGGTTCTAGTGTGATCGCACCTGCAGGGTGTTGGCCGCAAGTGTAGAGCCGCAAAAGCGGCAATGTCATCGCGGAAGCGTGAAGGGGATATAAGCATTATGATCGCAGCTGTGGGTGCTTCGACCGACCTGCATAACTGCAAGTGCGGTTCAAGTGCGTAAAAGCGTGATCGCAGCAGCGGCTTAAAGACTGCAGGTGCGAGAGATTGGTGGGCTAGGCTGTTTTCGCAGAAGTGAAGTTTTACCGCAAAAGCGATGGTCGCAGATGCGACGAATTGTCCGCAAATGCAGAAAACGCAGGGCAGAAGCTATACAAATCGAGGTTTTGATTCTTTTATCATATTTTGAGATTGAGGGCATGGATTGAGACGGGTTTTAGAGCAATTTTCATCACAAGGATTGAGGTAAGTGTTCTACACTTGGTTTTTATCTTATTTCATGAATCTATCTTCATTTTTGGCAATTGCTTGATGAATTCTAAAGAGAAATTGGAGGGTTTAGCCTAAAGTTTCATAATATGAATTTTTGAGTTTGAATATCGATTCGGAGTCGGATTTGAGTGAAACTAGTATGGTTGGACTCTTAATTGAATGGGTTGTCGGATTTTATAAGTCTTGTCGGGTTTCGAGGCATGGGTCCGGGTGTGACTTTTGGCCGGTTTTGGATTTTGATTAAGGATTCGATCTTTATCATTTGGAATTATTTCCTTGGGCTTTATTTGATGTATTTAAGTAGCTTTTGGCTAGTTTTGAGATGTTCAGAGGTCGATACATATGGGATGCCATTTTTGAAGCTTCGCTTGGCTTGTTCGGTATTGGAATTGGCTTGTTCGAGGTAAGTAACACTTATAAACTTAGTGTTGAGGGTATGAAACCCCGAATTACATGTTATGTGATTGGTATTGAGGTAGCGCACATGCTAGGTGACGGGAGTGTGGGCGTGCACCATGTGATTGTGACTCCGTTGTTTCCATGTCACTGTGTAGTGGTCCTATTTTGTTGATATTCATGTTTTCACCATGTGATAAAGTAATAGAGCTGTCAATCATGCTGGATATCATGTTTAGGATTTATGTCGATGTTGGGACCCATAGTGGCCGTTTCTTGATGTCATCTCACATATTTTATTGATATTTCGTACTCAGTCATATTCATGCATTCATATCATATCTCAGTCTCAGTTGTTATTTATTGATACATCATATCATTGTTGTCGGGCTAGTTTCATGACATTGTGAGCCCGTGAGTGAGACTGGAGAGGTTGATGACTAAGTGAGGCCGAGATCTTGATTATGAGTGACAGTTATGGAATCGGGCTGCAGGTCGCAGCAGTTATACTGATTTTATAATAGCGCTTGAGCTGTTGGAGCCCCTCCGAAATCTGTACGCACCCCAGTGAGCGTGGTTGATTATATTGAGGGATGGATCTTCCGTGGACATAGATCTTGTCCGAAGCATTTATATACCTAGGGATGGATCTTCCCCACGGGCTGGATTTGCCCCTACTCAGTACTAAGTGACTGTTGGTCAGTTGATGTATATATTTCGGGATGGATCTTCCCTAGGCCAGATTGGTGATTAGTACTGAGTGATTGAGCATGATTTGCAGAAAGTGTGAGACAATGAGATTGAGTTTTCTGAGAGTGTGAGTACATGAGTCATCTCTGAGATACATGGAATTGACATGCACACATGACATACATGCATAGAGATGCATTTTCCTCATGCTGTACGATAACACCAATATTTTACATAAAGAAAAATAAAACATCTTATTCATTGTTGAAAGGATTTTTGGGAAAAATCACAGCTTTCAAACTTACTTGTATTTTTGATGATTTTGGTAAAGGATTTGGATTTTTCATTATATTCTTGAAAAGCAGAACTAATTTTCTTTTTCCCGAAAAACTATGAGAAAGTTGAGCATTTTATCTCTGAGTTGATTCTTTCATTACTTGCTTTACATTGCTATGAACTATTATTGGCTATTGGTGTTGGACCCGACCTTTGTTCCAGCTCATCACTACTTTCAATCTAAGGTTAGGTTGTTACTTATTGAGGACCTGGGGTCAGTTGTACTCATGCTACACTTCTGCACCTCGTGTGCAGATGTTGGCTGTTGATGTTGCTGTAGTCGACCGGGGCTGGAATTGAAGAAGTACCTGCATTCTGGTTGTAGCTGCCTCTTGTTCATGGTAGTCTTAAATGCATAAAACTCTGTGTATGTACTTTTCAGACAGATGATGTATTTACTTCACACCAGCTTTGTAAACTCTATTCTTAGAAGCTCATGATTTGTACTACTAGTACTTGGAAAATGTATAGGATTTAGATAATTTCTTTTATAGAACTGTCTTATTAAATACTATTGGAATTGGATATTTATTAGTTGTCTTACCTAGCGGGTTGGGTTAGGTACCATCACGACTAGTGGATTTTGGTTCGTAACAGATTGGTATCAGAGCTCTAGGTTCATAGGTTCTACAAGTCATGAGCAAGTGTCTAGTAGAGTCTTGCGGATTGGTATGATGATGTCCATACCTATCTTCGAGAGGCTACAGGACATTTAGGATATACTTCCAATCTTTCTTTCCTTATCGTGCGGTATTGATTCAGCTTGAAGCGTAACTCTTGGAATTCCTTCCACGCATTCGTATGCAAATATGAGCGCTTGATATCAGTTGTGCATCGACGGCTTGTGATTCCGTGGATGAGGTGCGAGATGTAATTTCTATGTGCTGATGATGGGCCAGTCTGGAGGACTTGAGGCTGAGTTTTGACTGTAGCTTGAACACGGAGACTTCGATTATGTGAGCATGTGCTTTTGGACTTATAAGTTCGGTAGTGTCCTTATTAGTAGAATTTGTGGCTCGATGAGTGATTGGATGGCTATATAACGAGTATGATGTGACTACGGGAAGTGTTCAGATTGTTCGAATATGACGAAAAGAGTTTGATTAATATATAAATTGGGTGCTTGGTTTCTGTCTTGATTTGACGTATAATCTCGATTTATGGGTGTGTTGAAGGACCTTTCATGTTGTTTAATTATGGAGTGAAGTAGACTTTCATGTCTTGTTATGAGTTCAGACTTAGGAAGATTAAGTGATTACGTAGTAGATATGGCTGTGAAAGGGTATAAAGAGATGTCAGTTTGAGGCTAAGTAGGTGGGTTATAACCTGCGAGGTAATCTGTGGATGTGTGATTTTTATGATATTGTATGGAGGCTTTCTTTTCTACCAGTGGGTTATATTGGTTCGATTTGAGTTTTGGGTCGATTGTAATAGTTAACCTGACCGTCACGAGGATGAATGCGATATTTGCACATGATTAGAGGAATTAGATGATTTGTGTTACATGAGCTTATGAAAGATTTAGTTGAATCTCACTGTGGTATTATGGTAGTATGGGGTGTGGTCACTGTAAGTTATCATATGCTTTATTCCTTGGCTTTGAGCCAAGTGGGGGAGTCTGCTATCAACGAGTTGATTGCACGGTTATGTGTTGTATTGGTTACAGTTTGAGGCATACTTGTGAATTAGTTATGACTTGTAGAGGTTGAGATTGAGAATGACTCGAGTAAAGAAATTTCTGGATGCGGGTTGTATTACACTCCATGGGTATATGGAAATCATGGTATTAATTGAGTGGTTATTCATGAAGGACGTAGTGTGCAAGGAGTAGGAATTTGTTTGGTTGCATTAGGTGGAGCTACTTCCTTGGGTGTTGGTGTGCTAATGGGGCACAGATCGTTCGGTCAGTTTGGTCGGTGCAATTGAGATTTGAATAGTATGGGAGACTCTCGAGAAGGTTCTAATGAGTTCAAGATTTATATGTAGCAATTGAGAGTTTTTCAGATTTGTATATGGGTATAACTTGAGATTTACATTGGATGGTGTCGAGGCTCGCAATAATTCTATATAATTGTGGATTATATATTCCAGTATCATAGAGGTAAAATGAACAACTTTAAATTTACAGAATGTCTCTTTAGAGTGGGTATCTCGGTTGTGGTATTTTTGGGGTGCTTAAGAAGGGATACATCGGTTTATGGGCCTTAGGGCGGTGTGGTTTCATCCTAGGGTCTTGTGTAGTGAGTTCTAGTTGAGAATCGTGGTATTATGGCGAGGAGGAATATCAATTTGGAGGTAATTCAGAAGGAACTTGGAGAAATAGGACAGCTTGGTCTTAGGTTGGATCAGCACAGTAATGGATACGATCAGTTCTTTGGGTATTTATGAGGTGGTGAGTCTTAAAGTGCTTTGTGGCAATAATCTCGGGTTTGGCGACCAAGGTGGATTTGTTGAGTTAGAGAGATTCAGTCCTGATGGCTAGATTATGTGCAAATAGGTCCCAGAGAGTTCTCGATGGTTTCTACCATGATTTGATATGGGTATTCCCTACTGGCGTGAGGAGCATATTGCGTATTATGATTTTTCTCCTAGATGAGATCAAATGGAAGGTTTCTAACTGATTGAGTATGTGTTTGCTATGACTTGGAGTAGGTTATGAGATTTTCGTACTTCTCGTATAATGGAATGATAGATGTGGTGCGTTGTGTAAGATTGAGATTTACATGTGTAAGGTCACAGTTCAGTTTTGAAGCGAAGGTCATGAATTCTTAGGCAACATGGACGATTTCAGATGACTAAGTGAATGATATTACTATTTGGTATTGCTTGAGGAGAGTGTACATTTTAGAAGGCGCACTATAATTTGATTTATGGATACTTCATCGGTACTGTGGCACTCTCATAGTTGATCGACTGTTGATATTCAAAATTTTGCTATGTGTCACAGAAGAATTAGAGAAGTAGATGTATTAGATATTCGGACGGTGGAGTCGGGATCAGATATGGTGATTTGCGTGTTCTATGAATTTGGAGACTAGGAGTTCTCAGAAACAAATTGTTTCATGGTTGTGGACTATGAAGTTATGGCCGAATCTAGCCAGATAATAGTATGTTTTATGATTCGGTCATTGTGGACCTTCGAAGGGTTATTTATCTATTTGTGGGTGACTAGACTTGATTTGGGGGTCTATTGGTAGGCCCAACTAGGATGTGTATTCTATACTGAGTCGGATTGGTTGGCTCCATACTGCTATTGTTGAGGGATGTGCCATTCGGTTGTTGTTGAGCTTATTCGTGTTCTGAAATGATCTGTGAGTTACTCTTCTACGCTACGAGGAGTTGTGAATTATAGGTTATAAGCACACATGGTGCGGTTCTATTTGAGGCCTTATAACAGAATTTGAGCGAGATGGGAATTTGGGTAGTGCACGATTGATTGCGTATTGGTTATGTTCTTTCGGGTTTGGTGTGGCATTGTGTCATTTTCTTCTCCGTTGTTATGGTAATGAACTTTAAGTACTTGATGTCAAATTGCACGTGGTTATTAATTTTGAGCAGGGTGGCTTGGGGTATATCATATGGGCCAGTGTTGGATGGGGTCACGCGTTGTAGCAGAGTCATGCTAAGGTATAATCCTTTGTGTTAGATTTGTGTGTTATGGTTCTATGGTGTATGATGGATTTTCAGCAATTCGTTGTGGTGGTACTTGTTAAGCTTGTAGGACAGTCTCTCGTTTGAGTCATTTTTTATGATTGAGTACATTTGGAATGTTGCTTATTGGTGCACGGAATGCACGGGTTATAGCTTTAGATTGTATTGATGTGGCATGTCTGTAGAGTAGATGGTATTTGATAAGACGAGGTCATTGGATCTAGGATGGGTGCTACCGGATTTGATTGTAGTATATTTGGAAGGATAATATCGGAAGTCGGCTTAGAAATTGGCTATAGTTCCTGTCGAAGGAGAGGGAGCTCCATGACTTGTTGATCTGATGATTGTTTATGAGTTCTGCATGTTTCTTTCATCATCAATAGTGTACAAAGGTTTTTAGAACGAGGCTTTATTTGATATAAGGTTTATTACCGGTATTGGATTATTTTGAGCAACTACTGTGATTAGAAATTTTTTCTATGAGTATTTGAGTTATGTGATACATCATGTGATTACAACTTGGGTTACGATTACGGTTTGATATAGCTTGTTCAGACTTATACATTATGTAGATGTGAGATTCTGATCTTATAGAAATTCCAAATGTTGGAAATTGGTTCTAAGGTTTATGGGCTAGGTTGAATTAAAAAATTTCAGTTATGTTGTGTTATCAGACCTATATGGGATAGGGTGACATGAGATCACCCCCAGGTATGTTCATGGTAAGGGCACACGACGGTTTGGCAGCTTTGGAACAACTCTAGGCACGTTCGGGGATGAACGTATGTTTAAGTGGGGGAGGATGTAACAACTTGATCGGTCATCTTGAGCATTTGCACTTTGCTCGGTAGTTTACGGGCATGAGTAGCTCTATATGATGTATCTTGACTTGTGTGAATCTTCGGTTTTGATTTTTAGGTTATTTAGAATTAATTTGGAAGAATGATTCTCAACTAGGAAGCTTTAAATTGGAACAGTTGACCAAGTTTGACTTTTTGGGATTTGACCTCGGATCGGAGTTTTGATGGTCTCGTTAGCTCCGTTGGGTGATTTTGGACTTAGGAGCCTGTCCGGATTGTGATTTAGAGGTCCGTAACTGAATTTGGCTTGAAATGGCGAAAGTTTGATTTTTGGAAAGTTGGACCGGAAGTGAACTTTTTGATATCGGATTCGGATTTTGGTTCCGGGAATTGGAATAGCTTCGTTATGTCATTTGGGACTTGTGCGCAAAATTTGAGGTCAATCGGACGCGATTTGATAGGTTTCGGCATCGGTTTTGAAGTTTGAAGTTTCAAAGTTCATTGATTTTGAATTGAGGTGTGATTCATTGTTTCGATGTTTTTATATGTGTTTTGAGGCCTCGAGTAGGTCCGTGTTATGTTAAGGGACTTATCGGTATATTTGGACGGGGTCCCGAGTGGCTCGGATGAGTTTCAGACGAGGTTCAGATCATTTCCATTCCATGTTGCATTGTGGAAGATTTCTGGTTCTGGTGTGACCGCACCTGTGGAGTGTGACCGCACCTGCGGAACCGCAAAAGCGGTAGTTTCATCGCAGAAGCGTGAAGGGGAGCTGGGCATGAGGATCACAGGTTCTAGTTCTTTGACGCACCTGCAGATGCGGTTCAAGTGCGCAGAAGCGCGATCGTAGAAACGGCTTAGAGACCGCAGGTGCAAGAGATTGTTGGGCCATGTTATTTCGCAGAAGTGAAGTTTTACCGCAAAAATGGTGGTCGCAGATGCGACGAATTGTCCGCAAATGCGAAAAACGCCGGGTAAAAGATATAAAAATCGAGGTTTTGGTTCTTTTATCATATTTTGAGATTGGGGGCTCAGATTGAGACGATTTTTGGAGCAATTATTATCACAAGGATTAGGGTAAGTGCTCTACACTTGGTTTTGATCTTATTTCATGAATCTATCTTCATTTTTGGCAATTGCTTGATGAATTCTAAAGAGAAATTGGGGGTTTTACCCTAAAGTTTCATAATGTGAATTTTTGATATTTGAACATCAATTTAGAGTCGGATTTGAGTGAAACTAGTATGGTTGGATTCGTAATTGAATGGGTTGTCGGATTTTATAAGTCTTATTAGGTTTCAAGGCGTGGGCTCGGGTGCAACTTTTGGCCGGTTTTGGATTTTGATTAAGGATTTGATCTTTATAATTTGGAATTGTTTCCTTGGGCTTCATTTGATATATTTGAGCTGCTTTTGGCTAGTTGTGAGACGTTCGGAGGTTGGTACACACGGGATGGCGTTTTTGGAGCATCGCTTGACTTGCTCGGTATTAGAATTGTTCGAGGTAAGTAACACTTCTAAATTTAGTGTTGGGGGTATGAAACCTGAATTACGTGTTATGTGATTGGTATTGAGGTGACACACATGCTAGGTGACAGGCGTGTGGGTGTGCACCATGTGAATTGTAACATTGTTGTTTTCAGGGCACTGTGTAGTGATCCTATCTTGTTGATATCCATGTTTTCACCATGTGATAAATAATAGAGCTGTCAATCAAGCTAGATATCATGTTTAGGCTTTATGCCGATACTGTTGGGACCCATAGTGGTCGTTTCTTGATTTCATCTCACTAATTTTATTGATATTTCGTACTAAGTCATATTCATGCATTCATATCATATTTCAGTCTCCGTTATTATTTATTGATACATCATATCATTATTGCCGGGCTAGTTTCATGACATTGTGAGCCCATGAGTGAGACTAGAGAGGTTGATGATTGAGTGAGGCCGAGAGCCTGATTATGAGTGATAGTTATGGGATCGGGCTGCACACCGCAGCGGTTATACTGATTTTATGATAGTTCTTGGGCTGTAGGAGCCCCTCCGGAGTCTGTACATACCCCTAGTGGGCGCGGTTGATTATATTGAGGGATGGATCTTCCGTGGACATGGATCTTGTTCGAAACATTTATATACCTAGGGATGGATCTTCCCCACGGGCTGGATTTGCCCCTACTCAGTACGGAGTGATTGTTGGTCAGTTGATGTATATATTCCCGGATGGATCTTCCCTAGGCCGGATTGGCCATATACAGTACTGAGTGATTGAGCATGATGAGCAGAATGTCTGAAATAGTGAGATTGAGTACTCTGAAAGTGTGAATATATGAGTCATCTCTGAGATACATGGCATTGACATGAACACATGACATACAGGCATATAGCTGCATTTTCCTCATGCAATACGGTATCACGTCATTCATGACTTCTCACACATATTGGTATATGAGCATAGAGAGATATTTTACACTTGCTATCTGGGGAAAAAATGAAACATCTTATTCATTGTTGAAATTTTTTTGGGGGAAATCTTAGCTTTCAAACTAACTTATATTTTCGATGATTTCGGTAAAGGATTTGGGTTTTTCAATGATATTCTTGAAAAGCGAAACTATTTCTTTTTCAGAAAAACTATGAGAAAGTTGAGTATTTTATCTCTGAGTTGCTTCTTTCATTACTTGCTTTACATTGCTATAAACTGTTATTGGCTATTGGTGTTGGACCCAACCTTTGTTCCAGCTCGTCACTACTTTCAATCTAAGGTAGGTTGTTACTTATTGAGTACATAAGGTCGGTTGTACTCATACTACACTTCTGCACCTTGCGTGCAGATGTTGGCTGCTAATGTTGCTGTGATCGACGGGAGCTGGAATTGAAGACGTACCTGCGTTCTGGTTGTAGCTGCCTCTTGTTCATGGTAGCCTTAAATGCATAAAACTCTGTTTATGTACTTTTCAGACAAATTGTGTATTTACTTCATACCAGCTTTGTAAACTATATTCTTAGAAGCTTATGATTTGTACTACCAGTCCTTGAGAAATGTATAGGATTTGGATAATTTCTTTTGTATAATTGTCTTATTAAATACTATTGGAATTAGATAGTTGTTAGTTGGCTTACCTAGCCGGTTGAGTTAGGTGCTATCACGATTACTGGATTTTGGATATCGAGTTGTTGTATCCAGCTTTTGCAAATAGCCTGTAAGAATTAGGATCAAAACCTTCACCTGTTCGCTTTGTAGGGAATGCCACATTTTGCAAATGATTTTGGGCCACAAACCCTACAAGTGGTGTTGAGGACAACTTTACTGCCTCAATTCATTTGACCGGAAGAGTTAACCCTTTTAGCATGTTAGTTTGGAGATTAGATGTTTCACCTTCATCTTTCTTCTTTTTAGGGACATATTGGAGCGTAGGAGTTACTTTCTTACCGTAAGACACAATATCGTCTCTATAAGATTTATTCGCATTAGGTTGTACCTCCTCAGTAACAGTTTTGGCTTTACCAGTAGTCACCTTAGCCTTTTTAGTCGTGGACTAGTCATTCTTGCCATTCATGACATCATCAACTTTCAGCTCCTTCACAATACGGTTCTTCAAGTAGAACTTTGCATTAGTGAAGTGTGACTCAGCCTCATTGAACGGCTCGTCTTCAGCAACTATCTTCTTCATGAATTCGCCCTTGTAGTACTTCAAACATTGATGGTAGGTAGATGGAACCACTTTATTCTCATGTATCCAATGCCTTCGAAGCAAGACGTTGTATGAAGTCTTTGTATTGATCACATGCAGCCATACACTTGATTTCATATCTTCAATGGTGATCCCCAACCTGATCGCGCATATGCCTCTTTGCCCCCCTTGGTTGAATCCTTGAATCATCACACGACTTTCCGAGAATTCATTCATGGGAATGTGGAGTTCTTTCATAGTGAGAATTGGAAAGATGTTCACTGAGGATCCTCCATTGACCAAAATTCGATCTACTCTTTCATTGTGCATATAGCCAACCATGTATAATGGGCGGTTGTGAGGAGTTCACCTAGTAGAAAATCATCATTCGTGAACATAACGTTTTCCTCACAAGCATTAACTTCTTGAGGAATGTACTTGATGAGCTTTTCTAAAGATGGTTCCAGTGGTAGGTCATCACTCTTTTCTTCCCCTTTGTCATCATGACAACAAGTGGCATCAATACCCCTATGGGAAATCTTCGTGCGGAACCAACTTGGTAAGAACTCCTCTAAGGTCACCGGATGTCGTGGCTTTTGAGGGTGGTCCACCTCCACTTTTGCTTTCTTTAAATTCTTAAATGGATTCCATATCCTTGGTCTTTTCACCATTATTTTTCTTGTTGGTTGTTCTATTGACTCTTTTCGTGGGCTCCTTTTGTGGCGCCTACGACTAGTCACCAACGTCCAACCTTCATCATCATCATGGTGATCTACTTTGACTCCGTTATTCTCCAGTAATTCTTCATCTTTGATTTTTGTTAAACTACCTAGCTCACCTAGACTGAATGAGCTAAAGGTGATAGAGACTTGGTTCGTACTCGTCTTCTCATCTTCGAGCACGATCTTCTTTTCACGGGCCAAGTCCTTAACTTTGTCCTTAAAGACAAAGAACTTCTCAAGAGGATGATTTACAAGTCGATGATACTTGCAGTAATTTGGGTCATCAGTTTTTCCAGCTTCATTTGGCCGCTCCATCTCCGGAAGCTCAATGAGCTTTAACTCAAAGAGCTCTTTAAAATTGCAGGCACATCAGAATCCAGAAATAGGTACTCCTTCTCTTGCATTTTTTTCAGAGTCAACTTTCCACTTGGATTATCTTAAAAAGAAGTGGATTTCATACTCTGCTTCTTGCTCACCTTCACCTCAAACATCACATGTGATGTTTTTACATTCATAGATTCTTTGTTTTCATACTTGGGTACGAACTTGCTCCATTTCCTGACTTCTTGCGTTGGTCGTTCCCTTTGCGAGGTTCGTAGATGGGCAACGTTTTATTTCCAGTGGAGTCCATGCTCAATTCTATGTCATGGGCATGAGTTACAAGCTCTTCAAATGTGCTAGGCTTTATACCTTGCAAGATGTAGCGCAATCTCCAATGCATGCCTTAGATTCACATCTCTATACCAGAAGCTTTACTAAGCCTGTCTTTGTAGTTGAGGCTTGCATTCCTCCAACTATTGATAAAATCGATAACTAGTTCACCCTTCCGTTGACGAGTATTTGTAAGTTCCACCATGCTCACAGTGTGCCTTGTGCTATAAAAGCGATTGATGAATTCTTGCTCTAGTTAATCCCAGCTATTAATAGATTCCGCCTCGAGGTCTGTATACTAATCAAAAGCATTTACTTTTAACGAGCGGAAAAACTTCTTGATGAGGTAATCTCCGTAAGTCCCAGCCTTGTTTCATGTCTCAACAAAGTGTGCCACGTGTTGCTTTGGATTAACTTTTCCATCAAACTGGTGAAACTTTGGAGGTTGATAGCCAGCAGACATCTTCAACATATCGATCCTTGCAGTATATTGCTTTGCGTATGTAGCAACTTCATACTTCTTTTTAATAGTTCCTTAAATGAACTCCTTCAGTTGATCGATTGGAATCATCCATTTAGATGAGACAAGGATAGACTTAGCGGATGCTACTTGTTTTGGGGGAGAATTACTCCTAGAACCTCTGGGAGCTTGCCAGGTGCATGGGTGGACACTTCTTCTATCAAAATTTCCACTCTGTCTGTTAGTTTGTCAATTTTAGCATATTGATTATGCATGCACTTGGTCAAGCCAGCGATTGCTTCCGTCGAGTTTGCCAACTACTCTTCCACAGATGAAATGTTTGTCACCATGGCTTGCATGATTATTGTGGATAATGGGGAATAGCATGGATTGTCACACAGGTTGATTCTCGAATGGCTCACACTATGCAATGTAAGTGGGGAAGATCCATCACTTGAAATATCATAATCTTCCTTCACAATAGAGTTCTTGGATCCGGAGAGGTCAAGCAGAGCTAGAGTTTTCTTGATCTTTTCAGCAATATCGATTCCTCCTTCGGGCATGTTCGTAGAGGATCTTGCACCTTTTGAGGATGAAGATCCAAAAAATAGTGGTTGAAGCGGACGACACTTGGAGTGTTTGTTGTCCTAAAGAGTTTGCTTTGCTCATCGTAACTGGTCCGAAGCTTCCAAAGGTAACATCGAGGATGTTTTCCACATCAACATAGAACCTGGAGTTAGCAACCTTGGTAGATGTTGATCTGGAGCTGATTTTCTTTGAAGCCATTTCAACATTCTTGGGCTTTGGTGATTTAAAAGTTGAGATGACAGGTAGAGATTGTCCCCCTGGGTATGCCAAAATTTGTAGACAATAAATTGCGTTGAGAAAATAAAATCAAGACTAAAAAATATTGCGACAATCATAGTATTTGATTTCAAATAATATGAGTGTACATTCTCTATAAATTCTCTGATTCTTCTTTCCAATAGTAAATAAATTCAAGGACCCTCGAGCTTAATCTTGAATATGTAGTTGTTGGCATGAACAATGATCTTGAATTTAACTAGCACGAACTTTGATTTGAACTCGTATTTCTTGAACCTTGATTTGTTCTTCGTTCTAGAGCTTGAACTTGACTTGTTCTTCATTCTTGAGCTTGAACTTGACTTGTTCTTGGTTCTTGAGCTTGAACTTGATTTGTTCTTCGTTCTTGAGCTTGAACTTGACTTGTTCTTCGTTCTTGAGCTTGAACTTGACTTGTTCTTCGTTCTTGAGCTTGAACTTGATTTGTTCTTCGTTCTTGAGTGTAAATGCCTAATTTTTGCTCTTTCTTTTTTTCTCTCTCTTAGATTATATCTTTTAATATTGTTGGGTGTGTACTTTTATCTTTTATTTTTATTTTTTTAGAATTAGTTTATTTTAAATAGTTGATAAAGGGGATAAGGGATTGGGCTAGCCATTTTAAAGACAAAATCGGCCTAATTTGGACCAAAATCGGGCCCTAGGACCCGGTCCAGGTTTGTAGTATGAGAGATGCCTCAAAACTACGTCGTTTTGATAAGTGATGAGACATTAAATCTCATCCGTTCATATCACTTTGATCTAAGGGTTCTCATTCACTCTCCACTCTATGTATATAAGGCCTCAAGATCAGAAATTTGGCCCCCCATTTATTCCTATTTCTTTTCTTCTTCCTCTCTCCTCAATCTCTCATCACTCTCTCGTCTCTCCGCCACTCCCCACGGTGGCTCCACCGACCGAAAATCGCCACCACCGGCGGATGTCGCCTAAATACCACAAAATTTACACCATTCTTCTCCCCTCACTTCCTCCTTTCCAAATTCACAAACCAAATCCCTCCTAAACTCCACGAATAAACCAAAATCCGAAAACCTAGCCCACTTTATTTTGTAAATTCGTCGAGTTTTAGACCTCTCGTTCATAAAATACTTACATAGGCTTGTAGAGCTCCACATGATCTATCATCCTATGTTGATTTTACCCCAAAACTCCGATAGAAGTCCGGCCGGATTCCGGCAACCACCACCACCCCATTGCCCCTTGTTGTTTTAGCCTATTTGACCCAAATACGTTCGCTTTTCTCCAGCACGACGTTGAAACTCATTGGATTCAATGTGTGGTAGAAATAAACGCCCGTTTTAAGGTCGGACAACCACCATCCGACACCTTCGGCATTTCCTTGTTGTTTGGGCTGGCCTCAATTTCCTCGTGTGGTAAAACCTTTATCCATTTCCCTTTTTTCTAATTTTTGGTTCTGTTTATTAAGACTAGGATCATATTTTAGTTTCTGTCTCGTTTAATCTCACGTAATTGGGTAGTATTCAATTTCAATTAGTTTCAGTTTTGTTTCAATATCATTTATAACATTTATAGGTAGTTTTAAGTGTTGGTTTTGACTCTTGTATATTAGTTTGAATTACGCATTTTGTTTCAAAGTTTAAGTCTTTTGTTAATATGTACTCGTTTAGTGTTGTTTGTATTAGTCGTGTTATCCGTTTTGATTGGCATATCCTGGGAAGCATGATCAGTTCTATTAGTTTACCTTGTTTTTATCTTTTCATGTTTAACTAGATGATATTTCCTAGATTCAAATCATGTTTTGGTTTGGGACTAGCAGTTGGTAGTTTGGTTGTTTCATGTTGGTTCAAGACCATCGTTTGACAGTTAGATTGATTAGCTTCTAGTTTTGTTTGTTAGTTCTTCTGTTAACTGATTGATATAGGTTATATGAAGTTTAGTTAGATTGTTTATTTGTGTTAATTTATCATCGTTCAAAGGCATCAGTGATCTTGATTCATTCTGAAGTATGGTTAATTTGTTTAGTTGAGTTATTGATCTTTTCAAGTCATGAGTTCATTTGTTCTAATGAATTGATAGTCTATAGGTTGAATGCCTGATGATAGTCTGTTTTAAAATGCTTAGCATATTATCACTTCAACAGTTATGAGTGTATTTTAGTAAGATTTGAGTAATATGAGTCATGTATTTGGTTTGAACATAGAATCTGGTTTGAGAGGGAAAAAAGGGAGAGTACTTGAATATAAGGTCCGTGTTTGGTTGCTTTCACTATTGCGGAATTTTTTGGAGTACAATACTCCAAAATTCTGTCCACGGTTGGTAAGGCACACTGTTCATTGGACATATTTCTGGTTTTGGACAGATTTTGGGTCAAAAATCTATCATTTTGGATAGATTTTTGGCTAAAACAAAATTTGTCCCAAGAGTCTTTCTCCTCTCCTATAAAGGTAAGGTCTTTCCATATACTCTAGGACATAGTCTGAATACCCTTTACACTCTATCACACATTATGACAAGTTTTTTACACACATCTTTAGTGCTATTTTTAAAGACAAAAAACATGAGAGAAAAATTAGTAGCTGAACATAAAGAAAGTAAGCTGAAATTATGAGTGAATTTTAGAGTACAAACTTTTAGTAAAGTATAAGTCTTCTTTAGAATTGGATCTGAGTCTCTTCTCTAAGGTTTTCGGGTTGTTTTAATACTTATTTGCTACTGCATTGTTACTGTTTTTGGCTTCTTTTGTTACTGAATTTCACCCCCTCTCCCTGATTTTTTCCGATATCCACGTAATTCTCTTAAAATGCTATTGCAATTTTGAGTTAGGATTGCATGGAGACGAAGCAATTTGAAGTTCCTTTTTTTTTTTCTAGTTTATTCTAAGCTTTAAAAGCATTCTGTTCTTGTCAGGTTTTGTGTGTGAGTACATATGATAAATTTTAAATTTCTATGAATATTCCAGCTGGCAACATGCTTTAAACCTCTTTAGTTCATAGCTGCTTTGTTATTATGACTCATTGTCACCTTGGTTTCATGATAAATTGCTAGTAAAAATAGAAATGTTAGTGATATATGTTTCAGGTGTTTAAGTTAGTAGTTTTGAACTTTTTTGAGATAAAAGTCCTCTGACACTCTGTCTTGACAAATGCATGACTATACAGCTTTATGATTGTATTTTGCTAAGTATGATTAATTGTGGGAATTCATAAGCTAAAGTAACATTCTCTCTTTCTTTTGCTCAATTTCATGCATTTAATTTTCCTTTATCTTTTGTTTGCTTATGGTTACTTTATTCTTTCAGTTTCTTTTAATGTGGTAGTTAATAGCCTTTAGTATTAATAGAGTGGGTCATAATATTAGATTCAAGAATTAGCTTTTTTGTTATATATATAATTTTATTTTGCTGGTCATGCCTAAAAAACAATAAGTAGCTAGCCCATTCCTTAAATAGTTGGGGCCTTTTTATATTTTTCTTAAACAGGCAGTACCCCATTTCCATGAAATACAAGTTGGCCCATTTTCTCAAATAAACTAAACTGACCCATGTTTAATTAAAAGTTGGTCAGCTTAATTTAGCCATCAATTTTTAATAATCTATTTTTCTTTTAAATAATTTAATCATACTTAATTATTTTTAAACGCTAGGCAACTAGTAGGCACACTTTGACAATTTAATATTATTCAAAAAATTTATTTATTTATTTTTGTAATAAATAAAAGCGGAAATAGGAAAAGCATAAAAATCAAATAAATCACAGTTCTCCAGAATTAATTCAAGCCAAGTTAAGTCAATAAAGCGACTATGCTAGAACCACGGGATTTGGGGAATGCCTTACACCTTCTCCCCGGTCAACAGAATTCCTTACCCGGACTTTGTTTTTTCGCAGACCAACATGAAAAGAGTCAAATCTTCCTTTGAATGGGGATTCAAATAAAAAGGTGACTTGGAACGCCCAAAAATCAATTCCAAGTGGCGATTTTGTAAATAAAAAATCCTTATTCAAGTTTGTCACTTTAATTAGAAAAAATCTTTAACCCACAATCCATATAATAACACATATCTTCTTTTGGGGGGTAAAAAGGGGTGTGACGGCTCTGGCAACTCCACTGGGGACATTTAAGAATTCGAGCTTGTACATTGACTTTATGTGGCTTTATTAATTTTTTGTATATAACTGTGATCTATTTGGGCCTAATGTGCTACTTTCCTGCTCTTTACCGCTTTGATATTGTTGAACTGTATTATAAATTGTCTTCTTGCGCGCCCTCTCTAAGTCTACTGAATACAACCTCGGGAATCGCAGATATTGAGATAAAGCCGGTGGGCCTAGGCTCCCGGTGAAGGATTATTAGTCACCCATATTTAAGAACGGGGAGGGTCCAGTAGTTAAGCTGGAGAAGTATTGCTCCCGGTACGCTACCCCTTCCCAACTCGAGTTGTCCGCTCGTTTTATGGCCAGTCTAGATACACCTCATCCCCTAGGATTTTTAAAACCTAGAAGAACAAGTCACATGCCTGGTTATCCCTAGTAGGATCGTTTTGTTGCATCATATGCATTTGACTTAGCGAAGCTCGGCATAGGGGCCGGGTCTGTATAAGATAGGTATCCTTTTTGAGACCATCATGTTCACTTATGTGCTACGTGTTGCATCATTTGGAAGGCTTGCTTGCATTTGTTGACCGGCTTTAGAAAATTAGTTGAGCGAAAAAAAAAGAAAAAAAAATCATTCCCCCAATTTTGTACAAATAATTCGTTTTTACTAAACAAAAAATAAAATAGAAATGTTGTAGTCTTGGTTTGACATACGCAGGTCCGATTCTCACAATTTCAATGGGGTATGTAGGCAACCTTCATCAGGTTTGGCCCCCACTTTTGCAAGAGTTTTCGAAATTGGTGTGTCCATAATATTTGTTTTAAATAAATAAAAAATCTCAATAGTTTTGTTGTTTTTTTCTCTTTTTCATTGTTTTTGTCTTTACGTCCGATCATGTTTTTCAATACAACCTCGAAACCTTCTTCGAAACCGTCGAAGGGCTGTTTTCGTAGATATAGGTAATATTTTACCATTTTTCCCCAATGTTGAACTATTTTTGCCGAAATAGCCTTAAAAACTTTCTCGGAAGTGTCGAAGGGCTATTTTCATACAAAATGATTACTTTGCTCGTTTTTAACACCTTTTACCATTTCGTCTTTATTTTTGACCGTTTTTGCCGGGACAGCCTTTCAACCTTCCTCGGAAGTGTCGAAGGGCTATTTTCGTAAAAAGAGTCATTTTGTTTTTGCCATGTCGTCCTTTGTTATCGGCCATTTTTGCCAAGTCAACCTTATAGTTTTTTTTGAAATGGGTGTTTTCTTAAAAAAATAAGCTTTTATTTATTTTTAACCCGCTTATCCATGTATTCAGATGTTTTTACCAGGACTGCCTTAGTATTTTTCTTGGAGATGCTGAAGAGCCATTTTCATAAAAATAACCATCTTGTCCTCTTCGTCACATTTCATCATTTTGTCCTTTGTCTGGCCATTTTTGTTTCCTCAGCGAGATACCTGAGTAATCCTTCTAAAGTCTAGCCTTCCTACCATAAGAAATTTGTTTGTTGTCTTATCCAAAAGTCTGCTTTGTGTCATTTCTTTGAGTTTAGATTAGGACTTGACCTCATAATTTTATTTATATAGGTATGATATGTATTCAGTTAGTGAGAGACCTGACAAGAGGCCGAGAGATGAAGATCACTCACCGTTTAAGATTGTCAACAAAGTGACCAGTTTATTAAAGTGATGGTGGAACAACATGGACGGGTTTGAGCAAAGAAAGATCGAGGATCATTTGAAAAATTTGGTAAATATTATGGAGATTGAGCCCAAGCGAGAACTCATCGAGGCTTTAGTTTATTTCTAGGATCCGAAGAATAATGTGTTTCATCTCAATGGGTTTGAAATGACGCCTACCTTGGAGGAATTCGCTGAATATGCAGATCTAGGGCACAAGAGTCGAACAAAGAGACTTTTGGCTCCCAAGGATGTAACTGCTACCAAGTTCCTTGAGCAGATGTGGATCAGCCACATCGAGATAGCACATGTGGTGCAAGGGCAGGTCCGCCAAGATTTCTTGTATGACAGGTACGGACATGAAGGGGGGTTCTCAAAATATGGGACGAAGCTGGTTAACAAACAGAAGCAACACACATGGCGAGGCCATGGACGGAAATCATTTATTGTAGCTTTCTTGGGGTGCATGGTCTTCCCAAGAGAGGATCGAAAGATCAACATTCGGTTATCTGGGATAGTCACAGCCATGATGAAAAGCAATGATTCCTCCATTCTTCCAATGGTGTTAGCAGATACCTTCTGTGCCTTGACCAGGTGTTGGGAAGGAAAAGGTTTCTTTGAAGGTTGCAACCTCCTTCTCCATATGTGTTTCATGGATCATATTTTTCGTCGTCCTTATTAGGTAGACCACCGTACTTGTTAGGGTAATCATGTTCGCCAGTATAATGCTAGGTTGAAGAGTGAGCTCGAGATTCGCAGTTTTCCAGAAAGTGTCCAAGATTGGAGGGAGTATCTTCACTCCTTAACAGATGATCAGATTACATGGAATTATCCTTGGTTCACCGCAGAATATGTCATCTATAAGTCATCTTGCCATCCGTTTCTGATCTTGATGGGGCTTCGAGGTTATCAGCCATATGCTCCCATGAGAGTTCTACGTCAGGTGGGTCACAAACAAATAGTGCCCCTGATAAAGACTATAGAAAACTTTATTTAGGAAGCAACATCAGAGGATCCCATTTGAATCTTATGCTCAACGTGTTTTGAATGGCACTAAGATATTCAAGCGTGGCACCATGGTAGCAGATCGAAAACAAGGTGAGCTGAATCCTTCTTATCTTGAGTGGTTCTATAATCAAGATGCTCTCGCAGATAGACCAAGGACAGTCATGAAGAGCACCACAGAATGGGAGGATAAGATTCGAAACAGAGTTAGGCTGGCTGCGGAAGAGATGAAAAAGGGTTATGAATCTGCCTATGGAGCACTACAAGAAGAGCTCGACATCGTTAAAATAGACAGGGATCTACTGTATGATGCTTTTGAGAAAGAAAAAGCTCAGTGGGCATGAGAAATGCAAGCACTCAAAGCCCAAATTTGAAAGAAGAACATAGTCACAACCGCTCAGCAACAAGAAGAGAGAGAAGCCCAGTTCAGGGTAGTCCGTGATCATGAGCGCATGAGTTACGATCCACTAATCAAAAGTTTAAGGGATTAGTTAAAGGGAGTTGAATCAAGTAAGGAGCGCCAGATCGATGAGTTTGAGATAGAAAGACACCACTACCAAAAGGTGATCAATCGGTTGGAGGGGGAGTTACTAGAAATTCGGCGCTAGAAAGATATGGCCTTGGACCGCGAGCGTGATGAGCTGGATCTAGCTGAGACCCGTGGTCAGCAAAATCAAGAGTTGCATTTGGCACAGGAATACATTAGGGGAAAGATCCTCGAGGTGGCCACATATACCTCAAGAGCATGCAGGAGTTGCCAAGGAATGACGCCTGAGCGGTTTGCAGAAGTATCATTGAACGTTGCTCGTCATATATTTGCCGACTTGGAGAGGATATACTGCAATCTTGGGGGTCAGCCGCAGGAACAAGCACCTTGATTACAGTGATGTTGGTGGATACTACTGTAGAGATCAAAGTCTTCTTTTAGTTATCAGTCCTTTTTCATTATTCTTTTGTTATTTTTGAGTCTGTAAGAGTCTTTTGGTATTTTGAGTCTTGTTGTTTTGCCTTTTATCCTAAAAAGTCTGTATGAGTCAGGTCTGGTCTTGTTTATCTTTATGTAATTCTTATTTTGTTTGAGTCTTGTATAAAAAAATTATATTGGAAATCAATGAAAAAGATTTTGTTTAGAAAAATTTGAAAATGAACCACAAAGATGTTTGTTTTGAAAAAAAAACGCTCATGTACCTGAACTACGTAATGATCTGATTTATGTGGCGACATGATACGTAGGCAACCTACAAAAGGTTCGATCAAATATTTTTCAATGACTCTAAAGTGAGGGATCAAAATAAGGCGACTAAAAGGAAAAACGAAAAAAAAAGAAAGAGAAGGAAATAACAGTGTCAATAAGCAATAAGCTGATAAGCCGGAATGAAACATGAAGCCTTCCAAAAGCATGAAGCCTTCCAAAAGCATGTTAGAGATGGTGATATTATAGGAGCATAGCATATCTACGTGTGATTCCTATATGTAAAATGCTTAACCCTAACATATTTGTTGCCTCTTATATAGTAAACTTAAGGTGGTTGGTTTGTGGTGAAGCTGGCAACACATCATTACTTCACAAGATCTAAGGGAGCGGTGGTAATGGATAACAGTGATGAAATCGAGTTAGTCAGTGACAATCCGTAGGGTCAGTCAGTTGAGAAAGAGTCGAAGAAAATAAGAAAATTGAGATAGCAACTGTCAGATGTATATCAAGCTTGGGTTTCCGGTCGACCTCCACCCCAGGGTCCCTCAGAGGGAACTTCCACCATACCCCAAGCTACTCAACCACGACTCCATGCAACGAGCGATCACATTAAACCACCAGGGTATGTGCCAAACTATAGCCTCCATGTTGCCCTCGGTATCTCTAATATGCGACCTCCAGTCGCACCGGTCAGGAACACCCCTCTCATCGTGTCTAGCGCACCGGTATATACAATCCTGCCACCACCTCCTTGACGAGGCCAAACAATGAGCCACTATCTCATGCTTATGTTGGCCAATACTATTCTCCAAATATGGCTTTCAGGGTTTCGGCTCCATACAATCAGACTCCTCAGTACGAGTCACCAATGGAAAATGAAAAACCTACCATGACGGTTGAGCCAGATGAGACGACCAGGAAAATAAAAAGTCTTGAACAGAATATAAAGAACATATAGGGACTAGTTGGTCACAAATGTGTTTATTTTAGTGATCTATGCATGTTCCCTCACATCCATTTGCCACGAGGGTTCAAGACCCCAAAATTCGAGAAATATGAGGGACACGGCGACCCTATCGCCCACTTGAAAAGGTACTACAACCAGCTGAGGGGTGCAGAAGGAAAAGAAGAATTGCTGATGGCTTATTTTGGGGAAAGCCTTGTGGGGGTAGCTTCCGAATTGTTCATTGACCAAGATATCTCTCATTGACATGTTTGGGATGACATGGCCTAGCCCTTCATCAAACAATTTCAGTACAACATTGACATTACGCCGGATCGTAATTCTTTATCCAATACGAAGAAAAAGCCGATCGAAAGGTTTAGGGAGTATGCCATCAAGTGGAGGGAGCAAGCGGCTAGAGCTAAGCCATCAATGGATAACCACGAGTGGATCACAATTTTCTGGAGGCTCAAGAACCTGATTACTTTCAGAACATAATGTCTGCGATAGGTAGACCTTTCGCAGAAGCAATCAAAATAGGGGAGATGGTCGAAAATGGCCTCAAGACTGGCAGAATTGTAAGTCAATCTTCTCTCAAAGCCACCACCCAAGCTATCCAAAATGGGTCGGGAGGTTTGGCAAATAGAAAGAAGAGAGATGAAGGGTCCATAATGACTTCGGGATCTGGAGAAGTTCAAAAAGGGGCATCACACCCTTATGTGCAAGTTCAGAAGGGGAAATCCAATTACCCTCAACATTATTATCCCCCACCAATTCCTCAAAAATATATGGGCCCACCACAGTATACAATGTTCAATGCTCAATCCTACGCTATGCCTCCCAATCAGCAGGTACGGGCACCAGCTCTAAGGATCCCCCAACCTCAACAACAAAATTTTTGGGCACCTTACAATGCTCGTCCTAGGCAGGATTATGGTCGAGAGTAGAGGTCGGTAGAAAAATTCACTCCATTAGCTAAATCATACTCTAGTCTATTCCAGAAGCTGAAACAAATGGGCATGATTGGACCCATCGCTCCCCACCATATGCATCCTAATTCACATGGATTTCAAGCAAATGCTAGATGTGAATATCATTTCGGTGCCTCAGGGAATAGCACTGATGTCTGTTTGACTTTTAGAAGAGCCATAGAGAGACTCATTTCTGAAAAACTAATTGTAGTAATAAATGGCGAGGACCCTACTAATATGACAAATAACCCATTGCCAGCACACAATGATGTCCATTTTGTGGGAATGATTGGCCGAGATCAAGAATACAAGCCGGTCGGTCGAGCAAAAATGATAGTGGGTGCAATTCAAGAAGGAATAGGTCTGGAAGTAAGTCCAAGCCGAGATGTGCCGTTGATAGTGAAAGGTGCCCCGAGCTCAGAAAAGGTAACTTTATTTGTTCCCAAAGTCTCGAGGTTGGAAGTTTGCTCCAATGATCCAAGCCCACGGTTGTATGTACTTGGAGGTCACCCCGTCACAATACAGAATTAGGGAGGTACAAAAGATATAACAGAGCCGATCATAATCAAACCTGCCGTGCAACCTCTTGTGACAAACACGAAAACCATTTCTTGGAACTACAAAAAAACTATAATGACCTACAAAGGCAAGGAAATCATAGAGGAAGTGGGGCAAACTGGAGGTTTGACTCGATCGGGGAGGTGTTACTCTCCAGAAGAGTTGAGGAAGGCCAAGAAAATCAGAGAAGGCCAATTGCCAATAAAGAAACCAGTCACCGAAGTAGATGCGGAAGAGTTTTTGAAAAAGATGAAAGCTCAGGATTATTCAATCATTGACCAGCTGAGAAAGACTCCTGTCATAATTTCTCTACTATCTCTGCTCATACATTCCAAAGAGCATGACCGTGTACTAATCAAGATCCTGAACGAGGCACATGTATCAGAGGAGACCATAGTGAATCAGTTAGAAAAGATGGCCAACAGATTTTTCGAGGTGAACAGAATCTCCTTTACTGATGATGAACTTCCCGAGGAGGGAGTCGGGTACAATAGGGCTTTGAACTTGATGGTCAAATGTCAAGGGCATTATGTAAACCGAGTCATGGTTGATAGAGGCTCAAGTGTAGATGTATTCCCTCTCTCTACCTTGCAAAGCATGAAGATCAATACAAATATAATCCGACCCAGCAATATTCGCATCAGGGCTTTTGATGTCTCAGTGAGAGATACCATTGGAGAGATCAACCTAACTATGCCACGGTTCGAGATGTGCCATCCACCTTACATCAGATGCTCAAGTTCGAACATGACAGGAAAGAAATTATTGTTCAAGGGGAAGACAAGTCTTCTATTTATAAAGACCCGTTAATCCCCTGTATTAAGGCCAAGGAAGGGTATGAGTCCATTGTCTATCAGGCTTTTGAAGTGGTTGTTGTGGACCATGTTGAGGAAGGAAAGACCATTCTGCATCCTCGTTTTTCCACCACATCTGTAATGGTGGCTGCAGTTATGTTGAGACAAGGTTATGAGCCAGGAAAAGGCTTGGGGGCATAATTGCAAGGAATTTCGGAGCCTATTTCTCCATTCAGTAACTAGGGTACTTTTGGCTTAGGCTTCAGGCTAACACAAGCAGACGAAGACAAAGCCAAGCACCTCAAAAAGCATAAATGGGTCTTGCAACAACCTATCCCTCACATTTTCTACACTTTTGTCAAGCCACGACTCCAAGAGGGTCAAAATTCCTCGGTGCATGCAAACATTGATGAAATTTGCCATGGCCTCAGCCAGATGTTTTCTAAAGTGAATATGATCCAGGCTGGTGAAGGCACTAATCGTGCTGATATGCAACTAATTGACCTAGACACCATGCTCACCAACTCGGAAACAACTCCTCTCCCTACAAGGAAAGAGTCTTGGTAGTTTGCTTTTGCAGTTTTTTTTTGTATTTTAGGTTACATTCAGGGTTGTAATCCAAACATCTCAGTATGATTGTTTTGTTTTGATGTTAATCCTTCTATCCTTTCAAATTCAATGAAATGCAGTTCAGTTTCGTATTAAGTTTTGTATCTTTTCTTTTTCTTAAGTCCTGTCACTTTTTTTCATTTTAGTTTTGTTAATGCTGGCTTTAATAACATGACATGCATGAGGAATTCACGCCCAGATCTTAAAAAGCTGTCTAATATCGAAATAATGCATCAAGAGGTTGAATATGATGAAGATGAGTTTGTTGAGGAAATAAAAGAGAGTTGGAACAATTTTGAAAACAAGCATAAGCCCAACCTCAATAAAACTGAGCCGATTAATATCGGAAGTCATGAAGAAGTTAGAGAAACGAAGATAAGCATTCACACTGAACAAAAAACTAGAGATGCCTTGATTCAACTTTTATTTGAATACAGAGATGTGTTTGCTTGGTCTTAAGATGATATGCCGGGTTTAAGTGCTAATCTAGTGGTTCATAAGCTTCCTACGTATCTTTATTTTCCACCAGTCCAACAAAAGCAACAGAAATTTTAAATAGACATGAGTGACAAAATCAAAGAGGAAATAATGAAGCAGCTGAGCGCCAATGTGGTCAGAGCTATCTGATACACCACCTGGGTGGCGAATGTTGTGCATGTGCCAAAGAAGGATGGAAAGACCAGAGTCTGTTTTGACTACAGGGACCTGAACAAAGCAAGTCCAAAGGATAATTTTCCTTTACCAAATATCCACATTCTGGTAGATAACTGTGCAAAGCATGAGATACAATCGTTCATGGATTGCTATGTTGGGTACCACCAAATTCTAATGGATGAGGATGATGCAGAAAAGACGGCTTTCACCACTCCATGGGGTACTTATTATTACAGGGTCATGCCATTCGGTTTAAAGAATGTAGGGGCAACTTACATGAGGGCCATGACCACCATTTTTCACAATATGATGCACAAAGAGATTGAAGTATATGTCGATGATGTCATCATAAAATCAAAGACACAGGTTGATCACGTGTGCGATTTGAAAAATTTCTTCGAACGGCTTCAAAGGTATGACCTTAAGCTTAATCTAGCCAAGTGTGCATTTGGGGTTCCATCTGGAAAACTCCTCGGTTTTATAGTCAGCCGGAGAGGCATCGAACTGGATCCATCTAAGATAAAGTCCATTCGAGATATGCCACCCCCAAGAACAAAAAGGAAGTTATGAGTTTGCTCGGGAGGTTGAACTACATCAGCAGGTTCATTGCTCAACTCACAACCACGTGCGAGCCCATCTTTAAGTTGCTGAAAAAGGATGTTGCTATCAGGTGGACGGACGATTGCCAAAAAGCATTTGACATGATCAAATATTATTTGTCAAAACCCCCTGTACTGATCCCACCTGAACCTGGTAGGCCTTTGTTTTTATATTTATCGGTGATGCATAATTCCTTTAGATGCGTTCTGGGGCAACATGATGCAACATGCAAAAAGGAACATGCAATCTATTATTTGAGCAAAAAGTTCACCAATTATGAGGTTAAGTACACCCCTTTAAAAAGGACAAGTTGTGCCTTGACTTGGGTCGCTCAGAAGCTAAGACATTATCTTTTGGCCTACACTACTTACCTCATATCCAAAATGGATCCTTTGAAGTACATCTTTCAAAAGCCAATGCCCACTAGCAGGCTCGCAAAATGGCAAATCCTGCTCACAGAGTTCGACATCGTCTATGTCACTCGCACCGTGATGAAAGCACAGGCTTTGGCAGATCATTTGGTAGAGAATCCAGTTGATGATGAGTACATGCCACTTAGCACATACTTCCCCAGACGAAAAGGTCTACTTAATAGAGGAAGTAGTTCCAGATGATAACCCTATATGGAAAATGTATTTTGATAGGGCTGTCAATATCAAAGAAGTTGGGATCGGGGCAATCCTCATCTCACCTATTGGACATCATTACCCTGCAACGGCCTGACTTCGGTTCTTCTATACCAATAATACGGCAAAATACGAAGCTTGTATCATGGGTCTGAAAATGGCCATCGATCTGGATATGCATGGACTATTGGTTATGGGAGATTCCGACTTGCTTATCCGGCAAGCCCAGGGCGAATGGGAGACTCGAGACATCAAGCTTATTCCATACAGACAATGTGTGCAAGACTTGAGCAAAAGATTCAAATCCATCGAGTTCAGGTACATTCCTAGGTTTCACAATGAGCTAGCCGATGCCTTGACTACTTTAGCCTCGATGCTCCCTGATCCAAGCAACACTCATATTGATCCACTTGAAATCCAAGTTCAGAATCAACACGGTTACTGCATACAATTGAGACAGAACTAGATGGCGAACCATGGTATCATGACATAAAACGATTCTTAAAAATAAGAGAATATCCAGAGCATGCCAAAGGAGATCAAAAAAGAACTATAAGGTGGCTCGCTAGTGGTTTCTTCCTGAATGGGGAAATTTTGTACAAGAGGACCCCAAATTTAAACTTATTGAGATGCATAGATGCTACAGAAGTGGAGCAGATCATGAGTAAAGTGCATTTGGGGGGTATGTAGACCTCACATGAATGGATATGTTATGGCGAAGAATATTTTGTGGGCAGGGTATTATTGGCTTACTATGGAGCAATATTACATCAGATTTGTTCGCAAGTGTCACCAATGCCAGATTCATGGTGACCTGATCCCCTCGCCTCCTTCGGAGTTGCATCCCATGTCCTATCCTTGGCCTTTCATTGCTTAGGGAATGGATTTTATTGGGCCAATCGAGCCAAAGGCTTCAAATGGGCATAGATTCATTTTGGTTGCAATTGATTACTTCACCAAGTGGGTGGAGGTCATCACTTTCAAAGCAGTCACCAAGAAAGTAGTGGTAGACTTTGTTCATTCCAACATCATCAGTCGCTTTGGTATCGCAAAGACTATTATCACTGACAATGCAGACAATCTAAATAGTCATTTGATGAAGGAGGTATGTGAATAATTTTAAATTATGCATCGCCATTCTACCCCTTACTGACCAAAAACCAATGGAGTCGTTGAAACGGCAAACAAGAACATCAAGAAGATTCTCAGGAAAATGATCCAAAGGTCTAGGCAATGGCATGAAAATTTGCCTTTTGCTCTTTTGGGATACCGTACGACTGCTCGCACATCTATTGGTGCAACTCATTATCTACTTGTATATAGAACTGAAGCTGTAATACCACCAAAAGTCGAAATTCCCTTTCTCTGAATTATTGTAGAATCGGAGATTGAAGACACTAAGTGGGTCAAGACCTGATTAGAACAACTAATGTTGATTGATGAAAAATGGCTAGCAGCAGTGTGTTTTGGCCAGTTATACCAGAAAAGAATGGCACGCGCTTACAACAAGAAAGTACATCCAAGGCACTTCGAGGTAGTCCAACTCGTTCTGAAATGCATTCTTCCACACCAAGTAAAAGTTAAAGAAAAGTTTTCCCCAAACTGGTAAGGACCCTACATCATCAAGAAAGTGTTACCAAAAGGGGCCTTGCACTTGGTAAATGAAGAAGGACGGGTACCAGACATGACAATTAATGCAGATGCAATCAAAAGATTTTATGTCTGATATATGTCCACTGTAGAACTTTCACGCATGGATTTTCTGAGATCGAGATGACGAAAGCTATCATTTGCTTGCTATTCCAAATATGTGTCACTCTTTTGCTAACCCTTTTGAGTTGTATTTGTCTTCTTTGTTTTGCACCTTCTGGAACCTGTGTACTTATAAAAAAAAAAGAAAAAAAATAGTCAAACAACAAAGCTTTGGAGTCATTGAACTACGTCCGACCTGATTCTGAAAGGATACGTAGGTAGCCATATCCTGAGTTCGTTCCCAACATAACAAAAAATCCATATTCCTAAAACTCCAAAAGTGGGGCAGAAGTTTGTTTTATTTTACGGTTTTTCCTATAAAATGGTTCTAAAAGTTGTAATTTAGTTCAAGGTTCTTTTTGCTTTTTCCCTGTTAGGAAATTTTGATCGATCTTTGAGAATATTTGGAGTCCCCATGCCAAGGGCGTTGGGAAACCTCCCGCATCCAGTATCTTAGTCAAAAAAAAAGAAAAAAAATAAGGAAAAGAAAAAGAAATGAGAGAGTATTATCGGTAAAAACCCGTACGGGAATTATAAGGCGATAGTGAGCAGAGAAATGAGAGAGTCTTATTGGTGAAAACCTAGATGGGCACCATAAGGCGATAGTTAGTAGAGAAATGAGAGACGTTAGTTAGCGAAAACTTGCAAAGAGCACTACTAGCCGAATGAGGGTCTTCGATTCTCCGGCATGAGCACAACCAAGACAAATTCAATATGAACATTTGCGACGGATTTTGAGAATTAGACAGCTCAGACGGATCAGGCGTTCAGTCCATAATGCATGTCATAATTCATTGAAGTCGGCACATACCTCCAGATAAGTCTCCCTATTCCTTTCCCCGAAAGTGACACCTTTGTTTAAGTACAGTTCTTTTTCACTTTAGATTATTATTCTATTTTTACCCATAATTTTTCTTTGATTCCTTTTCGGTCTGATCCTGCATCAAAAGCGAAGCAAAGAAATGGCTGCAAAACTAGCTACAGTTTCCCCGTAATATCGAGCACAATTTGGGGCATATATAGCATTGATGAAGGCTTGAATCCATCTGAGATCTCATTTGATAAGGCAAACAAAGTGTTTCAAAGAAACTAAAAAGTCGCATGAGCAAGACCTACTTCATGAGAAAAGTTGATAAGCACTACGGACACAAACTGATACTGGGTGCAAGACAACCTAGTTTGATTTTAAAGAAAAAATGCATTTCCTTAAAGACAAGGGTAGTGGTACCATGGACATCTGGGTATGAAACAGTTGGGGGCAATATTGGAAAGCCAAGGTCTCTAAAAAATGATACAGAGCAGCCGAGCATCTCAGTTCCACGATGACAAAATCAGTTCTTCGACAGCAATGGTCGTGAATCAAGCTACTCAGGGCATCAAGGCCACAAACCAACCACCACTTTGACAACTCATAAATTTTTCTTTGTTTGAAACGGGAACAAAGCAGAACAGAATAGCGACTCTTAAAGGACGAATGTCACCAAATGTAAGCTCCTTAAGACCTCCATTTTCTTTTATTTTTAGCATGCATCACTATTGTTCATACCTCCCAGTTACGTAGCTTAACTCAGGCAGAACTGTTTCGCCTAGGGGGATCCAGCTCATATTTTTGGGTAGAAGTACTCTTCACTCAGGGTGTTTACATAGATTAACTCAGGTAGAACCATTTCATCTAGGGGGATCCAACTCATTGTTCTGGGTAGAAATACTCTTTGCTCAGGGTGTTTTATGTAGCTTAACTCAGGTAGAACCGTTTCGCCTAGGGGGATCTAGCTCATAGTTACGGGTAGAAGTACTCTTCACTCAGGTTGTTTATGTAGGGTGATCCAGTTCATAGTTCCGAGTAGAAGTACTCTTCGCTCAGGGTGTTTTATGTATCTTAGCTTAGGTAGAATCGTTTCGCTTGGGGGGATCCGGCTCATAGGTCCGGATAGAAGTACTCTTCACTCAGGTTGTTTTACGTAGCTTAACTCAGGTAGAACCATTTTGCCTAGGGGGATCCAGCTCATAGTTTCGGATAGAACTAATCTTCGCTCAGGGTGTTTTACGTAGCTTAACTCAGGTAGAACCGTTTCACCTAGGGGGATCCAGCTCATAGTTTTGGGTAGAAGTACTCTTCGCTCAGGGTGTTTTACGTAGCTTAACACAGGTAGAATCCTTTCGCCTAGGGGGATCCAGCTCATAGATCCGGGTAGAAGTACTCTTCGCTTAGGGTGTCTTATGTAGCTTAACTCAGGTAGAACCATTTCGCCTAGGGGGATCAAGCTCATATTTCCGGGTAGAAGTACTCTTCGCTCAGGTTGTTTTACGTAGCTTAACTCAGGTAGAATCCTTTCTCCTAGGGGGATCCAACTCATAGTTCCGGGTAGAAGTACTCTTTGCTTAGGGTGTTTTTGTATCTTAACTCAGGTAGAATCCTTTCGCCTAGGGGATCCAGCTCATATTTCCGGATAGAAGTACTCTTCGCTCATGGTGTCTTACGTAGCTTAACTCAGGTAGAACCATTTTGCCTAGGGGATCCAGCTCATAGTTCTGAGTAGAAGTACTCTTCGCTTAGGTTGTTTTACGTACCTTAACTCAGGTAGAGCCATCTCGCCTAGGGGGATCCAGCTCATAGTTTCAGGTACAAGTACTCTTTGCTCAAGTTGTTTTACGTAGTTTAACTTAGGTAGAACCTTTTTGCCTAGAGGGATTCGGCACTTTATCCATAATACAGGGCGCCAACCCCTGGTTATCTATTTCCTTTTCAGTAATATAGGGTGCCAACCCCTGGTTACGTTTCTTTTAAGTAATATAGGATACTATGCTCTAATTTCATTCCTTTGGTAACACAGGGTACTACCCCGTGGTGGTATACCTTCACATAGTAGTTTATACTACTGTCTTTGTCTTCCTTTCAGTGAATTAGATAATTTATAGCTTTCTCTAATAACTCACAAAATTTTCCTAATGCCAAACTGAGGCACAAGAATTTTGTTCATTTTGTTCGTCTTTGATGGCTTTGCAGGCCCCGCCGTAGAGCACAGATTATGGCGATCAAAGCTTGAAGTTTCAGTTATCATCAGAAGGAAGAAGTCTTTCGATCACATGATAGTTGGAGTTAACTTTGACAATGTGTTAGTAACCCAGCTTCTCAAGATTCATCTTCTCAAATTTTGATCCACAAAGCAAGCAATCGAGATTGAATCATAATCTTTTCTTCAAAGAGAATCAAGATCCAATCTAAGGTCAACACAAGTGAGAAAGTCAAGAATCAAGATTTGACTCCAGAAGATACATAGATAGGAATTTTGTAATTCTTAGCTTGCAAGAATATGTAGTTCTCTTCTTCTTTTGATGTAAGCAGCAAGTAACAGTCAACAACAACAACAACAACAACAGTCTTAACTCCAGTGTTCGATAGTCCCGGCTACCAAATTTTCTCAAAACTACACCGACCTGATTCCTTTATAGCCAAGGATATGTAGGCAACCTCGGAAGCAAGGTTCGGTCACCTTTTTCAAAAATGCTTTCATTAGAGTCATAGGTGAGGAAAATTAGTCATGACATTCACTATCTTTGCATGAAAACTCTTCATGTTCTCGAGCAAAGAGGGGTAGTTGTAAAGGCCTAATTTTTGCTCTTTCTTTTTTTTTTCTCTCTTAGATGATATCCTTTAGTATTGTTGGGTGTGTATTTTTATCTTTTATTTTTATTTTTTTAGAATTAGTTTATTTTAAATAGTTGATAAAGGGGATAAGGGATTGGACTAGCCATTTTAAAGACAAAATCGGCTCAATTTGGACCAAAATCAAGGCCCAGGACCCGGTCCAGGTTTGTGGTATGAGAGACGCCTCAAAACTACGTCGTTTTGATAAGTGAGGTGAGATTAAATCTCATTCGTTCATATCACTTTGATCTAAGGGTTCTAATTCACTCTCCACTCTATGTATATAAGACCTCAAGATCAGAAATTTGACCCCCCATTTTTCCCTATTTTCTTTTCTTCTTCCTCTCTCCTCAATCTCCCATCACTCTCTCATCTCTCTGTCTCTCCGCCGCTCCCCACAGTGGCTCCGCCAGCCAGAAATCGCCACTACCGGCAGATGTCGTCCAAATACCACAAAATTTACATCGTTCTTCTCCCCTCACTTCCCCCTTTCCAAATCCACGAACCAAATCCCTTGAATTCCTCCCAAACTCCACGAATAAACCAAAATCCGAAATCCTAGCTCACTTTTTTTTTTTTTGTAAATTCGTCGAGTTTTAGACCTCTTATTCATAAAATACTTACATAGGATTGCAGAGCTCCACATGATCTATCATCCTATGTTGGTTTTACCCCAAAACTCCGATAGAAGTCCGGCCGAATTCCGGCAACCACCGCCACTGCCGGCAACCACTACCACCCTATTACCCCCTGTTGTTTTAGCCTATTCGACCCAAATGTGTTCGCTTCTCTCTAGCACGACGTTGAAACTCATTAGATTCAACGTGTGGTAGAAATAAACACTCGTTTCAAGGTCAGACAACCACCATCTGACACCTTCGGCGTTTCCTCGCTGCTTGGGTTGTCCTCGATTTCCTCGTGTGGTAAAACCTTTATCCATTTCCCTCTTTTCTGATTTTTTGTTTTGTTTATTAAGACTAGGATCATATTTTAGTTTTCGTCTCGTTTAATCTCACGTCATTGGATAGTATTCAATTTCAATTAGTTTCAGTTTTGCTTCAATATCGTTTATGTCATTTATAGGTAGTTTTAAGTGTTGGTTTCGACTCATGTATAAGTTGAATTATGCATTTTGTTTCAAAGTTTAAGTTTTTTGGTTAATATGCATTCGTTTAGTCTTGCTTGTATTAGTCGTGTTATCCGTTTTAATTGGCATATCCTGGGAAGCATGATCAGTTCTGCTAGTTTACCTTGTATTTATCTCTTCATGTTTAACTAGATGATATTTTCTAGATTCAAATAGTGTTTTGGTTTGGGACTAGCAGTTGGTAGTTTGGTAGTTTCATGTTGGTTCAGGACCATCGTTTGACAGTTAGATTGATTAGCTTCTAGTTTTGTTTGTTAGTTCTTCTGTTAACTGATTGATATAGGTTATATGAAGCTCAGTTAGATTGTTTATTTGTGTTAATTGATCATCGTTCAAAGGCATTAATGATCTTGATTCATTCTGAAGTATGGTTAATTTGTTTAGTTGAGTTATTGATCTTTTCAATTCATGAGTTTATTTGTTCTAATGAATTGATAATCTATAGGTTGAATGCTTGATGATAGTCTGTGTTGAAATGCTTAGCCTATTATCACTTCAACAGTTATGAGTGTATTTTAGTAAGATTTGAGCAATATGAGTCATGTGGTTGGTTTGAACATAAAATCTGGTTTGAGAGATTGAGAGGAAAGAAAAGAAAGGGAGAGTACTTGAGTACAAGGTCCGTGTTTGGTTGCTTTCACTATTAAGGACTGTTATGGAGTACAATACTCCAAAATTCTATCCACAATTGGTAAGGCAAACTGTTCATTAGACAGATTTCTGGTTTTGGACAAATTTTGGGTCAAAAATCTATCATTTTGGACAGATTTGTGGCTAAAAAATAATCTGTCCCAAGAGTCCTTATCCTCTCCTATAAAGGTAAGGTCTTTCCATCTAGGACATAATTTGAATATCCTTTACACTCTATCACACATTTTTACAAGTTTTTTCACACACATCTTAATTTTAAAGACAAAAGATTTGAGAGAAAAATTAGCAGGTGAACATAAAGAAAGTAAGATGAAATTGTGAGTGAATTTTAGAGTGCAAACTTTTAGAAAAGTATAAGTCTTCTTTAGAGTTGGTTCTGGGTCTCTTCTCTAAGGTTTTCGGGTTGTTTTAACACTTATTTGTTGCTGGATTGTTGTTGTTTTTGGCTGCTTTTGTTGCTGAATTTCACCCCCTCTCCCTGCTGACATTTTCTTTCCGGTATCCAGGTAATTCTCTTAAAATGCTACTACAATTTTGAGTCAGGATTGAATGGAGACGAAGCAATTTGAAGTTTTTTTTTCCAGTTTATTCTAAGCTTTAAAAGCATTCTGTTCCTGTAAGGTTTTGTGTGTGAGTACATATGATAAATTTTGGATTTCTATGAATATTCCAGCTGACAACATGCTTTAAACCTCTTTAGTTCATAATTGCTTTGTTATTATGACTCATTGTCACCTTGGTTTTATGAGAAATTGCTAGTAAAAATAGAAATGTTAGTGATACATGTTTCAAATGTTTAAGTTGGTAGTTTTGAACTTTTTTGAGATAAAAGTCCTCTGACACTCTGTCTTGACAAATGCATGACTATACAGCTTTATAATTGTATTTTGCTAAGTATGATTATTGTGGGAATTCACAAGCTAAAGTAACGTTCTCTCTTTCTTTTGCTCAATTTCATGCATTTAATTTTCCTTTGTCTTTTGTTTGCTTATGGTTACTTTAATCTTTCAATTTCTTTTAATATAGTAGTTAATAGTCTTTAGTATTAATAGAGTGGGTCATATATATATATATATATATATATATATATATATGTGTGTGTGTGTGTGTGTGTGTGTGTGTGTGTATTATTAAATAATTTTACTTTGCTGGTCATGCCACAAAAACAATAAGCAGCTAGCCCATTCCTTAAATAGTTGGGTAAAAATTGCACGGGGCGCCCTATTTGGTCGCCCCCCATTTAACCTATATCCATTTTTTTAAAACTTTTAACTTGTACCCACTTTTTAAACAACTTCAGCCCCCATTTCTCCTCATCCTTCTCCTCTTTCGTTTTCTTCTTCTTATTCTTTCTTCTTCTATTGTTGGTGTTGCTATGAAATTTCAGTTCATGGGATGATTGCCATAAGTATGTTTATCAGATTATTTAAAAATAAATTATAAAATAATTACGTAAGTTAGTAGACAATAATTTGTGAATATTTCCACGTACGGGAAGTTTAAGGTCACACTTACTGATTCTTTTCATGATAATCTGTTCTTTTCACGCTTATTGTTTTCAAAATTTATGATTTAGATACTGTTGGCAATCTGATTATTTATCTAGTATGTTAGAAAGCTTTTTCAAAAACTTCAGCTTATATAGTGCTGAAGTTTTTACAAATGAACTAAATAACTTCAGCATCTTATGCTGAAGTTTTTGAAAAAGCTTTATGACAAAACTAATGAATCCAGGACAAAAAAACTTCAGCTTATTTAGTGCTGAACTTTTTACAAATGAATTAAATAATTTCAGCATCTTCTGCTGAAGTTTTTGAAAAAACTTATCTAGGACAAAAAAAAAACTTCAGCTTATTTAGTGCTGAAGTTTTTATAAATGAACTAAATAACTTCAGCATCTTCTGCTGAAGTTTTTGAAAAAGCTTAATAACAAAACTAATGAATCCAGGAAAAAAAACTTCAGCTTATTTATTGCAATTACAAACAAAAACTTCAGCAAATAGAGAACAAAACTTCAGCTACTATGCTTAAGTTCAGCATTACAAACAAAAACTTCAGCAAATAGAGAACAAAACTTCAGCTAATATGCTTAAGTTCAGCAATTACAAACAAAAGTTTCAGCACACTTGGTTCAGCGCACTTGCTACTTCAGGCCCGTCTACTAGAATGCTGAAGTTTTGCGTGATTGTCTTTGCTACTTCAGCCCCATATGTTGAAGTTACGCGAAAAAGTGGGTACGCTTGTAAACTTTTTTGCAATGCGGACACAAGTTAAAACGTGACCCAAAAAGTGGGTATAGATACAAATGCCCCAATAGTTGGGGCCTTTATATTTTTTTCTTAAACAGGCCCAGTACCCTATTTCTATGAAACTCAAGTTGGCCCATTTTCTCAAATAAACTAAACTGGCCCATGTTTAAATAAAAGTTGGTCAGCTTTTTTACATTTTAATTTAGCCATCAATTTTTAATAATCTGTTTTTCTTTTAAATAATTTAATCATACTTAATTATTTTTAAACGCTAGGCAACTAGTAGGCGCGCTTTGATAATTTAATATTATTCAAAAAATTTATTTATTTATTTTTGTAATAAATAAAAGCGGACATAGGAAAAACATAAAAATCAAATAAATCACAGTTCATCCAGAATTAATTCAAGCCAAGTTTAAGTCAATAAAGCGACCGAGCTAGAACCACGGGATTCGAGAAATGCCTTACACCTTCTCCCCGGTCAATAAAATTCCTTACCCCGATTTTATTTTTTCGAAGACCAACATGAAAAGAGTCAAATCTTCCTTTGAATAGGATTCAAATAAAAAGGTGACTTGGAACGCCCAAAAATCAATTCCAAGTGGCGACTCTGTAAATAAAATAATCCATATTCAAGTTTGTCACTTTAATTGGAAAAACTCTTTAACTCACAATCCATATTATAACACATATCTTCTTTTGGGGGTAAAAAGGGGTGTGACATTGAGCTTGAACTTAATTTCTTGAACTTGATTGCTTGAAACTTGAAACTTGTGGAGGAATTTGCAATGTTTGTTCCACGAGCTCTTTCTTGCTTCTTGTTATAACTTCTAATATCTTTTCTGGGTTATGAAGACACCAGTTGTGGGAGGGAAGAGTTATGATAAGAATAAACTCTTTCCGACCAATCAAATTGAAGTGTGACAAGGTTGCATTTGATTTGCCAGAACATGTCACTTGCACACGTGACGCGACTTCATTGGCCTTTTGATGTGACTTTGCATGCCTTGTCATTTTGACATATGTCATGATCTTATTGGCTCTTCCGTTTGACTTGGCGTGCCACGTCATTTCACATGTGGCACTCAACTGGGCCTTTAGGAAGATGACATCTTAGGCCTAATAAAGTGGGTTTATCACTTTAGCCCAACTGGCTAGCCCAATGGATTAAGACTTATTTATTTAATCCATATATATTTAAGCTTATATAATTAATCTAATTATATTAGTCCATAATATTTAGTTGGACTAACATATTTAATGTATAATCTAAATTATTTTATAGAATTTAAATCGAATAAATTTTGTATGCCTACAATTACTATAACAACAATAACTATAGCCCCAGTATAATCTCGAATAGTAAGATCTCGAAAAGAAAAGAATGTATGCAGAGCTTTATCACTGACCTCGAATACATTAGTCTTTGATGATGGTTGCAACAACTTTTTAATTCAATTTTCTTGACCACCTGGACTTGTGAAAAAGTACATTTTAGAAGTTTTGGAAAAAATAAGGGAAACAATTTAGCGGAAAAAAAAAATGAAGAAAAATATACATGTTATGAAACAGTCATTTGTGAGTCTCCAGCGAATTTGCAGGGCAGATATAACATTATTGTTGGGGGTATGGGGCAGGTAAAGTGCAAGGTCGGAAGACATGTGTCCTACCTGTGACACGTGTACTCCATTACCTCTTACAGTATTTCATTCATTTTTCTTAAGGGGCAAGTTTTTGAAAGAAAATTAAGTGGACGTTTGACATAAGAATTATAAAATTTCAAAAAAAAAAAAATGAATTTATTTTAAGTGAAAATGATATTTGAAAATTAGAGTTGTGTTTGGACATGATATAATATTGAGTTGTTTTTGAATTTTTGTGAGTGATCATAGTGAATTTTGAAAAATAATTTTTTGGAGTTTTTCAAATTTTCGAAAAATTTCAAAATTTATCTTCAAGTGAAAATTGAAAATTTTATGGTCAAACACTAATTTCGAAAAAAGTAAAAAAATTCTGAAAAAAAGTGAAAAACTTCTTATGTCCAAACGGGCTCTAAGACTTTGAAATTTCTCAAATATCAACTTATGGTGCTCATCCTTAGTTACGGGTATTTTGGTTAAGAGACGAAGGGGAAGTAATGAATACGCAGGAACAAGCGAAAATTATGAATAAAAAAGACCTAAAACAAAGAATAACTTAATTTTACATATTTGAGTTGAGAATTTTTCTTATATTTTTTTCATTACAATTTTCTCTTTGAAAACACTAGCTTTGACGATTTTTTCCCTTATTCTTTTTATCTTGAATATTGACATGTTTATACAAAGCTTTTTTTCTACTTTATATACGGAACTGTAAACTTAAGATCTAAGAATATTTCTTTGGCGAGTGGTCGGATCTTATTTTTTGAGTAATATTGATAGCTTATATCTAAGAAACTTTTCTTGAAATATTACAAACCATAATACTGCCATAAGGGCATGACCAGTAGTACTAACAGAGCTCAAAAGTAAGAATCATAATACCGTTTTGACAAGGAATAGTCGAATAGATGTCGTTTGGTATGTGAGATAAGAATAATAATTTCGAAATAAAATTTTGGACTAACTTTATTCCATGTTTGATTTGAAGTATTAGCTAATTCTACAATAACTTTTACACTAAAATGGTGGGATTAGTTATTCTATATAAAATGCGGAATAACAAATCTCATAGAATATCCGACCATTGTACCAAACGACCCAACTCTCCTTAATCTTCCAATATGACATTAAATGAAGACATTGGTGATTTTCCAAACTTCCATTAGGTCACCCCCAACAACAAAAATGTTAAGAAAAGAAAAAACAAAAAATTGAAGGCTTCAATAATATAATAAATTCAATAATACAATAGGCATGAGAAATAATACAACATATACACTCAATATCAAAAAATTAAATACTCCTTCCTCTCATTAAAATTTTGCCTATTATCTTCAAATTTATTATTCCCATGGATTTAACCAACATTCCTCAGGCTTTTTAGGAAATCTCTCTGTATCTTGGCAATAATCATAAGTCACAAGGTTCCTTTGAACCCAAGCATAATCCATTTTTTGGTCACTTGATAAATGCCAAGAATTATATTGATCCCACCAATTTTTAGTGGTTGTCGAAACACAAGCAGGAAATGGATCTTTCCATTGACAACCATCTACACTAAAATCTTTATAACTTGAAACAAATGGTTGATTTTTCCAATTTGTTTTCTCCAAACCACCTCTTGTTGCCCAATCATCAGCATTCCATATGCTTGAAAATAAGTACATTGGCTTCTCATTTGGGAAGAAATTATTCGTATAGTTCGCATTTTTGTATACCCTTATCGGTACTCTATCCACGAAAAACCTGCATACACATAAAGATCGATATTAATATAATTCTAATCCTTAACTTGAACAATCAGAATTTTGTACTTCTGTCAGAATTTTTTATCTAGCCCTAATTAAGTATATATTGTAGCGTTATCCAAAGTTAGCAAGTGAATTGACATAAGGATCGATATCAATGTTAATTCTAATCCTTAACTTGAACAAGCAGAATTTTGTACTTCTGTCAGATCTCCTCTATGTTCTAGCCCTAATAAAATACATATTATTGTGTTGTCCCAACTCCAAAGTCAGCAAGTTAACTAACATGTCGCAAGCTTGAATCTAACTCAACAAGCTAATCATCAACGTGTTCAGCCAAACCTCTCTATAACTTATTTGTTTGTTCCAATATTGTTTGGTTACAATAGTGGAATGTTGTTATAGATGACATATTATAACATAATATAAAAATCGATTCTAAGAAAAATACAATTTTTATAGTGAATGAATATTATATAGAAATCCTGTTAAAAGAGAAGTCTGACGATATAATACTGATTGTGTAAAAAATTTGCGACAATTTCCATATTATGCATGTAAAAAATCACTAAAAATCCACGTCGGCACGCTTAGTTTATAGTTTAATAGAAAGTGAAAGAGGGACTTACACAATTTGGTGAGTGTTCCAAAGAATGGAATAAGTGTGGAAATCCTCAGTGGGGTCAAACCATAGAATGTGTCTCATTTCACGGTTACCAGTCCCATTTTTATACACATTGGTTTGAATAGTATAGGGTTCCCCTGTTCTATTTCCCAAGAACTCAAAGTCTAATTCATCTCTTGTTGGTCCTGCTCCATCTTCTGTGCACATCTGCAGTCATGTAAAAACCCTAATTAAACTCATTGCTAGATATTACCACAATATTAAAAGAGTTTAATTTCTATACAATGATAATATATTACTATAAGACTGCATAAACTATAACAATAACCGTCGGGCATAAAAGCACGATTAGTAATCTCGAAAATAAAATAGATTACATGTTACATCAGGTCAAAAAACGATTAATATAAACATTTTTTACGTTGTTAGTGTATATGAGTTAGTATATCCATATTAATTTGTATTGCTATAGTTGATGATCCATTTACAAAGAAGAATTTTAAAGTTGCATATGACCGTCCATAAAAGGTGATATTAGTAAAAAAAAAATTTTGATGATCGAGAAATCCGTCTAGGGCGGATTCTTTGGACCAACCGCAGCCTTTGAAATTCGGTGGATAATAAAGTATGTTACTTGCTACCAACAACAACAAACCTAGTAAATTTCTACAAGTGAAGTCTGCGGAGGGTAAAATATACGCAGTCTTATCCCTACCCAAGAAGGATAGAGAAGTTATTTCCGATAGATATTTGGCTAAAGAAAAAATGAAAAGAAGTAATAGCAATGAGTAAAAACAACAACAAAATACAAAGAAGACCGAAGCCAATATAACAACCAAACGGTAGGTAATAATAGCAATCTAAGATTAACAAGACATCACACTAACACTAATACTATTGAACAAATGAAGACAAAAAAGAAAACGCTCGATTACCGAGGTAAAAAAAATTCTACATGTTAAATCTATGTTAATTTTTGCATTAGTAGAGTTGACAATCCATGTAAAAAAGGTTCAAAATTCTTGCAACTTACATAATAAGCTGTGACAACACCAGCAGAGTCACCTCCCACCAATTTCAACTTCATGCTAAACCACCCAAATCTATATTTCTGCTTAGTCATAAATCCACATCCTATATAAAGAAACTCATCAATATTAGCAAGAAAATGAAGATTAAAAGTTCAAATAAATGAAAATGGTATTGAAAAACATTGAATTCTTGGCTTTATAATTTACCTGCTTTTTTATCTAATGAAAGATACCAGATCTGTCCATCTTCAGAAGTCTTGAAATGTGTTTCAGGACAACTTTTACTAAAATTATCATCAAATGAACCTTGTACTTCAGCTTGTGTTAATGAAAAAAGAACAGTAATTAGTGCTATAATTAGAAGGATTTTAGGTATTGAAGAAGCCATTTTCTCCATTCTTTTTTCTTGAGGAGCTTGAGAAGTGAAGCTTCTTAAGTTGAAATATTTGGAGAAGACTATAAATATAATAAAGGATGTAGACTCATCACTTTTGGTCATGTCAAGGGTAAAAATGGAAATGAGAATGTTTCCCATGTTTGTTGCTTTTGGTTTGTTTCTAGTGTTTATACTTCTTTAACCTTGTGTAATGGATTAAAGTCCAGAGATGAATATTCTCTTCTTTTAATAGGCCCTTCAAAACAATAAAGTAAATAAAAGACACTAAAGTTTGTATCAAAAGTACTGCCCACCTATTTTAAGAATAACAGTATTTTCCTTTAGAAGAAAAAAGGACAGGAGGAGAATGAGAAAATAACATTATATAGTCATTCTTAAAATAATAGTAAAATTTATGTATTTTTTGTATATATATATATATATATATATATAACAGTATTTTCCTTTAGAAGAAAAAAGGACAGGAGGAGAATGAGAAAATAACATTGTATAGTCATTCTTAAAATAATAGTAAAATTTATGTATTTTTTGTATATATATTTCTATATGCTATATACCAAAAAATTTCAACTTTTTATACTTTTATGGCTATCGAATTTAAATAGTTTCAGCTGCGGGCTAAAAGTGATCTTTGCCCTAGGAGAATATCTATTCTTTTGATGATTAATTTCTTAATTCTTTTCCACGAGCATTCATATATAACCGGAACTAGTTTGAGATTGGGGAATAATTTTTTTTGCATTTATTGTAACAGTCTCATTTGTTCTAAAAAAAAATTGGCTGCATGAAGTACTGTTATAAGAACATATATTATAATAAACTATGAAAAATTAGTTTCAAAGAAAATCTAGCCGTTATAGTGAAGTATTGTTATAGAGGATGACCTCAGGTCTGATTGTAGTTCAAATTGAAAACAATGAGTCGTGTTGAACCCACATAATCCGACTTGAATCAGCCTCTACACTTAAGCTTTTCATGTAATGCATAGAATTTTTACACAGTTTTTTACCAAAAACAAAAGTGAATACATTTTGGGGAGGCAAATGGAAGTTTAGATTTGAGAGGGCAATTTAGGAATTGACTCCACAATCACAGACCGACAAGCTGGAGAAAGAAATTGCCAGAAAGGCAATGGAGGGGAGAAAGTCCAAAATGCCCATGGAGTGATAATAGTGGCAAAAAATGTAAGTGGGGCAAAGATGCCTCATATGGGAACATGATCACATTTGATTGGTCTTATAATAATACAAACTTGTTGGATTTGACAACTGGATTTTGCTCCTGTGATTGGTCCACTAAAATCCACTAATTGGTCTGTTTATTACTTCCCTTTCTGAAAAAATTATGGGTTTCAGAGTAGTAAAATTACTGATAGCCAAAGGTGGTGGCGAGGAGATAAGTATAAAAGGGCATGCCGTTGGACTAAGCTCCCGCTATGCGCGGGGTTGGGGAAAGGGACGGATTACAAGGATCTATTATATGCAGTCTTACTCTGCATTTCTATAAGAGGATGTTTTCACAGCTCGAACCCATGACATCATGGTCCCATGACAGTAAGTTTACTAGTTACGCCAAGACTCCCATTCAGGTGAGGAGATAAATATCTCATCTTTAATCATAAATCTAGGTTCGAGCTCTGAATATGAAATTGTCTTTAACAAGGAATATTTTATCTCTCAAACGGGGACTTCTTGACGCCTCAAAAGTGAGTGTCGGACAGAAACCAAAAAAAGGTTACAACAACAAAGCCTCGATCTCAAACTAGCTAACTGAAGTATAACTATGATAATTTTCGTAACTTTTTGCTCTCTCCGGTCCATAATAAGTGACGTTCTGATTTTTGACACACCTCTTAAGAAAAAATTATTCCCTCTTTGAGCAAAAAAGGTATTTTGATTAATTTATCCTTAATTAAAACTTATGTATTGTTAATTCCTTCTCGATTATGTAAAAATACATTAATTTGGAACTAAAATAAAAAGATAAAAAATTATTTATCATGAACCGGAGGAAGGACTTCATTTGAATATTAATTAGCCTTTATTTCTATAAATAAGATCAACATGATTAGGACTACATAAAATTATTATAGATCATAATAATGTATAAACCAGCATTGTAGTTAAAGAAAAAATTATCTGACCCCACAATTTGAATAACGAGCAGAATAATGATCTAGTAAGCTAAAATTAAGGGGCGCAATAAAGATGATTTTTTAAATTAATTATTTGACTTTACTGCTTTGGATCTCCATGATTGCAAAAGAAACTTACTTTAAATTTTTTATCTATATTTTACCAAAAAAGAAGAGAAATTGTAATTATGGGTAGAAGAGCCGAGTGGTGCTTGTTGCTGGGAATGAGGAAAGACCAAATGCCTGTGCTTCCACTAACCTATGCTACCATAAAATGGAAATATTAAAAACTTATTAACGCTCAGTATTTAAATCAGACGAATAAATGTGTAATATATATATATATATATATATATATATATATATTTTATATATCTCATTTAATCATGATAAATTAGTATATATTTTTACCTTAATTTATTACTTAATCATGATGGATAAAACAGTTTAACATAAATATCATACATTGGTGGATAATATAGTGAATTATTATTCATAGGCAAAATGCCCATGTGAGGTCCAACAATAGTACAGCTTTGAGACAGTGAAGCATTGTCTGGGAAAACATATTCGCATACTATTCTTAGATGTAAGTTATAACCAAGAATGACTTTGGTCTAGCTACTTATATATTTTGTTGCCGTAAATTGATTTTAAGTTAGTGTCATAACTCATAAATTAGACAAGTTATGTGAAAGTTGAAATACGTATATTGTTTGACTAAAAAGATATTGAAACTTTTTTGAACAAATCAATCAAAGATGAAGAGGTAAATCTTAGCTGAAAATAATAATCTCTAGAAAGAATGATAGATAAAGAGAAAACGGATCACAAGACTTCTTTTGCGATCTACTTTTCTCCCAACCTTTTTGAAATCTTTTCATTCATAAATGGTAATGTAGCCAACATTCGGAATTTTCCCTTTTACAAGGTTATTGTCTCCTATATAAATAAAGAGCGAGACTCTTCTAAACAGTAAAAGACAAATTATAAGGAATATTCTATTCCTAATGTCCCCTAATGGGCCTACATTATTACAAGGGTCGTCCAGTCTCTTGTTTGTCTTAAGGTCATCTCCCTTAGGACATCGATTCAAGGAAACCCCATCAATCGTCGTGCTCGTCGTCGGTCGTGGTTGGTCAAATTTGGACCCATACAGTTAGTCTCTCCGCTTGTCGGGGTCGCAACTGGATGCGTCCTCGATGAGCGGACATCATGCGTTCCTATGGAAAATTTTTAGCCGTTGAGACGTTATGATGTGGCCAACGGGGGACGGTCAGCATGCTTAGCAAGACACCGGGTAATACACTTTACCGGGAAATGACGTCATCTTCACGTGCGTCATCATTACGCATGTTTTCGAGGCAGGAGTTGATGGCTTGATGCTTCGATTCCAGCGCTACTCTATGATCCTCCGCTTCGGTTCTGGCGCCACCCAACCCTATAAATAGGTGAAGGGTTTGTTTTTTCGAAAATTCTTGGCCATTTCACTCCTGATAACCTCTCTTATTCCTCTGAGCTTGCTCTCATACCTTGCTGCTTCTTCTTCTTATGTTCTTCATTCGTAGCTTCTTCCCCCTTCTTTTTTGCATTGATATTCCTTTGAATGACATCATGCCAAGATCTCATTGTTCCCGTGAAGGGGTTCCTGAGGCCACCTCATTGTCCACGGCGCCCCCTTCAGGCGGTGAAGATATGGTGGTAAAAGAGGGTGATAGTTGTCACACCTACTTTTTTCGCGCCCGGGGGGGGGGGGCAAGGGAGTTTTTTTCCAATTAAAGGACAATCGAAACGTGATTTATTTGTTTATTTCAGAGTCGCCACTTGGGAGATTTAGGGTGTCCCAAGTCACCAATTTTAATCCCGAATCGAGGAAATGAATGACTCTATATTACAGTCTGCGTACCAGAAATCTAGATAAGGAATTCTGTTAACCCGGGAGAAGGTGTTAGGCATTCCCGAGTTCCGTGGTTCTAGCACGGTCGCTCAACTGTTATATTCGGCTTGATTATCTGATTTTATACAAGTATGACCTTATATGCAAATTCTAACTTTTAACCGCTTTATTATTATTGTTTTTACAAGAATGTGAACATCGCTTAAAATATATCTTTGGACTGTGTCACATGAAATGCACCCACAATCCGAAACATATTTTATTTGATGTTTTAGGATTTGGATTTGGGTCGCATGAAATGCACACCCGAGTTTAAGAAAATTAAATTATTAAAGACGCGCCTAAAGCAACTAGCGCATTATTATTTTGCGGAGGCCGTGAAATTCGCTAAACGACCCTCCTGAATTCTAAGTAATTTTAAACAAGTATTTATTGAGAGCCCCACGATTTGTGTTGTTATTCGGCGAGGCTCATCTCATGCTTATTTTTTAAAAGGAATTTGCAACGTCATGGAAATGCATCTCATACCACGTCACAGTCAATGTACCCGTGATTAGAGGCACATTTCGATTTCGTTGAGATTTGGATTTGGGTCACATAAATGTGCACCCGAGTTTAGGGAGATAACGTTATTAAAGGCGCGCCTAAAGCAACTAGCGCACTATTATTTTTTGGGGAGGGCCGTGAAATTTGCTAAACGACCCGTCCCGGAATCTAAGTATTTAATATATACACTTAGAGGGCCCCACAATTTGTCCCTTTTATTTGGCGAGGCTCGTCTCATTTTATTCTTTTTTATTATTATTATTATTATTATTATTATTATTATTATTATTATTATTATTATTATTATTATTCTTTTTGGATGCCATTTTTATGTCTTTAACAATACTAAAACTTACGGCCTCTCTACAACTAAAATCCCATGACTTGTTAGAAGTTTAATAAAAGGAGTTTAGTAAATGAGTGTTTCGGTAGTAGTAACAGCATGCACTAATACTATTTTTTTTCGAATGACCTAACCGAAGGAAAGGACGAACAGATTAACGTCAAACTTGTGTCATAGAAAGACTAGTCCAACTTAATTAAACGACATCAAATAAACAAGAATAACATAACATGAAAATGAACCAAAATGCAGACAATGAAACATAGGCAAAAAATTTCCATACCAATTTTTATATTGCATCTCAAACATTCAACGTAAAGTTTATTTATCTAATACATCGAGGTTTACTAACCTTTGCACCTCGACAAACTCAGAACGACAAACACGATTCCGACGGAACTCAAGCCGGACCTCTCTGACCGAAGAACAACGACGGAACCTCGGACAGCACCTCGACGTACCGGACCTCGACGAACCAAAGTCGACCTCTACGGAAAACAGAAAACTCGGCCAAGAAGGATCGAAGCAACCCACCGTTGCTCGGAAACGCAGCTACGACTGCTTGGAGGTTGACGACGTTGGACTGAAAATGGCGGACTGGTTCTGGAGGTTGACGACGTTGGGCTGAAAATGGCGGACTGGTTCTGGAGGTTGACGACGGGGTGCAAGATGAACCTAAGAGGATGAGGGCTGGTCGCGACAGGGAAGCTGGAAATGGAGTGGTATGCTTGGTAATGGAGGAGTTGGTCCTGTTTGGTGGTGGTTTTAGCTGGGAGGTTGACGGGGACAGAAGGGACGGAGGGAGCTGTTTGGGGTGGTGGTTATGGGCGATGGGGAGTTGACGGGGTTATGGTCGTTTGGTGGTATTCTGGGCGTTGGTGAAGGTGACGGAGGGGGGCTGTTTGGACGGTGTCGGAGGGTGGTTGTTTGGACAGGAGGAGGAGGTTGCCGGTGGGCTTTCGACGCTGGGGGGGCTGCCGGAGAAGGTGACGGGGTCCCTTTCTTTCACCGTAGGGTTTTGCTTCTTCTTCTTTTTGAAGAAGAAGATGAACAGTGTTCGTTAGGGTTTTGCTTGGAAGAAGATAGGGAAGTTTGGAAGGGTTTTCGCTGGTTTTCGTGGGTGGTTTTACGTAGGGTTCTGCTAGGATATTGCTTCTTCTTCTTCTTGAAGAAGAAGCGTGAACAGTGGTCTCCTCCAAATCTCCCAAGTCCTCTCTTTTTTTAAAAAAATCCCCTTTAAAGATGTGTTTTTCCGTGTTTTTGTAATACAATGCCCATGAAAATGAGCCCCACGCGTGGTGGGGTTCGAGGCATATGTCCCCCACGCGTGGTGGGGTTCCCCACGTGTCCTGGACACGGTTTATTATGGGCTAGGTCCGAAAATTAGGCCTAAAACCGGGTAGTTTGAACCCGAATATTATTCTTTTGCCCGGACCCGAGAAATAGGAACACATTGCTTAACTAGTCCTATGTAAGCAAAATAACTACCAAAAATAAGACTAGTATTTAAACAAAACTATATATTTTTAAATATTTTTCAAGATTTTAAAATAGCTACAAAAATATTAATAAAACTATTTTTTTGTAATTTTCGTTTTTAAATATTAAGATAAAATATGAGGTAATATTTTTGTATTTTTCAAAGTTAAAAATGACTATAGAATATTAATAAAACTATTTTTTTTGTAATTTTCGTTCTTTAATAAAGACAAAAATATGACGTAATATTTTTTGTATTTTTCAAAATTATAATGACTGCAAACATTAATAGAATTATATATATATTTTGTTAATTTTCGAATTTATATAAAGTACCAAAATAAAGTGCAATTTTTGATTTTTTCAAGTTTATGAGGGATACATAAACTAAAATTTATATATATACTTTTTTTTTGTAATTTTTCTTTTTGCAACGAAATAAAGTAAAAATAGTTAAAATAGCTATACTAGACCCAATTTCACATATTCACACTAAAAATGTGAAAATTCTCGGGGAGGGTCAAAAATCACGTGCTTACAGCTGCCCCTCTTTGACTGGAAACACGAAGAGTTTTCCGACAAAGAACGACTAGCCGTGTTTTTGACCCGACCATTACTTGGACGGACTACACTTCAGGAAAGGGAGGGAATGTGACCGAGCCCTGGTATCCGAGCTGCCTACATATCCTTGGTTATACAGGAATCAGGCCACGTGTAGTTCGGAAATGAGAGAGATAGTGAAGTGTACCGAGGTGAAGAGCCGATCGAGGTGCCGTTCCGTTGAGGTTCCGGTCCGCGGTCCTGTCGTTACAACAAAAATGAAAACTGAAAAAGACTAACTAAGCCTATCAGCTACTAGTTACAAGGATTCCTATCTCTTAAGTCTTCTGAAACTTGGTCTTGAGTCTTGAATGGTGCTTCATACAGACTTTGGATTTGAACCTTGATACTTGCTAGTTGTAGGCGCTAGTTCTTGAGCAGATCACATTTGTTCTCCACATCCGTGCTTCGGATTCATTCATTTTTTTTATTTTTATTTTGTTTTTGTGACTAGCTTTTGTTGACCCTCTCAGACTGTTGACTCGCATTCTTGGGGCGAGCTTCTTGTTGCTTCTATCTTGGATTGAGTGCTGGGGATTTTTGTTGTAGCCTTCTGCCTTCCAATGGGTTACGGCTTGACTTTGAACGATCCCGCTGTTCTACAGGCGGACCCCTAACTTCTTCAATCTTTGACATATAACAATCTTCTGCTCTACAGGCAGGCCCCTGACAATCAAAACAAACAAAACAAACAAAATTTCCTAACCCAGTTTGCACTGGGAAGGTTTGTGAGTCGTTAGCAAAATCGTAGCCCACTGATACTACTGGTGCAGTGCTGAGAGTGAACTAAACACTAGATTAGGATGTATTCCCTTGTTATGCAGGTGGGCGCCTAACTTCAATGCTTGAAATGTAAGGACTGAAATGTATTCCTCTCGTTAGACAGGTGGGCGGCGGCTTTAGGAAAATGACTTTTTTTTTTTCAAAATGGTTTTTTTTTAGCATCTTAGGAGAAAGATTCATCGGACTAAGATTTTGATCCTAGGAGAAGGTTCGTCAGACTAGGTCTCTATCTCAGGAGAAAAATTCATCGGACTAAAATTTTGATCATAGGAGAAGGTTCATCAGACTAGGTCATTTTGTTTTTTGGTTATCTTAGGAGAAAGATTCATCAGACTAAGATTTTGATCCTAGGAGAAGGTTCATCAGACTAGGTCATTTTTGTTTTTTGGTTATCTTAGGAGAAAGATTCATCAGACTAAGATTTTGATCCTAGGAGAAGGTTCGTCAGACTAGGTCTTTTCTTTTTGTTATCTTAGGAGAAAAATTCATCAGACTAAGATTTTGATCCTAGGAGAAGGTTCATCAGACTAGGTCTTTTCTTTTTGTTATCTTAGGAGAAAGATTCGTCAGACTAAGATTTTGATCCTAGGAGAAGGTTCGTCAGACTAGGTCTCTACCTTAGGAGAAAAATTCATCAGACTAAGATTTTGATCCTAGGAGAAGGTTCATCAGACTAGGTCATTTTTTATTTTTCTTCAAAAACAACTTAGGAGGAAATGCATCTCCTATGGGTAAAACTTAACTTTGAGGAAGTGCGTTTCCTATGGGTACAATAAACTTAGGAAGTGCGTCTCCTATGGGTACAATAAACTTAGGAAGTGCGTCTCCTATTGGTAGAACTGAACTTAGGAAGTGCGTCTCCTATGGGTGAAATGAACTTAGGAAGTGCGTCTCCTATGGTGAAACTCACTTAGGAAGTGCGCCTCTTATTGGTGAAACCTGCTTTAGGAAGTGCGTCTCCTATGGTGAAACTGAACTTTAGGAAGTGCGTCTCCTATGGTGAAACTGACTTAGGAAGTGCGTCTCCTATGGTGAAACTGAACTTTAGGAAGTGCGTCTCCTATGGTGAAACATATCTTAGGAAGTGTGTCTCCTATTGGTGAAACTGAAACTTAGGAAGTGCGTCTCCTATGGTGAAACATATAAACTTTAGGAAGTGCGTCTCCTATTGGTAGAACTGAACTTAGGAAGTGCGTCTCCTATTGGTAGAACTGAACTTAGGAAGTGCGTCTCCTATGGTAAAACTGAACTTAGGAGGAAATGCATCTCCTATGGGTAAAGACGTGGAATGTATGCCTCTATTATCGGGGCGGGCTCCCAATTTCAACACTTGAAATAAAAAGACTGAATGTATGCCTCTGTTATCTGGGCGGGCTCCCAATTTCAACACTTGAAATAAAAAGACTGAATGTATGCCTCTGTTATCTGGGCGGGCTCCCAACTTCAACACTTAAAAGTAAAGACTGAAACCAACATATCCTATTTGAGGGCGGATGAACCCAACATATCCTATTTGAGGGCGGATGAACCCAACATATCCTATTTGAGGGCGGATGAACCCGACATATCCTATTTGAGGGCGGATGAAACCAACATATCCTATTTGAGGGCGGATGAAACCAACATATCCTATTTGAGGGCGGATGAACCCAACATATCCTATTTGAGGGCGGATTAACCCAACAGATCCTATTTGAGGGCGGATGAACCCGACAGATCCTATTTGAGGGCGGATGAACCCGACAGATCCTATTTGAGGGCGGATGAACCCGACAGATCCTATTTGAGGGCGGATGAACCCGACAGATCCTATTTGAGGGCGGATGAACCCGACAGATCCTATTTGAGGGCGGATTAACCCAACAGATCCTATTTGAGGGCGGATGAACCCGACATATCCTATTTGAGGGCGGATGAACCCGACAGATCCTATTTGAGGGCGGATGAACCCGACAGATCCTATTTGAGGGCGGATGAACCCGACATATCCTATTTGAGGGCGGATGAACCCAACATATCCTATTTGAGGGCGGATGAACCCGACATATCCTATTTGAGGGCGGATGAACCCAACAGATCCTGTTTGAGGGCGGATGAACCCGACAGATCCTATTTGAGGACGGATGAACCCAACAGATCCTATTTGAGGGCGGATGAACCCGACAGATCCTATTTGAGGGCGGATGAACCCGACAGATCCTATTTGAGGGCGGATGAACCCGACATATCCTATTTGAGGGCGGATGAACCCGACAGATCCTATTTGAGGGCGGATGAACCCAACATATCCTATTTGAGGGCGGATGAACCCGACAGATCCTATTTGAGGGCGGATGAACCCAACATATCCTATTTGAGGGCGGATGAACCCAACATATCCTATTTGAGGGCGGATGAACCCAACATATCCTATTTGAGGGCGGATGAACCCAACATATCCTATTTGAGGGCGGATGAACCCGACATATCCTATTTGAGGGCGGATGAACCCAACAGATCCTATTTGAGGGCGGATGAACCCAACATATCCTATTTGAGGGTGGATGAACCCAACATATCCTATTTGAGGGCGGATGAACCCAACATATCCTATTTGAGGGCGGATTAACCCGACATATCCTTAAGACTTGAAAATGTCTTACCTCGAATACTTGCTGGGGATTGGGATGAATTTTCATTTTCTACCTTCCCCATTTTTTATTATTATTATTATTTATTTATTTATTATTATTTATTTATTTATTTATTATTATTATTATTATTATTATTATTATTATTATTATTATTATTATTATTATTATTAGCTTCCTCCTTTGAAGTCTAACCGCTGAGGATACCGACTTTCAAACCTTGTGTTGGACCCCTCGCAACTGCTAGGGATAACATTGTTGAGGAATTATTTACTTACCTGTTGGGGGTAAAATGTTATCAGCTGGGGGTACCTGACTTCCACAAAATTTTCTAAATGGAAGGAAAATTTTCTGCCTCAGTTTGATAATATCCCTTGTGGCATGCGTTTCTGCCTCAATGCCATTTCCCTTACCTGTTTCAAATCAAACAAAATTGTTAGTTTAAAACATGGTGGTTGGTTGTGATACTCCTGTTGGGATGGTGTTCCCTTTCTCCCTCCTTGCTCTGTGTTCCACAACTTGTTGGGGATGATATTATGTGCTGGGGATAATCCCTTCCTGCTGGGGATATCCATCTTCTTTTGTGGCATAGCTCGGAAACTGGCATTTTCCCGACCTTTTAGTCTAGTATGGATTTCGCCAAATCATGCTCACTACTCTCCTTGCTCTGTTCACGGGCCTTGTCTTTGAGGTTTATAACCTTGGTTTTGGCAAGGATATCCCTCTTGATGCTCGTCAATCCTTTTGTCAATTCCCTTTGCTGGGGATATCTTTTTTGACACTGACCTCGCGCTTGTTCCTTGCTGACTATACCATTCGGATATACTAGTCAGATCTCATCTTGGAAAGCTGATGGCATATTTTGAAGTCATTTCATACTTGTTCTGACCGGACAGACTCTATTGGGGAAAATTTTTTATGAAAGGAGAAAGATAACAGAAACAAAATAAAAGACAAAGGAAACGATGACTCTTTTACAAAAGAAACTATAAATAAAAACCTATCAAACGCAGATACCGACTCTAATGGCCATGACATGCGTATGTGGCCTATCCTCTGCCGTCAATCATCTTTTAAGATCTTCCATTGGCGATTCCCCCTCTGATTCTCAATCTTATTCGACTTGTAGTGCCCGAAGGGTTTTCACTATCAAGTCTCTCTCATTTTGGTTTTCTCTCAGCTTTCATCGCCTTATGGTGCCTGTGAAGGTTTTCACCGATAAGACTCTCTCATTTGTATCACTTTCCAGCTGGGGATTTGGAGTGTCGCCGGTACGACTCTTTCTGCTGGAGATTAGAGTCCTTTCTGCTATGGAACAGAATGTTATGTTCGCCGGTAAGACTCTTCATTTGTCTGACTTGACATCTTTTGAAGACTGATCGGAAGGTCTTTCTTTGGACCGTAATGTGGGTTTTTGGATTGGGCTAGAAAGAAAGGGTATTAAAGGCTCAAAAATGCATTAATTTTGGGTTATTAATTACAACCTTCGGAATTAGATTTATTTACATCAAACGCAACATCGGCCCCAGTTTCTTGCTTGGGGATATTTTAATTGTTTTTTTTTTCATTTTTCAAAACTATGACCGAGCCGTGAAGCGCCTACGTATCCTCTTTGAGGAATCAGGTCAAACGTAGTTCCCAATTCCTCTTTTTCATTTGATTTTCTTTTTTTCTTTGTTATCAATTTTCTTTTCTTTTCTTTTTTCTCTTTTCGTTTTGTTGTTTTCTTTCCTTCTCTCTTTTTCTTTCTCTTTTTCTCTTCGTTGCTACTGATTCCGAACGAGGGGTATGAAAGAAAATAAATAAGGCTCAAAAGGGGTAACGAAGGATAAAGTGTTTGGGTAGCAGAACAAAATGCCTTCGTCATTCCAGTCTTCAAAACATGCCAAGTGCAAACAACACAATTTAAATTTGTAGTCTCTTTTGAGGGTGCTGGACTTGACAATTATACTCAACATCTGTTTGTTCATTTGTCACTTCTAAAGCACTGTTGGGCGACACTCTCATTATCATTATTATGAACGACCCTCATGCCAATTTATGCGAATCTTTCTTTAACGGTTTTCTTTGTGTTCAACTTGCCCCAGTTCCACATGACTCGAGCTCTGAATAATCTCAACCGTCCTTATTTCCTATAAATGGTCTGAATCGCCTTTCCAGGGTTTTATGATTAACTTTTAAGATTAGGCCCAAACTGGGTGCGCATGTCATGTCCTTAGAATCGGCATTGAACAAAAATGGTAAAAAGGACTAAACAAAAGATGACTGGAAATAATAAAAGACCGGACTTTGTATTAGACTACCGGCGAAATGGTTTAAATAACAAAGCAAACAAAACAATCCAGAACAAAATCCTAAAAACAAACTGGATAAGACAACATCCGACTCATAACCCTAATAATCCGAACAACAGAAATGACAACAAAATGAGCCACCACAAGCTTCTCTCTTGCTGACCAAGGAACAAAACGTCCTCCCACTTTATCAAAATTGGCATTTTAGCCACTGAGCTTTGCATCAATATTACCAGCTTCAACCTCATCAACCTCCGTAGGCAAGTTCTCGAGGAGGTTCGAGTGCTCCATGTCACTGTTATTAATCGCAACCCGCCCTTCTCGGATCATTTTCTCTACTTCCTTTCTCCAGCTATGACAGCTCTCAATGTTGTGCCCTACGACATTGGAGTGGTAGGCGCATCGTGCTGCCGGATCAAAGCTCCTTGCAAGCGGATTTATAGTACATGCGGGGAGTGGCTCAATCGAACCAGCATGCCTTAGCCTTTCAAACAGACTGGCATAAGATACCCCGATGGGGGTGAGAGCCTTTCCTCGTTTCAGCAACCTCTTCATTCTTGCATGTTGACAGGGCCGGAAACCTGATCCAGGTGGCTTTTGGTAGGCTTGTGTAGGTGGGTAGGCATTTTGTGGAGCCGGGTGCCTGGAAAGTGAAGTATGGCGGGGAAAGAAGTGGTGTTGGGGAGCGGAGAAGCATTGAGGAGTGATGGAGCTACTCGGGTAGCTGGGAAGGCTGCCATAAGTGGGTTGGGATGGAGAGTATGGGGGATCTTCCATTATGGTGTTGGGTGCTTGGGAAATGACCGAGCTCAAGAGACTTGGCGGTGGAGGGGGTGGTGCTTTTCCCGTTATCCATGCCTGATACATGTCTGCCACATGCTGTCTCAGCATTCTCACTTCTTCTACCAACCCGCTGTTCCGTTCGATCAATTGTTGTCGGTCATCAGTACCGACCCACTCGGTTCTGCGGTTCTGAGCCATTGTCCTTTGATTTTGCTTTGCAGGGAGGAGTTACCACAACCAACCACTTTCTATATATGGACACATCAAAGGGAAGCCATCACGTTAGTGTTAGGGCATTGGACAGACAATCATATATCAGAGATACAATGTACCTAAGCAGTTAGACAATTGTGCCCCCTGAAAATCTTCCACACTCTCTTTTATTCATTTATTATTATATTTTTTTTATTTTTATTTTAGTGGTGGTCGAATCTTATGGAGATTGCCTACGTATCACGTCCCTGCGTGAATCAAACCTTGCGTAGTTCGGACCAATAAAAGATAAACAATAAGAAACACACACATTTTTTTGGAATTTCCAATTTTCAAATTAAAACAAACTTGATTGCAAAAACAGACTTTTGACAAGAGACAACAAACGGACCCGAAAATCAAAATAATTCGCATACTCTAATCAACAATTACAAACTCAAAAACGAACGGATAGTTCCTTTCCCCGTTTGCCAAATGCAACCGGACGGTTATTTTTTGCAAATGTGGCCCCTTCCAAATTTCATATAAATTTTGAGGCCGGGGAGGATTATTTTATGACACTTTACAAATTTGTCCATTCTTTTACGAAAATAACCTTTCGACAACTGAAAGATACTCTAAGGCTATTTCGGCAAGAACGGTTTAAGACGCGGCCGAAGCTGGCTCGGCTTATTATGACAAAAGACGGTATTCACATGACCGTTGACTAGTTGTTTTTTTTTCTTTTTTTTGTTTTTCTTTTCAAATTATAATAAAACCCTGGTATTGCAAACACGGCCCTTCAGCGCCTCGGGGACGAAGATTTATAAGGCTGTGTGGGTCAACTAGACCAAAAATCTTAAACATGACCCGAAGGTGGCTATTTATGCAAAGTCAGCCTTCCGGCGTCCCTTTCGGGAACATTCGGCTATTTATGGCAAAACAACATCACCTGACTTATTTACGACTCTTTTTATCATTTTTTCAAATTAGAAAACTCAATATTGCAAGCACGGCCTTTCAACGTCTCGGGAACGAAGATTTTTAAGGCTGTGTGGGCCAATTGGACCAAATCCAAAACATGACCCAAAAGGTGGCTGTTTATGCAAAGTCAGCCTTCCGGCGTCCCTTTCGGGAACATTCGGCTATGTCTTGATAAAACAGCGTCACCCGACTTCTTTATGACAAAATTAAAATTTGACATATATATTATTATTTTTTTTGGCTTTTTAGCAAAAGGTGGGGTTGGACCCGATGAGGGTTGCCTACGTATCTCACATCCGGTGAGAATCAAACCCGCGTAGTTCGGGCGAATAAACTATTTTTGAGAGGACCCTTTTCCATTTTCTATATTTTTTTTGTTTTTATTATTTTTCCCACAACAATCAAATAGACTATTATTTTTCATTCATAACAAACAAACAAATTAACGAAAAACATAAAACATTCCTTCTTCTTTTTTTTTTTTTGAGAAGGTGGGGTTGGACCCGATGAGGGTTGCCTACGTATCTCACATCCGGTGAGAATCAAACCCGCGTAGTTCGGGCAATCAAGGATAAGTAGATGAACTAACTTTTTTTTTTTTTTGAATTTGAAAGAACTACTTTAAAAGAAGAAAGGAAGTATATTTTTTGATTTTTGATTGATTTTCTTTTTAAAAGAAACACTTCTAAGATATATTTTTGAATTTCATTTGCTTTTTTTTTTATTCTAAAGAAGAAGAAGAAAATATTTTTTGGAATTTTACCTTTAATAAAAGAAAAGCTTCTAAAATGTTTTTTTTTCTGAATTTTCTAAAGAAGAATCAAAATATTTTCGGATTTTTATTTATCTATTTTATCTTTTTTGAATTTTGAACTTCCTTTTGAATTTTTTTTGGATTATATATATACTTATTTTTGGAATAAATAATAAAATCACATTCAACACCGGACTCTTTTATTTTTATTTCTGGCATTTTCATAGACAAACAAAATAAAATAAAATAAAACATTTTTTTTTAAAAAAACAAACTCTTTTTTCATTTTCATTTAATGGCAAAACAAACTATTTTCTTTAATATTTTTTAAAAAAACAGACAGAACAATGATGATTTTTTTTTATTTTTCCTTTGCTTTTAATATAACAAACTAACAAGACATTTTTTTCATTTTCAAAATTTCGGCAGAGTTTCGACTCTACTCGGACTTCTATGCTGTTATTTTCTCCTTTTTCACGGTTTTCTTATATGTGGAAAATGATGACAACATACAAAATCTTTTTGAATTTTCATGCTTTGTTTTTATTTGTATTTTATTTTTTTATATTTATTATTTCTTTCAAAAATGTGGCATGGGAGACATAACGATTTCCAAGACTTCTTGGATTCCGCAAATGCTCCCCATGCGCTTTTCCCAACATATGAAGCGTGGGGGACATATGGGAATTCCAAGACTTCTTGGATTCCACAAATGTTCCCCATGTGCTTTCCCAAAAAGCAAGCGTGGGGGACATAGGGAATTCCAAGGCTTCTTGGATTCCACAAATGTTCCCCATGCTTTGATTAAAATAACATCATGCTGGAAATGACCAAATGACCCATACGCCCTTGACTAAATACAACATGTAGCACATAGGATGCCGAAAGATTGTCTATTATTTTCAGGTTGCTTGTCCTAGACGGACCCAACCCCTATGTTGAGTCCCCTAAGTCAAATGCACATGATGCAAATAAACGTTCCTACTAGGGATCCGGCATGTGGCTTTGTTATACTAGGTTCAAAAAACCTGGGTCGGTGTTCTAGACAGTGTACCCGAGCGGACAACTCGAGCTGAGGAAGGAGCTCCTTTCCGGGAACCAAAAGGCCAGCCGGCTTAGAAACTTTTCGAGCCTCTTTTATTCAGGGTATGACACTAACAGAATAGGGAGTCTCAACCAGTAAGCACATCCCCGGAGGTAAGAAGAGAAGGGTTTCGGCACAGCTTATATACAATTCAGATAATATCAAAGCGGTAAAAGACAACATTTAGTATGTTATGTCAAACCAACCCCTGTGTTGAGTCCCCTAAGTCAAATGCACATGATGCAAATAAACGTTCCTACTAGGGATCCGGCATGTGGCTTTGTTATACTAGGTTCAGAACCTGGGTGTTTGTTCTAGACCTGGCTTACCCGAGCGGACAGCTCGAGCCGAGGGGGGGCAGCGTACCGGGAATACAGAAGCTTCACCGGCTTAGCAACTTGTCCGAACCTCGTTCTAAATTGGGATTTGACACTATACAGAAAAGAAGTCGTACGAAGTACACCCTTCTTCATGATTCAGAAGACTCAGAAAGGATATGGGTTTCGGCACAGTTTATATACAGTTCAAATAATATCAAAGCGGTAAAAGCAGCATTTAACACATTAGGCTCAAACATGTAAAAATCAGATAATAGATAAAGCCAAATAATAACAATTATTTTAAGCTCGAATTCTTAACCCTGAACCAGTGGTTCTGGGTCAGTCCCTAGCAGAGTCGCCAGAGCTGTCACACCTCCTTTTTCCGCGCCCGGGGGGGCGCAGGGGAGTTTTTTTCCAATTAAAGGACAATCGAAACGGGATTTATTTGTTTATTTCAGAGTCGCCACTTGGGAGATTTAGGGTGTCCCAAGTCACCAATTTTAATCCCGAATCGAGGAAATGAATGACTCTATATTACAGTCTGCGTACCAGAAATCTAGATAAGGAATTCTGTTAACCCGGGAGAAGGTGTTAGGCATTCCCGAGTTCCGTGGTTCTAGCACGGTCGCTCAACTGTTATATTCGGCTTGATTATCTGATTTTATACAAGTATGACCTTATATGCAAATTCTAACTTTTAACCGCTTTATTATTATTGTTTTTACAAGAATGTGAACATCGCTTAAAATATATCTTTGGACTGTGTCACATGAAATGCACCCACAATCCGAAACATATTTTATTTGATGTTTTAGGATTTGGATTTGGGTCGCATGAAATGCACACCCGAGTTTAAGAAAATTAAATTATTAAAGACGCGCCTAAAGCAACTAGCGCATTATTATTTTGCGGAGGCCGTGAAATTCGCTAAACGACCCTCCTGAATTCTAAGTAATTTTAAACAAGTATTTATTGAGAGCCCCACGATTTGTGTTGTTATTCGGCGAGGCTCATCTCATGCTTATTTTTTAAAAGGAATTTGCAACGTCATGGAAATGCATCTCATACCACGTCACAGTCAATGTACCCGTGATTAGAGGCACATTTCGATTTCGTTGAGATTTGGATTTGGGTCACATAAATGTGCACCCGAGTTTAGGGAGATAACGTTATTAAAGGCGCGCCTAAAGCAACTAGCGCATTATTATTTTTTGGGGAGGGCCGTGAAATTTGCTAAACGACCCGTCCCGGAATCTAAGTATTTAATATATACACTTAGAGGGCCCCGCAATTTGTCCCTTTTATTTGGCGAGGCTCGTCTCATTTTATTCTTTATTATTATTATTATTATTATTATTATTATTATTATTATTATTATTATTATTCTTTTTGGATGCCATTTTTATGTCTTTAACAATACTAAAACTTACGGCCTCTTTACAACTAAAATCCCATGACTTGTTAGAAGTTTAATAAAAGGAGTTTAGTAAATGAGTGTTTCGGTAGTAGTAACAGCATGCACTAATACTATTTTTTTTCGAATGACCTAACCGAAGGAAAGGACGAACAGATTAACGTCAAACTTGTGTCATAGAACGACTAGTCCAACTTAATTAAACGACATCAAATAAACAAGAATAACATAACATGAAAATGAACCAAAATGCAGACAATGAAACATAGGCAAAAAATTTCCATACCAATTTTTATATTGCATCTCAAACATTCAACGTAAAGTTTATTTATCTAATACATCGAGGTTTACTAACCTTTGCACCTCGACAAACTCAGAACGACAAACACGATTCCGACGGAACTCAAGCCGGACCTCTCTGACCGAAGAACAACGACGGAACCTCGGACATCACCTCGACGTACCGGACCTCGACGAACCAAAGTCGACCTCTACGGAAAACAGAAAACTCGGCCAAGCAGGATCGAAGCAACCCACCGTTGCTCGGAAATGCAGCTACGACTGCTTGGAGGTTGACGACGTTGGACTGAAAATGGCGGACTGGTTCTGGAGGTTGACGACGTTGGGCTGAAAATGGCGGACTGGTTCTGGAGGTTGACGACGGGGTGCAAGATGAACCTAAGAGGATGAGGGCTGGTCGCGACAGGGAAGCTGGAAATGGAGTGGTATGCTTGGTAATGGAGGAGTTGGTCCTGTTTGGTAGTGGTTTTAGCTGGGAGGTTGACGGGGACAGAAGGGACGGAGGGAGCTGTTTGGGGTGGTGGTTATGGGCGATGGGGAGTTGACGGGGTTATGGTCGTTTGGTGGTATTCTGGGCGTTGGTGAAGGTGACGGAGGGGGGCTGTTTGGACGATGTCGGAGGGTGGTTGTTTGGACAGGAGGAGGAGGTTGTCGGTGGGCTTTCGACGCTGGGGGGGCTGCCGAAGAAGGTGACGGGGTCCCTTTCTTTCACCGTAGGGTTTTGCTTCTTCTTCTTTTTGAAGAAGAAGATGAACAGTATTCGTTAGGGTTTTGCTTGGAAGAAGATAGGGAAGTTTGGAAGGGTTTTCGCTGGTTTTCGTGGGTGGTTTTACGTAGGGTTCTGCTAGGATATTGCTTCTTCTTCTTCTTGAAGAAGAAGCGTGAACAGTGGTCTCCTCCAAATCTCCCAAGTCCTCTCTTTTTTAAAAAATATCCCCTTTAAAGATGTGTTTTTCCGTGTTTTTGTAATACAATGCCCATGAAAATGAGCCCCACGCGTGGTGGGGTTCGAGGCATATGTCCCCCACGCGTGGTGAGGTTCCCCACGTGTCCCGGACACGGTTTATTACGGGCTAGGTCCGAAAATTAGGCCTAAAACCGGGTAGTTTGAACCCGAATATTATTCTTTTGCCCGGACCCGAGAAATAGGAACACGTTGCTTAACTAGTCCTATGTAAGCAAAATAACTACCAAAAATAAGACTAGTATTTAAACAAAACTATATATTTTTAAATATTTTTCAAGATTTTAAAATAGCTACAAAATATTAATAAAACTATTTTTTTGTAATTTTCGTTTTTAAATATTAAGATAAAATATGAGGTAATATTTTTGTATTTTTCAAAGTTAAAAATGACTATAGAATATTAATAAAACTATTTTTTTTGTAATTTTCGTTCTTTAATAAAGACAAAAATATGACGTAATATTTTTTGTATTTTTTTGTATTAAAATGACTTCAAAACATTAATAGAATTATATATATATTTTTTGTTAATTTTCGAATTTATATAAAGTACCAAAATAAAGTGCAATTTTTGATTTTTTCAAGTTTATGAGGGATACATAAACTAAAATTTATATATATACTTTTTTTTTGTAATTTTTCTTTTTGCAACGAAATAAAGTAAAAATAGTTAAAATAGCTATACTAGACCCAATTTCACATATTCACACTAAAAATGTGAAAATTCTCGGGGAGGGTCAAAAATCACGTGCTTACAATAGTCCCCCTATGGTGGAGGAGTTATTACCGAGACACCCCATGTCTCGGAGTGACTTCCTCAAAGACGACCTCCTACTCCTGCCCCCGTACTTTCTGAGACGGAGCAGGTTCACCTTGACGCTATTCGTATAAAATATAGCATCCCTGCTCACGTTGACATAATTCCGGCGGGGAGAGATTTTGTAGATGTCCACAGGCCTGGGTACTGCGCTTTCTATGAGTACCCTTTCGTGATTGGCTACACTTTTCCTCTCTTTCCCTTAGCGGAAGAGTTTTATTGGTTCTACCAAGTTTGCCCGACACAACTTTTACCGTATACCCTTAAGGTGCTCCTACTGTTAACCAAGTATGCGGAGTTGGCGGAATGTAATGTTTCTATCCACCACCTTTTGCACATGTTCTCTCTTAGCTTCCATAGAGGCACCATGGTGCATTTGAGGCACCGTGGCACGAAAGGATTGGTGGTCGGGACAGATGACCGAGCAAGTCGCAAGTTTTGGCACAAGTACTTCTTTGTCAAAACCGAACATATTGTCTTCGACTCTGCCAGGTTTCCGGAGCGATGGAATGAGACTCGTAAGTGTCGCCACTCATTTTATTCTTCCTTCGTGTGTATTCATTATAAAGTTTGTTTGTTTCTCGTTTGCAGCTTTGGGACGTCCGCCCCGCCCTATTGCGAACATAAGGGATTGAGTAGCTCGTTTGTTATCCCACGCAGAAACTCGTGATTGGCCTTCCTTCGTAAAGCGTTATGGCCCTAAAGTTCCAACTGGTGAGTGTTTTCCCTTTACCCCTTTATTGGTTATATATCGCCGTCCATTAATTCGACTACTTCGTGATGGTAGGTCGAGGAGCTTCCAGGCCCAGGGTGCCAGTTCCCGCATTTCGACAGGGCGCTGTCGCCGCAGACACGCAATTTATTTTGAGTGAATCTGTTCGAGAGGGTCGTCCTCAACCTGCTCAATTAGAAGGCCCCTCTCGGCGAAAATTTCCAACATAATATGCGAAATTATGAAGTGTCTGCATCTAAACTTCCAGCATATTATGTTGGAACTCCAGTACATTATGTTGGAATCTCATATATTAAAAATTCAAACCCCAACATATTATACTGGGATTTTTCCGGATTTTTAAAAGTGTTTTTGTTTAGATTTTATCTTTACATGAAAAAGTAGCTAAAATTTGATCACTTTGAAAACTAAGGCTATTTTTTAATTATAATTTATAAATTAGGCTATTTCTGATTATTATTTTTCCCAAGCAAAAATGATGACCATGTTCACGTAAATCTATTATTAGGACTTAGGAGTAGTTGATTCAGAAATTACTAACCAATTGACCTCAGGCCAGGAGGTAACTGATAGGCTAAAATGGTTGAACACTTGCTTCGTGCATATGATATGGTATAAAAAACGTAGCCTGTTCAAGAACATAAGAACAGTTTCATCAATCAAAACTAACTAAAATGCACTCATTAGCAAAAAAGTTCATATTTTGGGTAGATATTGAAACTTAGAAAGTATTGATACCGGAATGAGGAGAAGATTTTAGTTGAATGAATAATTTTTACTCTCTCTGGTCTATGTTAAGTAATTTTTGGCTCTTTTAACACATATTAAGAAATTTACCTTTTAACATTAATTAACAATAAAATTAACCATATTAATCTTGATTTGCTCATTAAAAATATAACAAACTACTCCTAAGCTCTTTACTTTAAGGGTAACTTTGGAAAAAAGAAGTTAATTCCTTCTTAATATCTGGAAAAATCAAATATTGTGGATTACAAAAAAAAGACCAAAAAATCATTTAAAGTGGCCCGGAGGAAGTATTTACTAAGCTACGAGGAAAGAAGAAAGAAAAACAAGGGGACTGCGGTATGAGGCAAAATGACAGCTGTGGGATTTGAACCCACGCCCTTTCGGACCAGAGCCTAAATCTGGCGCCTTAGACCACTCGGCCAAACTGTCTTCCTTTACGAAATTTCGCCGTTTTTATAATTGATTACTATTTTAAAGCGCTACAACTACACACAATCCACCGACAGTTTTACAGATGAATCAGGATTTGTCCACTATTGGACATGATTAATTAATTATAACCTCAGTTTAGTAGCACTTTACCTCTGAAAAATACTTATGCCCGTAAGCATGTATCCATAGCAATAAGTACATAATACATGTCTTCTACATAGTTATAAAAATTCTTACTTATATTTAGTACTAAACTATGATAAATTAATATAATTTAGTGCATGTTGTGAATCGGAAAGCATTTTCTCTTTGTTTGAACCTTTTTATTCGTGTACTCGTCTTTCACCGTTTTATTATTTCCCTTTCATTTGGAAACATCAACTTACAATTAAATTTCCTCTAGATATATAGCTAAAACTTAATACTTAAGATATTTTTTAGAGCAAAAGGATATTATCAAATCGATATATGAAAAAAAAGATACCATTTTCATTCGACATAGTTTTTGCAGGAGAATCGAAATTTTTTAATTTGTAAGTCAAATAACAAAGTAATAAATCAAACCATTATAGTAATAATAAGCTTAAATAATTGTAGTGATTACAGAGGCGGATCTAAGATTTGGAGCTTCCGGATGCCACATAGAAATGTTATTTTAACTTTGTATGAAAAAACAAATATTTAACTAATAAGAGACACAAAAAGAAAGTCAAAGTAAACAAATAAAGTAAGATATAGTTAACAATAATTACAAAAGAAGAAAAAAGAGAATGAAATATATGGAATGATTGAAAGCTTAACGTGATGTAGGGGTTCAATCCTTCACAACCAAGGTGGAATCTCCTACCCTTTGCCATTGGCACCTTTGTATCATCTATTACTCTGGGTGGCGCTTTAAATATATATACGATTTCTTTTATATATATATAGAGTTTCTGATAGATCTTAAATGCTCTTGCCTGATGTTTTGATGATCTAACAAAATTATGACTAAGAACCAGATAAGGAACTTGACCTACTTGAATTACTGCAAGCGTTAACTGATTTCAGCTAAAGATGAATTGCTACAGCTTCAGGAACTAGGAACCAAACAAGGACCTGATGCTTTTGTGGTTTCCTCTTAGCAGTACAAAGTCATTTGGACACAACTGGAAATGAAGTGACTGACGACACTGTTTCTGCCGCACTGCACCAGACTGTCAGCCCACTCACTCTCTAACCAAACAAAGTACTCACATTTCAAGTCATGTGATCAAGATGTACCAAATGTGCTTTATACAAAAGCATCACTGGAAGGTTTCTGTTTCTCATTCAAGCTTCTTGCAAAAAAAAAAATAGAAAAATCATCCTCTCAAGCTTGAAGAACAAGGTTGAACGCCACTACGGACCAGATCCTAAAAGATTGATGCGTGTTATCCTAGTTGAGTTGTAACCTTGTTATTGTACTTACCATATCTCCTAAATCGCTTATCTAGAAGCATACTGGTTAGGAATCCTCTTGTAAATCCGTAAACTCGTTGAGTTTATGTTGTGACTAGATTTAGTCATAAGAAAAAGTCTTTGTAATCGTAGAATTACAAAGGGGCTTGTGGTGATAGCATCACAAGTTAGAAAAAGCCTTTGTAACTAGGATAGTCACAAAGTGGCTTGTGGTAAAGGTACCACAAGTTAGTTGAGTAAATTCTTTGCAATAGGAAGTATTGTAAAATGGATTATAATAGGTAAGATTACAAGTTAGTGAAGTTAAAAGCCTACAAGGTAGGTCGTGGTTTTTTGATCCTCTTGTGTGGGATTTTTCCACGTAAAAATCCTCTGCCTCATTTACTTAATGCTTTACTAAGTGCTCTCAGCAGAATCTTGTAGAGGACCAGGTACTCTACGATTTGGTGGATCCATACAATCTAACAATTGGTATCACAGCTCGTTCCTCCTATAAGGCTAACACCTAGGAAGAATCCTCATGGCGGCTCCACTAATTTTGAAGAAGGTTAATCCATATACCACCCACCCAAGTTTGATGGAAAATGCTATTGGTGGTGGAAAGCTAGAATGCATGATTTCATCATGGCTGAGGATTGTGAGCTTTGGGATGTCATCTGCGATGGTCCGTTTGTTCCAATCAAGGTACTAAATGAATCTCCATTTTCAATAAAAAACAACAAAGAATACACTGAAGCAGATAAGAAAGCGGCGGAGAAGAACTTTCGTGCCAAGAAAATTCTGGTATATGGTTTGGGACCTAAAGAGTATGACAGAATCTCTACATGCGACACTGCCAAGGAAATATGGGAGGCTTTGCAAATAGCTTATGAGGGAACTACACAAGTAAAACAAGATAAATTTGATACTGATGATAGTTCCACGATGGCAGTTGAAGGCGAGGAGATTGGATATGACTCAACGCTTGCTTTGATAGCTCAATCAGATAATGATGAAGACAATGGCAACAAAGAGGTAAACTTCAGGGATGTTCAGAAAAATCTGAAATCTTATTCTCCAAAAAAACTCATGTATTTAGCTCATGTTTTAATTACTGCCTTTTGTAGTCTTGCGGAGGATAGGGATTCCTTGTTCTTAGAGCTAGAAGAATCTGAACATACTAGAGAAGACTTAGTGGCTGCAATTATTGATCAAAAGAAAACCATTGAAATTCTTAGAAAAGAAAAGAGTGATCTCTTGGCAGAAACTACAGACCAAAGGGAACTATTAGTAAAGCCTTTGACTAATTCAAAACCTGAAAGCTCTGAAAGAGGAAAGAGGATAGTTAGTGAGGAATATTTTAGGCTTGAAGATGAGGTGAAGGCCTTAAGATATGGGATGTGTGCTGAAATTGAGAAAAACGAGCTCCTCCAAGCCAATCTAGAAAAAGTAATGAATGATCTTGAAAGGTCTCTAAAGTGGACCTGGTCCTTAGAAGCTACCACTTCCATGCTCACTAATGACAGTGAAAAAGGGCGGGGAGCAGGGTTCCCAAGGGAGAAAACTCCTCACAACCCTCACAGTAAGAGAGCCACTGCATCTGATAACTGGCCTCGTACCCAATGTGGGAAAACTGGCACTTCAAGGAAGGTGTCTAGGCAAAGAATCAATCAGTACCAAAATATAAAGTGGCTGCTGAAATTGTGACCACAAAAGAGGGACCAGGTTCCACTCACAAGAAACACACATTACATGCATGGACTAAAAGAGCTCTTATTCATCCTCTTGGTTACTACAAGGGACCCAAACTTGTTTGGGTTCCTAAAACTAACTCCTAATCTTTTGTGCAGGGAATAGTGAAGGGAAGTGGTCAACAATGGTTCATGGATAGTGGGTGTTCGAAACATATGACTGGGAACACCACAAACTTTCTTTCACTAAAAGCCCTGTAAGGAGGGAGTGTATCATTTGGCAACGGCAAAAAGGGATACATTCTTGGAGTTGGAAAAGTTGGGAAGTCACTCACTCACTCTATTGAAAATGTGTACTATGTCAATGGACTTAAGTACAGTCTCCTGAGTGTCTCTCAAATTTGCGATAAAGGAAACAAGGTTGAATTCTTGTCCAAAATATGTACAGTCACTGACCTTGTGACCGGTGAAATAGTTCTGGTGGCCAAAAGATACAAGAACATCTATGTTGCTGATTTCGAATCCTTACAGAGTGGTGATCTGAGTTATCTGAAGGCAGTTGACAATGATGCTGAACTATGGTAGAAAAGACTGGGCCATGCAAGCTTTTCCCTTTTGAACAAACTAATTCAGAAGGACCTAGTCCATGGTTTGCCAATGTCACAATTCAAAACTCAAAAAGCCTGTGATGCCTGTGCTAGAGGAAAACATATAAAATCCTCTTTTAAGTCAAAAAGAGATGTGAGCACCTCAAAGCCACTTGAGCTCCTGCATATGGATCTGTGTGGACCTATGAGGGTGCAGAGCAGATGAGGAAAGAGATACATTTTCGTAATCATGGATGACTATTCCAGATTCACATGGACTCTATTTCTCAGAACAAAAAATGAAACTGTTGAAGTATTTGCGGCCTTTGTAAAGAAAATCTAGGTGAAGATGGAGTCTAGAGTTGTATGCATTAGATCAGATCATGGGACAGGATTTGACAATGTCAAACTTGATGAATTCTGCAATGAAAACGGCATCACTCACAACTTCTCAGCTCCCAAAACTCCACAGCAAAATGGAGTAGTAGAAAGAAAGAACAGAATTCTGAAAGAAATGGAAAGAACAATGTTGATTGATAGTGGACTTGCAAAGGACTTCTGGGCTGAAGTTGTCAACACTACCTGCTACTTAGTGAACAAATGCATGATCAGATCAATTCTGAACAAGACGCCGTATGAATTACTGAATGGAAGAAAACCCAAGCTGACTTACCTAAGAACATTTGGATGCAAATGTTATGTTCTCAACAATGGAAAAGATCAACTTGGTAAGTTCGATGCCAAAAGTGTCGAAGGGATATTTCTTGGCTACTCTTCTCAAAGCAAGGCTTACAAGATATATAACATATATAACAAGTGGACTCAATGTGTTGAAGAAAGCATCCCTGTTATTTTTGATGAATCTCATCCATCATTTGAGAAAAGTGCTGAGGAAGATCAAGATGGAGAACCCTTACATGTTCCTGGTGAAGTCATTAACATGACAAATGGAAAGGCAGACATGATGAGTCAAGTGAAGGAGCCAAATTAAGATAACGCCGTCTCATCATCAACAAAACCAAGCACTTCAATTACAATCACTGAAGCCAAAGAAAGAGTGGTTGATGCAGTTCAGGGAACTCCACTGGCATCTGAGAGAAGGATAGAAGAAAATCAGCCAAACATACCTTCCTCCTCTCAGAATGGACCCTAGACATCTAACTGGAGACATCAAAGTTCTCACCCTATAGACAACATAATCACTCCTCTAGATTCCGGAGTTTAAACCAGGTCAAGAGCTAGAAATTCACTTGCCTTCTTAGCCTTTCTCTCCCAGGTTGAACCCTAGAACATCAAGAAAGCCTTAAAAGATGCATATTAGATTACAGCCATGCAAGACGAGCTGCATCAGTTTGAGAGAAACAGTGTGTGGCACCTGGTACCTAGACTCCCAGATAGAACCATTATAGGAACCAGATGAGTATTCAGAAACAATCTCGATGAACATGAAATTCCACAAGGAACAAGGCCAGACTAGTGGTCCAAGGCTATAATCAGGAGGAAAGGATTGACTATGATGAAACATTTGATCCAGTGGCTCGCATGGAAGCCATCAGAATTCTGATCGCCTTTGCTTCTCATATGGAATTTACTTTGTTCCAAATGTATGTCAAAAGTGCATTTTTGAATGGACTGCTTAAGGAAGAAATCTATGTGAAGCAACCCCCTGGGTTTGAATGTCATGAGCACCCTGAATATGTGTTCAAATTGGACAAAGCTCTGTATGGGTTAAAGTAGGCTCCTCGAGCGTGGTATGAAAGATTGTCAAAATTTCTCTTAGAAAATGGGTTTAAAAGAGGGAAGATTGACAACACTCTTTTCCTAAAGAAACGAGGAAGGAACCTGCTCATTGTTCAGGTTTATGTTGATGAAATCATTTTCGGAGCAACAACTGACTCTCTGTGTGAATAATTCGCAAAACTTATGGGAAGCAAATTTGAAATGAGCATGATGGGGGAATTAAACTTCTTCCTAGGTCTTCAAGTAAAACAGTCCCCAAAGGGTACTTCCATTTGTCAGCAAAAATACATTAGGGAACTCTTAAAGAGGTTTGACATGGAAGCATCAAAAGTAATAGACACTCCTATTGCAACTGCCACTCAACTGGACATGGATGAAACTGGACCTCCTATGAATCAAACAATGTATAGAGGCATCATTGGGTCTCTCCTCTATCTCACTGCCAGTCGACCTGATATTGTCTTCAGCGTGGGGCTGTGTACGAGGTTTGAATCAAATCGCAAGGAATCTCACTTCAAGGCTGCTAAAAGAATGCTGAGATATCTCAAAGGCACGCAGGACCTGGTACTATATTATCCATCAGGTGACAGTTTTAATCTGATTGGGTATGCTGACGCAAGCTATGCAGGTTATCTTATGGATAGAAAAAGCACATATGGGATGGCTCACTTCTTAGGATCATGTCTTATCTCTTGGGGGACAAGGAAACAAAATTCAGTGGCTCTTTCAACAGCTGAAGCTAAATATGTAGCTGCAACATCCTGCTATGCTCAACTTCTGTGGATCAAACAGCAGCTGGAGGATTTTAGAGTTCTCACTGAGAGTGTGCCTCTCCTATGTGACAACACCAGTGCACTCAATATGGCAAAGAATCCAGTTCAACATAAAATGACCAAACATATTGATGTGAGGCATCATTTTCTGAGAGATAATATGGAGAAAGGGTTGATATGCATGAAGTTCTGCAGCACAGAAGATCAAATTGTAGACATTCTCACCAAGGCATTGAGTAGGGAACAGTTTGAAAGAAACAGCGTAAAGGAGGGAATGTTGAATCCAAATTAAGAACCTGATTCCTTTTTAGCTGGCTCGTATTCTTAAGATATAATTAGTTCAAAGTGTTTTTTGGCCCTGTCTAACTCACTTCAATACCGTTTCAAGTAGACACGCATGATAAGCATAGAAGCAGTAGATGCAGTACATGACTGATAAAAGATGATTAATTCTTTTCAAAAAGGGCTTGAAGAAAATATTTTTTCAAGAACCAGGTTCTTATACTAAAGGTTAGTAGTTCTGTGCATCCTTTAATACACATCTTAAAAGGTACAAAATACAACTGCAATGTCATCACTTTTCAGATCCGGCTGTCACATCCCTTCAATTCAAAATGTTCCATCTCCCTCTGAAACATCACAATTCTCCACGCCCAACCGTCGTTTTAGAATAGGTGCCTATTCTTCTCCCTTCATAATTATCCTCTCCGTGTAAAAACCCCTATCTTCTGTCCTTCTTAACCATAGGCCCTATTCTAGATTCACCCAAAAGGAAAGGCTCATCATATCACCCCTTCCAATGGCTGAGAAAACTTCCTATCTCTCTACCTCAACTGTAACCACCTCTGACCCATCTATGGAACCTCTCGCCTTCACTGAGTCTTTTTTACCCTCTATCACTCCTAGTGCTACAGTCACACCTTCCCTAGTTTCCTAATCTCTTCCCAACTCAGAAACCCTTGAAATTACTGTTCTGCTCTCTCCGTCGTCTGTTCCTCACACCAGTCAAACCCTAAGAGGAGAACAAGGTCAAAATACTGAGTTCACAAAAGGCTCCGCCATCGTTGCCGACGACTCCATGGTTGTGGAAGCACCAGTTGAAGAAGAAAAGACTGTGTTTGTGGTATCCGCTGATAGGGTATTGCATGAAGTTATTTCCCAAAAACATGAGTCACAAAGTGTGAGGGTAGAAGGGGACATTATGGCTGTTGATGGGCATGCGGTAGTATACACTACTGGGGCATCACATGAGGAACCTGATCCCTCTCCGGAGGACCCAGGTCAGGACTCTCATCCCCAGGACAGTGATGTTCCTGCATTCGATGCTGTGCCCGTGGGAATTCAAGCACCAGATATGCGATCTAGTGATGAAGAAGACCTAGACAACGTGGCCCTTGATGCATTCATAAGTAAGCGAATGGTTGTCTCCACCCCTGAGTCTGAAAATAAGAGGCATACTACCAGACTTCAAGTCAAAGTGGCCTATGACTCTGCACTCCAAAAGAGCAAGAAAAGTAGTAAGAAGAAAAGAAGAAAGTTGGTGAAGGATGGTGTACCTGTAAGTGATGAAGATATTCCTGTAGTGGAAGTGGAAGATAGAACTCCTGGGGAACCAGGTTCCCTTGTAAGGCGGTCCTCGAAAAAAGATGATTCTGTTTATATGGAGAAAGGGTCTACTTCTAAGTCCAAGTTGAAGGAGGCAGTGAGTAATGAGGATATTCTTGTCAAGTCCAAGGGGAAAGGCAAAGTCAGTGGAGAAAAGCATAGGAAATGCAAGTCTGAAACAGTTGAAGAACCTAGTTCTGGAAAGAAAGCAAGAAGTGAGGTCTGCCTTGGCTCTGAGCACCTAAGACATCAAAAAGTTCTGCTAGGTCGTACGTTTGACCCAACAATCTCAAAGATGGCCGGAATGCGCCAAATTTTGGAAATGGTGGAGTTTCAAAAATGGATGCATCTATTCTACATTGATGCCCCTAAAGTGTATGAGGAGGAGGTACAGAGTTTCTTCGCTAGTCTTTTTCCAGTCGATACTGACCATGTTCGTGAGTTGGTCAATGGGGTGGACAATGTCTTTGACGTGAAATTGCTTGGAGAAATTTTGCAAGTTCCTACAGTTGGGTTGTCGAGTGTACGAGATGTATGTTAGTACAACTTCAGAAATGCAGTGGTGAAAGATAATTTTAATCAGAAAGGGGACTAGATCCATAAGAAAGCACTACTTCCTGTCTACCAGCTACTATTTGATCTGGTTAACAAAGTCCTGTTGCCTCGTGCAGAAAAGAGGTCTGTAACTTCAAAATCTGATCTATACCTAATGGAGCAACTGGACGGTTTCAACCCTGTGGGTCTTCCTGCCATAATGATTGAACATATGCAGAAGGTGGCCAATTTCAAGGATGGTAATCACGGGCTTCCCTATGGATTCTTTCTCACTTAGATGTTCAAATTCTTTGAGGTTCCACTGGGAACAGGTAAAGTGGGGACCCGTAAGCAGACATTCTCTCAGACAACCTTGGAAGAGTGCAAGTGTATTGAGAAGTATGGGGGTGTAGGAAGTACTTCAACTGTGTCTCAACTCATCAATGCCCAAAGTAGTGCAGCTGAGGAAATACGTCGATTGAAGGCCAAGAATGCTATCCTGGAAGGTCAACAAACCCGAGCAGTTCCCATGTCAAATGATGAAATGATACGTTTGACCCAAGGAAATGCTGATCTCAGGGTGCAAGTAGAGAACCTGAAGGCTAAACTGCTCAACGAGCAAAAGTTGGGAAACGCCCGAATAGACCTTGTTCTCCAGACACTTGCTGCAACTTCCAAGCCTTTTCCTCCTAGTGCCCCCTAAGAACCCCTTCAGTGACCAGTTTTCTGGATATGTTTCTTCTTCTGTGTCTCTTTGTTGATGGTTGGTGGATGTTTTTTGTTGCTTTTTTTATGGTTGGGTGTACTACTACTACTGCTCCTATGAACAAGTCCAATGTAGCCTCTTCCTTTTTTCAAAGGACGAGGCATATTAAAAATTATTACTATGAAACCTTTTTCTTATGTCTCGTACTGTCCTTCTGTGTTCTATTCTTTCTTATGACTGTGTGTACATATATGGCATGAGTTAGCTTAGCTGGACTTCTTTGTGCTGTTGTTCTTTTTAATGATGCCAAAAGGGGAAAATTACACAATGGGGAACTGGTTCATATGCTCTATTATTCTTTAAGACAATGCATAGTCTCAGGGAGAACTCTTTGAAACTGGTTGTTTAGTTTCTACTGCCCCAATTCTGATTTATAATTGTTGAAGTTTGTCATCATCAAAAAAGGGGAATTGATAGATCTTAAATTCTCTTGCCTGATGTTTTGACGATCTAACAAACTTATGGCTAAGAACCAGATAGGGAACCTGACCTGCTTGGATTACTACAAGCGTTAACAGATTTCAGCTAAAGATGAATTGCTACAGCTTCAGGAACTAGGAACCAAACAAGGACCTGATGATTTTGTGGTTTCCTCATAGCAGTACAAAGTCATTTGGACACAGCTGGAAATGAAGTGACCAACGACATTGTTTCTGCCGTACTGTACCACACTGTCAGCCCACTCACTCTCTAACCAAACAAAGTACTCACATTTCAAGTCATGTGATCAAGATGTACCAAATGTGCTTTATACAAAAGCATCAGTGGAAGGTTTCTGTTTCTCATTCAAGCTTCTTGCAAAAAAAAAATAGAAAAATCATCCTCTCAAGCTTGAAGAACAAGGTTGAACGCCACTACGGACCAGATCCTAAAAGATTGATGCGTGTTATCCTAGTTGAGTTGTAACCTTGTTATTGTACTTACCATATCTCCTAAATCGCTTATCTAGAAGCATACTGGTTAGGAATCCTTTTGTAAATCCGTAAACTCGTTGAGTTTATGTTGTGACTAGATTTAGTCATAAGAAAAAGTCTTTGTAATCGTAGAATTGCAAAGGGGCTTGTGGTGATAGCATCACAAGTTAGAAAAAGCCTTTGTAACTAGGATAGTCACAAAGTGGCTTGTGGTAAAGGTACCATAAGTTAGTTGAGTAAATTCTTTGCAATAGGAAGTATTGTAAAGTGGCTTGTAATAGGTAAGATTACAAGTTAGTGAAGTTAACAGTCTACAAGGTAGGTCGTGGTTTTTTGATCCCCTTGTGTGGGATTTTTCCACGTAAAAACCTCTGTCTCATTTACTTACTGCTTTACTAAGTTCTCTTAGCAGAATCTTGTAGAGGACGAGGTACTCTATGATTTGGTAGATCCATACAATCTAACAGTTTCGACTGAAGCTTTCTGGTGGCGTACCACTCCCTCGGGCCTTACTAGATCTGCCCCTGAGTGGTTATATATGTATGGGTCTAAATTTGACCAACCACGACCGACGACGAGCACGACGATTGACGGGGTTTCCTTGAATCGATGTCCTGAGGGAGATGACCTTAAGACAAACAAGAGACTGGATGACCCTTGTAATAATGTAGGCCCATTAGGGGACATTTTGTAATTTGTCTTTTACTACTTAGAAGAGTCTCGCTCTTTATTTATATAAGGGACAATAACCTTGTAAAGGGGAAAATTCTGAATGTTGGCTACATTACCATTTATGAATGAAAAGATTTCAAAAAGGTTGGGAGAAAAGTAGATCGAAAAAGAAGTCTTGTGATCCGTCTTCTCTTTATCTATCATTCTTTCGAGAGATTATTATTCTCAGGTAAGATTTACCCCTTCATCTTTGATTGATGTGTTCAAAAAGGTTTCAATATCTTTTGAGTCAAACAATTTGGCACCGTCTGTGGGAATTTCTATAGCTGAAATTGTAGTTTTCATCTAGATTCTTGAAAGAAATAACCACCTCTCTTTAGCTCCACAAAGGCCAACAATGGCAGGAAAGGGAGAAGCAAGTCTAACGGCAATAATAGGTGTCACGAACAACCTTCTGAATTCCCTCAATGATGCCAGTGAGGAAGATAACGAAAATGCAACACCAAATGCTACACCTGAAGGAGAAATCTCACCTCCTCCGTGCGAAGGTCTAACAGTCTCACGCGAGAGAGAAACCTCACCATCTGCAGCAGGAGAAGCACCACCGCCCGTGAAAAAGCTATTAGAAGAATGGCTAACAAACACCTTGAGCAGCATGCTGGAGAAACCCGTTCAGGGAGATATCGAAGACACATTACCCGCAGAAATCGCAGTTGTCGCCGATGACCCAGGCACTACGCGAACGGGTAACACTCGTACTGTTGCTGATACAGGCAGTGATGCACTTACGACCATCTTAAAGAAAATAGATGATACGGAAAATGAGAACAAAACACTCCGCGACCACATGAAGGAACATCAGGAGAGGGTTGATATAATACCAGGTGCTCCGAAGTTGTTACCAAAATGTGATGTGGGCTGATTCATCGAACAACCATTCAGCGAAGGGACAACTCCCCATTCTACTCCAAAGACCTTCAAAATGCCACAATATTTGAAAATATATGATGGCACCATGGACCCGGAGGATCACTTAATCTATTACGTTACCACAGTAAAAGGTAACGATCTATCAAAAGAACATGTACTGTCTGTGCTGCTGAAAAAGTTTGGCGAAACTCTGACAGGGGGAGCATTGACATAGTATTCCCAACTACCAGCACGATCGATATCAATGTTCGAAGAAATGGCAGATAAGTTCGTCACCGCTCACGTGGAAGCGAAAAAGGCCCGAGGCTAGGGTCAATGATATCTTCGTCGTCAGGCAAATGATGGGCGAGGGACTTTGGGATTTCCTTGCCCGATTCAACAAGGTAAGTATGAGCCTACCGAACGTGTCAGAAGGGATGTTAGTAGCAGCCTTTCAAAATGGGCTAAGCAGAAACGGGTCAAAAGCAACCAAAAAGCTACTCAGTAGACTCATGAAGTAACCCCTACCATATAGGAAGAGATCCAAAATGCCTATTGCGCCGAAGTGAAGGCAGACGAGGATGACCTGAATGGCCCGCTTCAGTGGTTAACATCAGTCCAGACCGAGAAAAGGAGAGATCATCACAAAGATGGGCAAAGGGATCAACTGCCACATTTCAATCGAGAAAGGCACTAGCCTTGTATCCGAACATCCAATCTGCCTCCTCCATGACATGCAGATGTCGCGCTTCGACACACTGTACCCCTCCAAAACGAAAGAGGTATGCCTCCATTGTTATCCGCTCATAATTTTTGTGTTTCTCCTTCAAAAATAGTGTACACACTGGAAAAGCTCGGCAAGAAGGTGCAGTGGCCGCAAAAGATGAAGTCGGATCCGAGCACAAGGAGGTCAAACATCCTGTGTGAATTCCACCAGGAAAGAGGACACAAAACTGAAGACTGTATAGGTCTGCGATAAGAAGTAGTAAGAATGTTAAACCAAGGATACCTGAAAGAACTGCTGAGCGATAGAGGATGGGCCAATTTCGCTCGAGGGCGTGATCAACCTCAATGACCTCAAAAACCACCATCACCAGCTCGTACCATACAAATGATCATTGGCAGCGGTGCCGGCACGATAATCAACCATGTGAAAATTCACCACCACACATAAACTCAAACAGACAGTTGCCCACGAACGGTATAACGACCTCGAAGACAGTATCATCTTTGATAAGTCAGATACCGACGGTTTGTCTTTCCCTCACTATGATGCTTTGGTTATATATTTACGCATCATGGATACCGATGTAAAAAGAATAATAGTGGATGACGGAAGCGGCAAATGTATTGTTCACCATGAGTTCTCATGCAGATGAGGCTCGAGGATAAAATAATACTGCGCTGCATAACAACAACAACAACAACAACAACAACGACCCAGTATAATCCCACAAGTGGGGTCTGGGGAGGGTAATATGTACGCAGACCTTACCCCTACCCTGAAGGGTAGAGAGGCTGTTTCCAGGAGACCCTCGACTCAAAAAAGCAATAGGAGATGATATATTAGTACCATAAAAATGCGTAATAAAAATAACAACAATATATAAGAGATACGAAATATGAAATACAGGATACGAAATACGAAATACGAAATAGATGGCTTATATAGTACAACTAGAAGGTAAAGCCCTGCATCAATAGACGACCACTGACATTCCTAGTCTAACTCCTAACTAGATAGTCTCTCTCACTTGTGCTGTAGAAATATTCACACTCTCCCCTAACCTACAACCTTAATGCTCGACCTCCATAATTCCCTATCAAGGGCCATGTCCTCAGTAATCCTAAGTCGCGCCATGTCCTGTCTGATCACCTCTCCCCAATACTTCTTAGGTCTCCCTCTACCTCTCCGCGTGCCCACTACAGCCAGTCGCTCACACCTCCTCACCGGTGCATCAGTGCTCCTCCTCTGAATGTGCCCAAACCATCTGAGTCTTACTTCCCGCATCTTGTCCTCCATGGGGGCCACACCCACCTTCTCTCGAATATCTGCATTCCTAATCTTATCCATCCTTGTATGCCCGCACATCCACCTCAACATCCTCATCTCTGCTACTTTCATCTTCTGGGTGTGTGAGTTCTTTACCGGCCAACATTCAGTTCCATACAACATGGCAGGCCTAACCACTGCTCTATAAAACTTACCTTTTAGTAACGGTGGCACTTTCTTGTCACACAAGACTCCCGACGCTAACCTCCACTTCATCCACCCCACCCCTATACGGTGTGTGACATCCTCGTCAATCTCCCTGATCCCCTGAATAACCGATCCAAGGTACTTGAAACTACCTTTCTTGGGAATGACTTGAGAGTCAAGCCTCACTTCAACTCCCGCTTCCGTCGGCTCAACTCCAAATTTGCACTCGAGGTATTCCGTCTTCGTCCTACTCAACTTGAAACCTTTAGACTCAAGAGCATGTCTCCAAATCTCTAGCCTCTCGTTGACGCCGCCTCTTGTCTCGTCAATTAGAATAATGTCATCAGCAAATAGCATGCACCATGGAACCTCCCCTTGAATATGATGAGTCAGTGCATCCATCACCAGGGCAAATAGGAATGGGCTGAGCGCAGACCCTTTGGTGCAATCCCGTAATAACTGGAAAGTGTTCAGAGTCGCCTCCTACTGTCCTAACCCGAGTCTTAGCTCCATCATACATGTCTTTAATCACCCTAATATAGTTACTCGGGACCCCTTTATCCTCTAAGCAGCTCCATAAGACATTCCTAGGAACCTTATCGTACGCTTTCTCCAGATCAATAAACACCATGTGGAGATCCTTCTTCTTATCTCTGTACTGTTCCACCATCCTCCTAATAACTGTTCTACCATCCTTCTCCTACTGCGTTGCATAACATTAACGGGTTTTAATAATGTAGTGGAGCAAACATCTGGAGAAATAGTGTTACCCGTCCTGGAAAGAGGGGTCACCTAGAAACGACATTCCATGTTATGAATCAGGAAACAACCTATAACGCCATTATAGGACACCCATGGATACACGACATGCGAGCTGTCCCGTCAAGTTTCTATTAAGTAATCAAATTTCCCACCCCATGGGGGATATTAACCATCAGAGGCGAGCCACACACTGAACAAGAATACTACCGGATCGCCCAAGATTGCACACACACCAAACAACTAAAAGGGGAAAGTGCGGAGGCATAGCAATCAGCCATGTCGGGAACCAAACTCGACATACAAGTAGAGGCCATCAAAGATCCTAACATCGTAGAAGCTTGCAAGGCAATCGTAGAATATCTCGATCCCATCCAACTGGACATCACCGCTAGCACAAAAAAGGCTTATGTTGGACACAACCTCTCTGAACCAAGTAAATATCGTGAGTTTTTAACTAACAACTCCGATTTGTTTGCCTTTTCCCACTCAGATATGCCAGGAATCCCAAGGGATATCGCCACACACAGGCTGAATGTCGATCCGCTTTACCCGCCGGTACGGCAAGTAAGGAGAAAGTTCAATGCCGCTATTAATGAGGCGGTCATCGAGGAGGTTGATAAATTACTCGCTAACGGTTCTATCAGAGAGTTTAAATACCCCCAATGGGTTGCCAATGTAGTCATGGTAAAAAAGAAGAACAGGAAATGGCGGATGTGTGTCGACTTCACCGATCTGAACAAAACAAGCCCAAAGGACTCCTTTCCGTTACCCCATATCGACCAGCTCATCGACGCAAAAGCGGGGCACAAACTGCTGAGCTTCTTGGATGCCTACTCCGGTTATAACCAAATTCTAATGGCTGAAGAGGATCAAGAAAAGAACTTTCATCACTCACCGAGGAATGTACTACTATAAGGTAATGTCGTTCGGACTCAAGAATGCAGGGGCCACGTATCAAAGATTAGACACTAAGATGTTCAAAGAATAGCTCAGTAAGACCATAGAGGTTTACATCGACGACATGCTAGTAAAGTCGACAAAGAAAGAGGATCACATTGGTTATCTGAAGGAAGCCTTTGAGATATTAAGGCAATACAGGATGAAACTGAATCCCGAAAAATGTGCCTTCGGCGTAACTTCAAGAAAGTTCCTTGGTTTCCTAGTGTCAGAAAGAGGTATCGAAGTTAACCCAGATCAGATCAGGGCCATCGATGCAATACCGGAGATACTGACCAGCAAAAAGCAGGTGCAAAAATTAACAGGACGAATAGACGCCCTGTCGAGGTTCATTTCACGATCCTCAGATAGATGTCATAATTCTTCAATGTGCTAAGGAAAGACCATATACTGCAATGGAATGAAGAATGCATCGACGCCCTGAGAAAACTGAAAGCGTATTTATCTTCGCCACCACTGCTTGTCAAGGCAGACCCAGGTGAATGTCTACTTGTGTATCTAGTAGTTTCTGAAGTTGTGGTAAGCACAGTCTTGGTTCGTGAAAACAAATAAACTCAATCTTCGCTTTACTATATCAGCAAAACCTTAATCGATGCCGAAACAAGGTACCCTCACCTTGAAAAACTAGTTTTGGCATTAGTCGTAGCTTCACGAAAGCTTAGACCGTATTTTCAATGTGACCCTATAAAGGTGGTGACAACCTTCCCCCTAAGAGGTATCCTACACAAACCCGAACTATCGGGTAGACTAACCAAGTGGGCTATAGAACTAAGCGAGCACGACATAACATACCAACCGCGAAATGCCATTAAGTTGCAGGAGCTTGCCGATTTCGTCGCTGATTTTAGCGCAGAAATATTACCTGAAGTAGAACAGGAAGCACTCCGCGCTTCCACGCATACTGACCTCTGGGTCCTCTACATCGATGGTGCCTCTAATGCCTCGGGATCGAGACTGTGACTCGTCCTAGAAGTCCCTACAGGCAAAGTAATTTGCCAGTCCATACAATACGCCGAGATGACTAACAATGAGGCCGAGTATGAAGTTGTGATTGCAGGTTTGAAGTTAGCCCTCAAATATGGCGCCCGAGGACTCATCATCCATAGCGACTCTCTACTCGTGGTGAACTAAGTCACTTGGATTTTCCAAATCAAAGAACAGAGACTACAAAAGTACCAGTCGTAAATTCACAAACTACTGCCAGAATTCGATGAATGCCACCTCGACCAAATATCCAGGGTGCAAAATATCGAAACAGACAGCCTCGCCAAACTAGCGGCGGCCACCAAAAATATCAACAAGGAAAATGTGGTCACCCTTCTCCATTCCGCAATAGACCGCGTCGAGGTACATTCTGTAAACCTAACTAAGGACTGGCGCAACCGCCTCATAGCATATTTGCAGGATGGAACGCTCCCGCAAGATAAAAAAGAAGCCAAAAAGCTCCAGGTACAAGCAACCAGGTACAATCTCGTAAACGGTGATCTCTACAAAAGAATGTTCGGCGGCCCCCTAGCCAAATGTCTTGGGCCAAATCAAACAAGGCGAGTACTGGAAGAAGTACACGAAGGGCACTGCGGCGCCCACACGAGAAATTGCGCCCTCGTTCGATGCCTCATTCGCGCCGAATACTATTGGCCCACCATGAAAAAAGAAGCCGCGGACTATGTCAGGAGATATGAACAGTGTCAGAAGTACGCCCCTATGATACATCAAGCAGGGGAACTCCTTCATTCTGTCACTTCACCATGGCTATTCATAAAGTGAGGGATGTACATAGTCGGTCCCCTCCCAGCAGGACAAGGTAAGGTACGTTTCCTTTTGGTTTCAACTGATTACTTTTCTAAATAGGTGGAAGTAGGTGAATACACTCAGATACGCGAGCAAGAGGTCATCGCGTTCATATGGAAAAACATAAAATGTTGTTTTGGCATCCCTAAAGAAATCAGCTGCGACAACGGACCTCAGTTCGTCGAAAAGAAAATGACCAAATATTTCGAAAAATGGCACATCAAACGAATACTCTCCATGCTATATCACCCTGCCGACAACGGTCAAGCCGAATCTTCCAACAAAGTAATACTGAATATATTGAAAAAGAAGCTTGAGGATTCTAAATGGCTATGGCCTGAACTAATACCGAAAGTATTATGGGCATACCGTACAATGCCAAAAACCAGCACAGGAGAGACGCCATATTCACTGGTCTACGGGACTGACGCAGTTATACACTTCGAGGTCGGAGAGCCTAGTTTGAGATACTCCAACAAAAGCGGACCGAGCAATGACGAAAGTAGACTACAAGATCTGGATGAAGTCGAAGAATGGATAGACATGGCCCACGTAAGAATGGTGGCCCAGAAGCAACAAGTAGAAAGGTATTACAACAAAAAAGCCAAAGTGCGACCGCTCAAAATCGGAGACTATGTCCTCAAGGCTAAAACACAAGCCGCAAAAGACCCTAATGAGGGAAAACTAGGAACAAACTGGGACGGACCATACAAAATCACGGCCGTAGCAAATAAAGGAGCATTCCAGTTATAAACAATCGAGGGAAAACTACTCCAAAACAATTTGAATGTCGCCCATCTCAAATACTTCAACTTCTGAAAGGAGGCGCCACCTAAGTCATACTATTTTTCCCTTACCCGGGTTTTGTTCCAATCGAGTTTTCCCGATGAGGTTTTTAATGAGGCGACAAGGGGGACGTCTCGAGGTTCGAAGTATTGTTCATTACCCCGTCCATCGACATAATCTCCGGTACGGAGTAATGAAGGGAATGGATATAGATAATCAAATCTCTATTGTATGTACAGAGTCAACATGTGACTCCTACAAGAATAGATAATTAGACCTCCATTGCATAAATAAAGCCGGCATGTGTCTCCTTACGAGAATATAATCGAATCTCCATTGCATGGATAAAGTCGACATGTGCCTTCCTATGGGAATATGATCATACCTCCATGGAATGGTCAAGGCCATCGACTAAAGCATGAGTTCAACCTCGTCCGAACTACGACGGGATACTACTTCGATGACAGTTTGAAGCAATATCCCAATGGCCAAGGCCATCGACTACAGCATGAGTTCGACCTCGTTCGAACCACGATGGGATCCTACTTCGATGACAGTTCAGAGCAATATCCCAATGGCCAAGGCCATCGACGAAGCATGAGTTCGACCTCGTTCGAACTACGACGGGATACTACTTCGATGACAGTTCGAAGCACCATCCCAATGGCCAAGGCCATCGATAAAACATGGGTTCGACCTCGCTCGAACCATGATGGGATCCTACTTCGATGACAACTTGAGGCAACATCCCAATGGCCAAGGTCATCGACAAAATATGGGTTCGACCTCGTTCGAACCACAATGGGATCCTACTCAGACAAAAGTACGGAGCAACATGCCAATGGTCAAGGCCATAAAAAAAAGAAAGAGGAATCAACCACACCCAAAAGATAAATCGACTCGACAGGTATCTCAGATACCATAGAAATTACAAAGAGCACCAACCCATCGATAAAATAAAACCTACATTGCATCAAAATAATTTATACTGACCCTTACAAAATGGGCTCAAGCATGTCCCCTCCCACAAAAGCCCCAAAGCAAAAAGAAAACACAGTATTACACATCATCCCTGGTAGGGTAAGCTTCTTCATACCAAGAGTCCGAAGCAAGACGGTTTGCCTCATCCGAGTTGATATCATCTCCATCAGGAGTATGAGGGTCGTACCCACACGCCTCACGAGCTGCACGAGTTTCGTTATGCACTGTTTGAAGCTCTGCCTCAGTTTCCCTCCCCTCGGCGTAGAAAGCCTTATACACGTCAAGTCGGGCCTCAGCAAGAACCCACAACTCATATAAGCGATGAGGCACGACCGGATCGGTTGGATCATGTGACGTGGAAGGTTGAGAACGTTGAGTTGCATCCTCCGCTCTCAGTGAGGACACTTGCCCATTCAATACAGATAACTCCCCCTCCAACTCTTTAACACGCCCTTCAAGCCCCACGACCTTAAGATTAAAGGCCTCCCTCTCTCCAGTCAGCTCCGACCTACAAATACGGAGGACATCCTCCAACGACACTGTTTCATAAATAACGGTCGCCAGCTTATCAGCACCAACGTCCAGCTCACCCTTAAGCCCCTCAATCTCCGTCGCCTTCGCACTCAATTCAACGGTCAAATCGGCCACTCTCGCCTGTAAATCGGCATTCTCGGCCATCACCCCCTGCTCAACTCAAGCTCGTCCTCCTTCGCCTTAAGGGAGGCCTCAAGTTCACTATTACGGACGACAACCTTCATGAGCTCCTCATCCCGCTCCTTCAACTCTTCGACCTTGCGCTCCAATTGGTCCTCCCTCTATTTGAGCCCTTCGTGAAACAACTAAAATTCAGGGTCTGAGTATAAATATCGGCCATCGCGCGATGCTTAGCACGATACCGTTGATACTTAGATGACATCTTCCCATATACGGCTATCCCTCTCTTCTCCCGACGCTCGCGTTCAGTCTCCATGATGAGGGTCTAGCACAAAAGAAAAAGAGAAGTTAAAAACGAAATACAGGTCGACAATCACCACACAAGCCCAACGACGAAAAGAAAAAGAAAGGAACTTACCCGCAAAGACATACCGATGACGTTCTGAGACAATTCCACGTCACTCATTGCCCGGAGCATTTCAGGGGAATCACATAGAGGAGCTAAAATGGACGCCACTTGCTCACAGTTCGACAATAAGTTATAGTCCCCCGGGATGACTATGTGACGATCAGACCCCTACGCTCTGACCTCCACATGAGTGTGACGACCTAAAAACTCATTGACTTCCTTCGGGTCAACATCTGAGCCTGAGCCTTCACCCTCGACACAACGGCCTCCAACGTTGGACGATGCGTCGCCCTCGGTAGAGCGTACAGAGCCTGATCCTAGATAAACCCCCTCTATGTGAGGACATCTCCCCGATAATATGGCATCGGACATGAATGTGGGCACAGGTACCGTCTGCGACGCCCTACTTCTATCAGCATCGACAGCCACACCCTTCCCGAGCTCCATTCTCCTCATTTCTCTCGATAACGACTCGTCCCCATTGGAGGATTCTTCCAAAAGGTGGGGGCCGACATTGAAGAAGCCTGCTCCCTCACGTGTTTCAGCTAAAATAATGGCTATTTTTCATTGACTTTACAAATACTAGCTATTTTTGTATTACCAATTCGAAAACTAGCTAGCCCATGCTATTTTCACATTTTGCTTCGTCCATGATATTCATTTGGGCTCCTCCGCTTTTTCGATGTGGAAATAATACTAGGTATCCACTTTTAAGTATGTTGTTTAAAATATATCCGCAGTTTATAATGTATTTAAAGATTAGCCAATTTCGCTCAAACTTCAGGACACAACGTCCTAGAGTTTAAATCTCAAATTCAAACTTCAGGACACCGTGTCCTAAAGTTCAAAAATTATGTCCTGGAGTTCTAATTTTAAGTCATGAATTTTAAATAAGCAGTTCAGAAATTCAGGACACTTAGTCCTGAATTTTAAATTAGCAGCTCAAAAATTCAGGACACTAAGCGCGTGTTTGGTATGGAGGAAATATTTTCCTAGAAAATGTTTTCATGAAAAATGAGTGGTTTTATCACTTATTTTCCCTTGTTTGGTAGGTGAGTGAAAAATTTTTCCGAAAAATATTTTCTAGTGTTTGGTTAGAGCACAAAAAATATTTTTTATGCTACTCTCCTCCCCCCCATTCCCCCAAGTCCCTATGTTTCCTTGCTCACCTCCCTCCCCCTCCCCCCCAAATACCTAACATTTTCAGGACTTTATTTTCTTCAAGAATTTAATTGTTTTTCTAAATATTCACATAAACCCAAAGGAACTAATGTGTTGTTTTACTTTTTTACGCAAAAATAACGTTAAAATTTGTGCTCCATAACTAAAAAGAAAATACTCTTTTTTTTGGTTGAAAAAGAAAGTATTCTTTCTACAACATGAAATAAAGTACTCATTTTATTGAAATAAAAAAAATACTTTTTCTATATCATGAAAATAAAGAAAATACTCATTTTGTTGAAATGAAAAAAAAAATACTTTTTTACATCATTAAAAGAAAATACTTTTTTTTTGTTGAAATGAAAGAAAATACTTTTTCTATGAAAAGAAAGTTCCTTTTTTTGTTGAAATGAAAAAAAATACTTTTTTATATCATGTAAAAAAAAATACCCATTTGTTGAAATGTAAAAAAGAAGAAGCTATCTATAACATGAAAAGAAAGTAGTATTAATAATATTTTTATTTAGGGTGGGGATGGTGGGTAGGCATGGGGTGGGGTTGGGGTTGGGTGGGTGGGTTGATGGGAATGGAGAATAGGGTGGGGAAGGTTGAGAAGGAGTTTAGAAAAATATTTTCCCTTCTCTTGATAAGGAAAACATTTTCCTCCAAATGGAGGAAAATGAGTTAATGACGAAAATATTTTTCAAAACATTTATACATGGAAAAATTGAAAAATATTTTCCTTCATACCAAACACACCCTAAGTCCTGAATTTCCAAATTCAGGATACTTAGTCCGGAGGTTTGGATGAATTGATTAATTTTAAATACATTATAAATTGTGGATATATTTTAAATTACGGGCTTAAAAGGGGCTATTGTTGTACTTTGCCCTTTTCCGGTCTTATGCTCAAAATTGGGTTTCTTCAAGGCATGTCTTTGGTGGATAAGTCCAATAACTCAAAAGCAGTGTATAATTGAGTTTTTCATCTCGTGGATCTGATCTATAAATCAGGGAGAAATTCAAAAATAGTCAAATTTACAAGTGGTCATTCAAAAATAGCCACAATTTCAAAAGTCATCGAAATTTAGCCACTTTTCATATAAAGATAAATCTGAACGAAAACACTGTTCAAAATCCGGAAAATACTCTATCATAATATATTGGAGTTCTAGTATAACTCTAGTATAATATACTGGAACTCTAGTATATTATATTGGAGCCAGCAAAGTATACCGGTCCAACATAATATGCTGGAAGTTCATACACAGGTGCACTGAACTCCGGTATATTATGCTGGACCGGTCTCTGTTGCAGCAAAATAGTGACTATTTTTTAATGACTTGGCAAACGCTGGCTATTTTTGAATGACCAGTCCGAAAACTGGCTAGCTCGTGCTATTTTAACTATAAATCAGGCAAATTACTATAGAATAGTTACATCTAGAATCTACACTTTCTCTTTTATTTAGGTGTAGTTTTAGGTTGTTGTATACAGTCAAAGTCAAGTAGCCCGATTTTAAAGTTTTAAATTGGGCTATGAGTCTGAGTCTGGGCGACTCGAAGTAGGGGTCAGACCCGGCTAAAGGACACACACCTCGAGGAAGCATATCGAAGGCCTGGCATGACCTACATCGAGGGCAGCACCATCTCGAAGACACTTAAGAAAGAGCGGGAATTTCTCAAGGACACGTGGGCCTGGGCGTAAATTATGGGTTAACATTTGTACAAAATAGTACGAGTCCGTACTAGATCATTATACAGATGTACCAATAAAATTCTTTGCAATAATTGGGAATGTACCATATTAGGGTTTTCCTCTTCTATATAAAGGGGACTCCAATCATTTGTAAAGATCATCTTACTCACTGCGATAGAACATTCTACTCTGCTTTACTCGTTTATTGAGCTCACAATTATTCTTCAGCTTTATTGTCTTTACTTTATTGTTCATACCTTATTGCTCTGTGACCCACCTCGAGGCCCCCGATATTATCGAGCTCGGGGTCCCTATTGTTCTAACAAGTTCTAGTTTTGTTCATTAATCCTTCTCACTTAAACCTAATATTGCTTGTATATTCATTAGTATTGGAATAAATCATATATCTTTAAAACCACAAATTATATTTAATTGTTACTCATATTTTTCGAGGTAAACAGTTTGGCGCCCACCGTGGGGATAAAGATAATAGTGATTATTTTAGTGCTAATTTTCTGATAACACACGTTATTCTTCACACTTTTTCTTATCAAAGATTCTTTAATTTTAGGCTAAATTATGTCTAGCTCAGCAAACGCACCCATGCATGGAAACAACGGTCTCGGATCCCATGGATAAAATAATGCAATAGCTTTAGGAACCGGTGTGCCACCGCTAAACCCCGGGGTAGCACCAGCACCTAACCCCATCGATGATGGTTCGCACGTTGCCATGCATGTCGATTTTGACACTGATGTCGAAGGAAGTGTATGCGGAGGGGATCAACCTGACATTCAAAGGACACATGCTCAGACAGAAAGAGAAGTCAGTCTACAAGTGATTTTTGAAATGTTGTAAGCACAACAAATTGCTATCGTTCAGTTACAGAGTCGACAAAGAACTTCGAGCGTGGCTGGGCTAGAAACCGCTCATCGTGTTGAGCCAACCAAGAGATCAAGCAACAACGGCTCGGGGACTGACCCCATCGTCATGAGGATGCTCGAAGAATTCACAAAGAGAATCGAGTTGGGAGAAAAAAGGATTGAGGACAATGACAAAAAGGTGAAAACATACAACTCAAGAGTGGACCAGATACCGGGAGTGCCTCCGATTTTGAAAGGACTGGACTCGAAAAAGTTCGTGCAAAAACCATTCCCACCGAATGCGGCTCCTAAGCCCATTCCGAAGAAGTTTCGGATGCCAGGCATCCCAAAATACAACGGGACCACTGACCCCAACGAGCATATCACCACATATGCTTGTGGCATAAAAGGAATTGATTTGAAAGATGATGAGATTGAGTCTGTTTTGCTAAAAACGTTTGGGGAAACTCTGTCTAAGGGTGCAATGATTTGGTACCATAACTTACCCCCGAACTCTATTGATTCATTTGCCATGTTGGCATACTCATTTGTAAAGGCACATGCTGGTGCCATAAAGGTTGCAACTGGGAAGTCCGATGTATTCAAAATAAAGCAAAGGGCGAACGAGATGCTGAGGGAATTTGTATCCCGCTTCCAGTAGGAGCGAATGGAGTTACCACCAGTCTCCGATGACTGGGCCATACAAGCCTTTACTCAGGGGCTAAATAAGCAAAGTTCAGTAGCTTCAAAGCAGCTGAAGCAGAACTTGATCGAGTATCCCGCCGTGATTTGGGTTGATATGCATAACAGGTACTAATAAAAAATTAGGGTCGAGGATGACCAGTTGGGAGCCCCCTCGGTCTCAGTTTATCCAAGCAGGTTACTAGCAAGGGAATTAGGAAATGCAAACAGGGGGTCAAGATAGAATCAGGAAAGATATCATCCATACGTCGAGGATCGAAGGAACATGTCAAAGCGTAACATACCTCAGAGTGATCGAAGGGCAGATCGAGGTCAAAGTTCTCGAGGATTCATGGGCAAAATAGGGTTTGATAGGCACTCAAGACCGGCAGAGGCTCCTAGATTATCGGAGTACAACTTCAACATCGATGCCTCGGGGATCGACTTAGCAATTGGCAAAATTAGAGATACTAGATGGCCCAAGCCTATATAGACCGATCGTTCTTAGAGGAACCCCAACTTGATGTGCAAATATCACGGTACTCATGGGCACAAGATCGAAGATTGCAGGAAGTTAAGGAAAGAAGTAGCTAGGTTATTCAATGAGGGCCACCTTCGAGAATTCCTAAGTGATCGAGCTAAGAATCACTTCAGGGAGAGAGATGCAGGCAGGAAGAATGAACCTGAAGAACCTCAACATGTCATTCACATGATCGTCGGTGGAGTCGACGTCCCACATGGACCTATATTCAAGCGTACCAAAGTATCCATCACAAGGGAGAAACGGACTTGGGATTATATGCCGGAGGACACCCTCACATTCATCGAGGAAGACATCGAGGCCTTATCTCAGCCTCACAACTATGCACTGGTAATTTCTATCCTTTTAAATAAAGTTTAAGTTAAACGTGTTCTCGTGGATCCAGGTAGTTCAACAAATATAATCCGATCAAGGGTCGTGGAGCAGCTCAGGTTGCTCGATCAAATCATACCGGCATCTCGAGTCTTGAATGGCTTTAACATGGCAAGTGAAACAACGAAGGGAGAAATTATCCTCCCAATCAACGTGGCCGGAACAAGACACCAAATTTCATGTCATCAAAGGTGACATGAGGTATAATGCTTTGCTTGGAAGGACGTGGATCCATAGCATGAGGGCGGTGCCATTTGTTGATACCCAATTTTTCCCTCATATATTTTTAAAATGCATACATACTTTCAAAATATTGTACAAGCATTTACAAACATGCACAAGTGTTTTTAATTTTTTTAATAATTTTTAAAGGCCTTAAATCAATTTATTCCTGCATTTTTAATTATATAAATATCCAATAATTATCCCTCATATTATTTTTATGATGATTTAATCATATAAATTCACCATTTAAGCCCATATATATGTTTAAATATTTTTATTGTATTTTTATAATTATATTTACACTTTTTAAGGATAGAATTGCATATTTTACAATAATAGCCCATATATATGCATAATTACATTATATATACAGAAAATGACTTTTTATATTTTTATAATGATAAGTAATTATTTTAAATCATTTTATGCACAAATCACATTTTTATCATTTATAAATTATTTTATTAAATTAAATGGGTATTTAAAACATAGTCCCTCTCTTAATTAATTTTTTGACCAACTTAACCAACCCGACTCGGAAACCCCTCCAGTCACTTACCCACTTAACCAACCCGACCCAGAAACCCCTTAAATCAGGACTGTTGATCTCTAATATCAACGGTCCATATCACCCCAACCCATTTTAACTTACCTATCCCAAACCATAATCCTCATAATCCCAAACTTACCGCCCTTATATGCTCTCGTCTCTCACCTCTCTCTCACCCCCTTTAACCCTAGCCGCCGTCAGTCAAATCTCCCTTGATTCATGGAGTTTTCCTTCAATTTTATGCCTTCTATGGTCTCCTATCTCTACTGGTTATATGATTTCTATGCTCTTTGGTGAGAATCTCAAGAGACTCGAACCAAATCTGGTTCAAAGTCTCTTCGTTCTCGATTATTCCGCCTATGTTCACTCCAATATTTGTGAGTACTGATTTTTCGTGTATTTATGGTTTCAAATCGCTGGTTCAAACCAGATTCGAGTCGCTTCTATTTATGAACCTAACTATTTCTGTTGAATCCGTTTAGATCTCTTTAGATTTGAAATGGTTTTGAGTTTATTTGGTATGTTCCTTAAGATTTTTTGCTTTTACTATTATTGTTAACCGATTTTATTTTACCCTAGGGTTTTGATCTCTAACGGGTTTTCTGTAAAAATGCTTAGACGTTTAAATGCTTTCAACTATGGGTTTCTTCTTCACTCTTTTGACTGATCTTTTTGAGTTTCATCTCTGTGTCTTTGACATATCCTAGGGTTTTGATTCTCTGACTATTTATCCTGCTGTCTTTTTCCCGTTACCTTTAAACTCTGTCAATTAAAGTGTTAATTTATTTACTTACCTAAATTAGAGTTTGAATTTAGTACCGATATTTCCTTATTTAAGGCTTACTTGTTCTTACCCTATTTATGTATCCGTATTACTGGATTGATTTTGTATTCTGATTCCTAATTGATTCTGGAAACTAGTTCTTACCTTATTAATTTTACTCTTAATTACTGATTGATTCCGTGTGGGATTTTCCTTAAGTTAAGTGGTACTTATTTGATTCTGTCCTCTTAATTGATTCCTGACTGATTGCTAATTGATTTTTCATACCTTATGTGTATGTGATTGGTTCATTACCTTATGTGACCTACCCTATTGCATGCTATAAAAACCCTTCTTGTGCTGATTTACATACAGACTAAAAACACCTATACACACACACAAACTCTTATTCACATGCACTCGCCAGTGTAATTCCTTCTGTTACTTGTGTTTGCTGCACTGTCTAGCCGGCTAAAAGCCAAGGCTAGGCTATTGGATTCAATTTGCTTTCACCTTCTTGTTTGCTATCTCTTAACTGGTATGCCTCTATTTCTATTACCATAATCTCTCATATGTGCTATGTATCTTAGTACACTTCTGCTTTGATACTTGCCTCTTAGCCATCTCTCTTTCGACTACTATGCTTCAGTTCCTATTCTATATAACTTATATGATTAGCTCACCCTGAACTTCAATTTATGCATGTTTATTATATGCTTCTTGCTTATTCTAATTAGTATGCTTTAATCTTGTCCCATATGGCTGTGTGGTTAACCTGCTTTTGTTCTGCATTATGTTTATCTTAACTAGCATGACTTAGGTCCTGTCTTGCTCTATATGATAACATGCTCCTGTTTGATCCATGGCACTTATTTACCCATTTCCAGCATCCCCAATTCCTGTCTTATCCTATGTGTTGATAGTCTGCCTTTAGCATGCTCCAGATCGACCCATGGTTCTTGTGTGTTTCATTTAAGAATAATGTGTTTTAGATGTCACGACCCAAACCGATGGGCCACGATGGGCACCCGGTACCTTACTCAACTGAGTACCAACGTAACATATCTTTCTTATTACATCATCATATACACGTGACATACAGGCCTAATAGGCCAACATAATCATTTATAAACTCAAAACATAGGCCGACAAGGCCGTACAATCTTTCACGTACACGACATATATCTACAAGCCTCTAAGAGTATATAAATGTCATAAAAGTCGGGACAGAGTCCAGCCATAACAAACAATACAAGTCTAAATAATACTGACCAAACAAGCAACTCCGAAGCAAATGGAGCGCACCAACATCTTCCGCTGAGCTGAGAGCCTACTTGGAGGGCTCTCGACCTATCTATCGAGACCTGTGGGCATGAAATGCAGCGTCCCCAGGCAAAAGGGATGTCAGTACGAAAAATGTACCGAGTATGTAAGGCACATAAATAAGTACATAACAGACATAGAAGAAATATAGAGTAATTGACTCAACTTGTAAGTCTGGATAACTCCGTAAATCATAAATTACTTTAGCGTCATACATATGCATATGAATGTCATGTAGTGCATATGTACATGTTTCATAACATCATCAGTCTCTGAGGGCATCCCATCATATCATATTGGCCACTGTGGGCAAAATCATCAACGTATACCAGTTGATCAGGTGGTGGTGTGTATATAACGTCATAATCTTCCCATATCCCATATACATATATATACATATATATATATATATGCATATATAACGCCATCTGGTCACGGGTCAATGTACGTGAATGCAATGCATGAAAAGTACGTTAATAAAATCATTCAGAATGTCATAAAACCATTTTGCCTTTGAGTAATATCATAAAGTAAACTCTTTTCAACTTTCGTATTTTTCTGAGACACATGAACAAATAATAAAATATTATGACACATGAAAATTCAAGAACATAGATATCTCTAATACTTCTATGAATAGAGTCATTTATGGAATCTGTGCATTTGCACGTTTCGTTCGTATCGTATGGATCATGCCAAAAGAAAGAAGGGATAGTCTTAACATACCTAGAATAGGAAAAACTCCGTATTATATTCTTGGATAAGATTGCACCGTACTCCTTTAGAACCGCAAAATTTTACGTTGCTACGATACTAACAATTCTCGTTGGAATTGTTTTGTGCAAAAAATTTCGTTGGAGAGTTTTTTTGGATGGAGTTTAGCATCTTGAAGTTTTCATTGAAGAGGTTGGCCGGCATGCACCCTCGTTGACCAAAAAAATAAAGACATGCACTCTCACTGTTTGCTTCCAAGAAAACTTTTTAAAGCAAAGTATTACAGGTCTTGGAATGAGCTTTGGTTGGATTTCAGGATAAATACATTTATATAGGACTATGAGGCATTTTAAAAGAAATACCAACCTTTGTCGGCTGTGATACTTATATATTGCAGGACCAATTTGTGGTCTCTTTAATTACTTGTCAAAATCTTGTTATCCTATATAGCCACCTAAGCAAATAAGACCCTTAGTCATTTTCTTGAATTGTGGCTTTTTGCCCCGTATAATTGCTCTTCACTTATTGGTTAACTGGGTAATGTTTTATTACCCGGTAATTAATTAATTATCAGTATAATTTAAAAAATTATCTCAACTTAATTAAATACTACTCTCTTTTAACATACCTTGTACACCTTACTAGCATGGTCATGTAGTACCTTGTATGATACTAGTACATAAATACCGGGTATTTTAGCTCGGGCCGTATTTTATCCTAAAATGCCAAACTTCGACAAAATTTGTTTTCTTCTATTTTACTTACCCTCTTACCTTTATAAATTTACTCATCACTTATAATCCTTATAATCCCCAAATAATCATTTCCTTGGACTGATATCAATTTCCTTATGAAAAATTCAACACACAATACTACAGGATGCAACGTCGTCGTAACTTAATATTGCGAAGTGTGACATCACCGTAATGTAATACTGCAAGGCATAACATTATCATAATATATTACTGTAGAGGGTGACATCGATGCAATACTGCGGGGCGTAACATTAGATTACCACTATATTTTCTGTATCACTGTCTGATTAGTCATTTGCCCTAGTATGTTCCTATATGTTAAGTACATGTCTATATGATTCCACCCGGATAATAGGTAATAGACTAAATCAGCTCTAGCAATGTGAAACCTTATTTGTGGCTCTATTCTGTCTATGATTTTAGTGTTCCTGTTTGCTTAACTACTGGTAACTAGGCTTAAATCAATTTGTTGACACACATGGTCCTGTTCTGTTTACAATCTGCTCTTTCTCACTTTTGAAAATAAATTGTTTTCATTAAACTATCCTCCATCCTTGTATACTGTTTTCCAACTCTCACTCTTAGTTAACTAGGGTCCTGCCACCCCAGTGTGAGCACTGCTTAGGGTCTCTGAGACTCCTCTGAACTCTGACACACTGAGGGCTGGTTTTCCAATCCTTTGTGAATTTTGTTGAACATCTGATTCTGGTGTGAGCATTACCCGGGGTCCCTGAGGCCCTTGGGAACTTTGACACACTAGGAACCAATTTTATATGTCATGAATGGGCCACTATTATGCTCAGAGATGCTATGTTTGAAGACTTGGTTCCAAGTTGATGTTGGGCCTATGAAGGCTCTCTATAGTATAATGATTTTCTTTATGTAATTCATCTATATATGGTCTGTATAATAATTCTTGTAAAAAACATATATGGGGTATTAGTAAAAGCTGGGAGGGATTTTTTACATATCTTTGTTGGGATTGGGTAGAGAACCTACCTATAGGTCTTAACTATGTTAATACTGTATTATTGTCTTAACTTTGTGTTGCATCTCTGCATATTAGAAATCCTGCTATAGGGCCTTATGTTTATTTCTGCATAGTAGACATCCTGTTTATAGGGCATGCACTTATTTTTTTAATCCAATGTGCATCACTAATCATGCCTATAGGATCCTGCTTTCTCTGTCAATGCGCTCAAAGAACTCTGCCTATGCATGAGTAATACAGATTCTGCCTATAGGAACCGAAGTCATTTAAAAATCATGTTATATATGGGCGAGATCGGGAGGACTGATTTCGCCATCATTGTGTTTCTCCCTTAGCCTAAAAAGGCCCCGAAGATCTGGGGACGCAGCTCGAGGCTTCAACCTCGAAGGCTCTTCACACTAGACCTCGATGCAGCATGAGTCTATGGTTATCGAGGGTAAGCGGGAAGTTCCCTTGGTATGTGGTCCGAACTGGCGCCACCTGCAAGAATAGTACCAGTCTGCGCCAGATTACTATGTAGCTGTGCCAGCTATCTTACTTTGTAATAAATGCTTTGTACGATATTTGGGTTCTCCCTCATATATAAAGGGGATCTCTTTCATCTGTAGGCCATCTGAGGTTCAGTATTAAAAATACAAGAACACTCTCTCTGCTCTCTAACATATTCTCTTGATCTCATTACTTCCATTTATTGCTTATATTCATTGAGGTCTCAGATATCCCACTGGATGTGACAATTTGTTTGCAACAAATTTATGCAGAGAAAAATAAAACTGCAATCACAAACAACTATAAAAAAAGGATTTTATTGATAAACATTGTAGGTTACAACTCATTTTATCCCTTAATTCTTCCCTCCGATTTATTCTACGTGATTCAAGGACCTTAGCGGCGTATTTTTCGAACGTAGGACTTTAAGCAAGACATATTTGACATTTCTTTGATCTATTAATGAATATTCCAAGAGTTTCATGAAATTTCGAGATCTCATATTTGATCTCTTTGTGCATATTCCAAGAGTTTATGGAATTGCTGAGATCCTCTTTGAAGGACATATGTAGCGTTATTTATAGGCATGAATTAGGGTTTGGGTGGAGTTGCCACCAAGTAACCCTAATAAACTCCTAATATTTCAAGAGTTGTCTTGAATTTAAGATTTATCTTGATCTATTAAAATTTTAGTGTCTACAAATGCTCTCTACTTCAAGGTTTGTCGAGGTGTAAGTGTTTACCATGAAAATGGTAATAACAATTAAATTTGTTGATGGGACTCTAAAAATACATGATCTATTTTTATGCTAGTTTGTTAAGCAGTTGATGCTAAATACGTAAAACTTAGAGGCAAAATAAAGTTAAGGAGAGAGCTATAATCAAACCGATAGGCTAGTTATTCGGGTCCTCGGGCTCGTCGATTCTAGGCCTCGAGGTCGATCTTGGAGCTCGATTACAAGCTATCAAAGGTAGTTGCTGCGTGACTAACATTTTTAATAAAATCAATGGAGGCTCTTTATGGCCAATGATAAGCAATAAATGATGAAAAGGTGTGAAGATAATAAATGAAAACAATAATATCAAGAGAGTATATGAGAGACCAAAGAGAGTGTTCTTCTATATTTCTTATGGAGCAGCTGGAGCAATAAAGAGTTTACAAAATGTCAAAGACCCCCTTTATATAGGAGGGGAATCCCAACATAGTACAAAATCATTAATTACAAAAAACTGGGGGATGGGACAACTAGATGGCACCAGACTCTGCCAGTACTAGCTGAATGCCCAGGGAACTCCTTATTCCCCTCAAGACCGCGGACAACATTGTCGTTAGGTCGTGCGCCAACGAACCTCGAGGGAGGGAGATTGACCACAGCCTCGCAGCCTCGAGGTCTCGAGATGATTTCCAGAAATGATGAGAAATTGGACCCTCCGATTTCGCCTTATATAGATAGTCTCAGCATTTCCTAGAGCAAAGTAATATGAAACAATTTTGAGCCTCCATTCTGAGTACATCATTGCCATGACGTCAGCCTATCAGAGAATTAAATGACATGCCCCAAAAAACCGTGCAAGGGTCTCCGTCAAATGCGACTATTGAGAGATTCATGAACCGCTATTGGCTCGTCCCTTCCGCTGCCCATGTGGTTCCTATAAATACATCAACATTTTGATAATCCTTATTTTTCCAACATCTTCAAATTCGCGAATCTAGACCCATCTCCTTTTACATTCTTCCTTCTTACTTTCTTAGAGAAAATTTTACCATCGCAATGGCCAAAACTTCTAGGACGGTTCCTCGGCGGAACGAAGTTGCCTCTTCATCTCGGTCGTCTAAGGAGAAAACAAAAGTGATACCCACTCTAGGACAATGTACTCCCCCCGATATTGACATGTCAAAAGATTATACCATCGATAAACCCCATGCCATATCGGGCTAATGCGAGCACGTGTCCTAGTACATCAGTGTCGTGACTAATGCAGGGATGGTAAAAAAGGAGTGCCGATGGAGGAAGGCAGTCAAGGTGGAGATTCCCGGCCCTGATGAGAACATAATGGATTACAAAGATGATTTCCTCCACGTATATACTTATCCCTTTACTTTGGGTCTAGCCGATCCTTCTGGATCCTCTCCCCCGGAGATAGATCTGGTTATCCTCGACTTTTGCGATAGATATAAAGTGATGCTTGGTCAAATCTATCCCTCTTTTTGGAAGATATTCTTGATGCTCCGTTATTTCACCGATGAGGTTGGGGATGAAACCTTTACCCTTAATCATTTGATCAGGATGTACAACCCCCGATTCTATCGAGGCTTGATTAGGATTCGTCATCGATCCAAGAAATCATTTTTCTCGAGCACCGATGAGGAGAAAGATCAGGGATGTATGAGTAGGTTCGTTCGGGTTAAAACCTCGAACATCATTCCGGTCGGGAGGATGCCTTTCCCAGAGAGGTGGAACATGCAACGTAAGCATTTTGTCCTTTGGACATATTTTGTGATCTTCTTTCCTTTATTCCAAAAAGACAACTTCTTTTTGTTTTCTGCAGTTGCCGCTTGGTATCCTGAAGAAGTCTCGGATCTGCTGGGGTGGATTGGGTGGTTGGACAACAAGTTTCCATATCTTGCCCGATCTTGGACCGACCTGACCAAGACGCGGTGGGTGGCCAGGAACCATGGTAACGTTTTTCTTGCCGCCTGCATCTTAACCCTATGTTTTTTTTCTGTACCTTCTTGTGCTGATAAGTTGTGGTCGCTATGCTCGTGCAGGCCTTGGCGAGAATATGCTGATGAGACCACCCTTGGAGGCGAGACGGAGGTTTTGGAGCCTGTCAAAGGAAATAAAAGGAAAGGCAAGGAGCCTGCCGACCCATTTGTGACGAAGAAACCTAAGCCACACAAGCCTAGAGTCACTATTGGGACCTCAGCTTCCACTTTCAAGGCAAGCCTCAGTACTGGGGACAAAAATGATGTTGAGAGTGAATACCATTTGGAGGAGAGGCCGAGGCCGGACGCGGGAGCCCTGCAGATACTCCAAGTGGAAGCTGCTGAATCGTGGAGGACTGACTCAGGCCGGCCCCGTAGACCGAAGACCCTCGAGGAGGACGTCAATATGGCCTCGGATCCCATGACCGGGTTCAACGTAGTTTCCGTTTGGGGGACCGTTATTGCTGACCTTGAAGGGTCAGGACTCGGAGCTTTTTAGGAGCAGGAATTGCACCTCGGGGACATTGGTGATATAGGTGATTTTATTTTCGGCTCTCATTTCTCGTCGGGGGAGCTAAGGGATGCTCAAGATACGAACGCCGCCAAGGCCGGGGGTCCTCTCAAGGGGGGAGGTATGCTTGGCAATATTCTTGACGATGTTAGCGGGAACGTCGATCTTGGCGCTCCCGGATATGTCAAGGCGGCCGAGAGGTTCATGAAGCAAGTGATAGCTGCTTTAAGTATATTTCTTTTAGCCTCGAGCATATTTCTTCATTTTTCTAACTCTTCTATTTTGCTGTAGTCCAATGAGATGTATGATCATACCTCTTCAAGCTTAACAAGGAGCTTTCGTGCCGTGAGAAGGAGCTTGAGAAGCTATCCTCGAGACTGCGAGAGTCAGAGGCTCATTCTGCCCAGAAGGAGAAAGAGTCAGGCGAGCTCCGGGATACTTTGGAGGGAGCACTCCGAGAAAAAGCTTCCCTTGTCGAGCAGGTATTTTGTTATGCATGAGTCTTTCCCTTGCTCCCATAATTTGATGCTGATTGGTTTACTTTTCTTTTTGTAGATCGAGCAAAATGAATCGCAGATTGGGCGACTGAATATGGAGATCCTCGGGCTAAGGAAACAAAGCGAAGCAGTGACCTCAGAGTTAGCGTCGACCTACTTTTCTTCCTATGCATGTACTCCCGGGGGAGTGAGTCTTATAAAGACGTCCCTTGTAAATATATTTTTGGCAATGAAAAAAGGAGTTTTCTTCTCTCTTTCTTTTCGTTCTTTTTGTCTCGTTGCTTGTGCAGAGTTAACCATTGACTTTTGGCGTTAGCTTTTCGAAAATCGTATTTGGAGCAACCGAGACCCCTAAATCGGGTCCTTCCCCGAAGTTAGATCGGCAACTTCTTTAGTGCCAGTGCTAGTGATAGTGAGGAGCCCTCAAGGCCTTTGCTGCTTCTCTAATTTCATGGGATAGTAGCATTCTAGCAATCTGGTGAAGGGACCCCTAGGTGGTCATGTCAGTACATTTCTCTAGAAAAGGGGTGATGTTAACACGGCCAGAATTAATTAGCCCTCTGGTTATGTGGATGGATGAACCGGTTCATTCGAGCTCGAACAATCGATATCATTCCTGGAGAGTTTCTGCCCTTTCCTAAGAAATGGAATTTCACACGTAAGTGTCGCACCTGTTTTTTCATTGTTTTGACTGAAGACGGGCTCCACAATGACATTTTTCTGTTTCACTTTTGTAGCGACTCCTTGGTTGCCAAACGAGGTCCCTGATTTGGCCGAGTGGTCTCTTAAGCTAGCAGCCTGCTCGACTTACGATAGGCGCAGGTGGCGAGACCTGTCCAAAGGTAGGTGGGAGGCAAATCATCATGGTAGGCGCCTAGTGGCTTGTTTCCCCAAAATAGTGTTTTTTCTTTTCAGCATACTAACTTAGCCGCCGCAGGTGTCGGAGATTTTTCTAAAATGAGGTCGTGCCCTCTAGGAGAAGAGGAGAGACTGCCAACCTCGGGATCGAGGGTCTATGATAAACGAAAAGAATCTCCGGGGTGTGAGAAGCCTCGCAGCGGGGCGAGTCTTTCTCAGCGAATCAAGAGAGGCGATTCGACCGATCATTTGGTATCTAGGGCTTCCGTTCTCAAAAGCACATTCCCCGTTTCTTCTGATGGCACTTTGGGGGATACTAAGCCATCGGAGATTGGCTCGGCTTTTGGTGAGGCTCAGCGGCTCGGCTTTATGGTAAGTTGAGTAGCCGGCATGGGACTTTTCCGGTTTCACACTCTTCCTTTCTTATTGAATTTTCTTTCGCAGGCCTTTGACAGGCTCAAATCCGAGCCACTTCGTTATGAGGCTTGGTTGCAGAGAACTTCGGATAGGGAGGAATCCCTTAAGCTTCTTTGTGTCAAAAAAGAAAGCGAACTGGTATCCCTACGGCGCGAGGCAGATCGAAGCCGGAGCTGCAAGTGCTGCCTCGAGAAACAGGTATCTTGTATTTCATGTTGACGTATGCTAATTCTTTCATCTTTGGAGGTTAACGTTTTGATGTTTCAGTTGGAGAGTAAAACAGAGGAGTGTTGATACCCAATTTTCCCTATGTATTTTTTATACTCAAAATACTTTCAAAATAGCATGGGTATGCATATATAAGCATGCCCAAGTGTTTGGTACTTTTCCCTAATTTTTAAGATTTTAAAATCAATTTATTGTCTATTTCTAGCAGTACAAAATCCAATAATTATTCCCAAAATTATCACTTTGATGAATAATTTATTTTCCTATTCTCATATTTATACCAAAATATAGTTAAGGTGATTTTTGTATATTTTATAAATTTATTTGGTATTTTTAAAGCTAAATTGCCTATAATTGCAATTATAGCCTATTTTACGATTAACAGCATTTTACAACTATAAAATCATTTCCAATATTTTTATATTAACATTTATATATTATTAATTAGTTCAGTGCTTTTAATTTGTTTTTAAAATTATTTTTACTATTTTTATAAAAAATAAAATGGGGAAAATTGGCTATTTAACACATAGCCATTTCTATTTCAATTTTAACCTCAATTTAACCCCCAATTCCACCCCAAATTAAAACAATCCAATTTCAATATTAGCCCGACCCCTTGACCTGATTTTAAACCCGCCCGGCTTCCCCTTTAATCCTGACCGTTGATCATTTTGATCAACGGTCGTGATTCTTTCTTTCCTTTTTAATTCCCATACCCCCTAAACCTAAATCATTCTATCATATGCGCCGCCTCTAAACTCCTCATCTCTCAAACTCTCTCTAGCCCTCTCCGAAACCCTAATCTTCTCCCACCGATTTCTACCATGTTTCACAAGAATCCATGGCATCCCAAGCCCTGGGTGGCCTATGATCACTCTTTCTCACTGTTCGACCTAAGCTGTTCGATGATTTGAAGCCTGACTTTGAGGATCCTCTTCAAGTCCTCTCAGTATCTGTAGACCTATGGCATCCCCTCGCATATCGGCATTTTCAAGCAATATGAGTCTTTTCGACTCAGGATCCGACATTCCTCAAGACCTTTCTCATTCTAGGGTTTCTCTCTGCAACCCTAAGCTAGTCGAGGTTCTTTCTCTGTTTGTTTTCTGATATCTGTGATGTATTTGTGTTCTACCTGACTTTTTAGAGGTTTTACCAAATTTCCTCTTTAAAATCGTTCAATTTCAATTTTAGGGTTTCTGAAAAAAGGATTTCTTCAAACATTTTTGATTCTTCCTGTTCTTTCTTTATGTGTGTGTTATACTCGTATGTTTGTTTTCTTACTATGCTTGAGTTTGCTCTCCTATTTCTTTTCTGATTATGCAAGACTTTTTTGTTCTTTGTTGTCACTCTCATGCTTACATGTTAACTCGTGTTTTTAATCCTCACTCATTGCTATATGTGTTTAAGTTTGAGCTCTTTGATTTTGTTTCACCTTACTGAGTTCTGTTTATGTTCCTGCTAAGCATGTTTTACCTACTTTGTTTAAAACTCGTATCCTCTCTTTCTTCTGAACTTGGCTGTGTATGTTTGCCTCTGACAATCCTTGAAAGGGGCTTCTGAGCCTCTCTCAAAGACCATGTCTTCTCACCTCTGACTCTATTCGAAACCCTAGATTTGGGGGATTTTCTTTGATAAGTGGCACTAGGGTTCCACTTTGGGACCCTAGGCTTTCAAACTCACTTTGAGTCTGTAATTGAACTTGAAATCTTGTTTGCTTGTGACTCTGAAACTTTCAATGTTAAGACTCTTTCTTTTGTTTGAGTTGTATGCTTTATATATGAGAAAACTCCTCTTTCAAAGGGTTTCACCAACCAAGTGATTGATTCTGAAATCCCTTTAATAAGGCTAGTGATTTGTCACTGATTTCTTTCGATTGAACCTCCTTTACCCTACTGGCTGTTTACTTGGTCTTTTTGTGTAAAAATCTCATGTTTGTGGTGTTTTCCTTAAATACATGATCTTGTGTATTCCTTCTGTAATTTTGTACCAATTTCGAATTATTCCTATATCTATGAGATTCTTTCCTTTATTACCTTAATTCCCTGTGATTACAATTGGATCCGGGATCCTCTTGATTGGTTTTCGAACTGATGCCCTATTTTTACTTTATAAACACACTATTATTTCAACTTTCCTTGATTACCCACTATGTATTTGGCCTTCTTTATACACTACATGGTTTCTTTGCCCTAATCAGCCTTATTGAACTGATTTCCTTTCCTTATTCTACATTGACTAATCGTTTGAACTAGACTCCTTAATTAAAGGAGTCCAGTTGTCTTAATTGATACTAATTGATTGCAATTTCTATGTTAGTGCACTCTTTGCCTATGTACTACTTGTTTTCATAACTATATAAGGACCTGTCTTCCCTCTTTGCAAACAGACTGAAAATTCACACGAACAAAAACACTTCTAATTACATACTTTCTTACAATACTATTCTGAATTCAACACTTTGCTTTGCTTGAGATCTTTTGGAACTACAACTTGGTTCTCTCAAGGCTACTGTTTTCCTACTTGTTTTTCCTTTGAAACTGGTATGTCTTTTATTTAAATTCTCTGCCTCACCTCTATGTGTTTACTTCACGGTTTCAGCCTTTGGTTTACTTTACTACTCATGATCAGTGATTTGTGTTAATTATGTTCCTTCCTTGCTTCTGTTTCTATTGTGAATCCCTACCCTTATTCCCTTCTATGTGCTTGAGTTAAGGTCTTGGCTTGGCAGTATCTTAATTACTGCCCAGGCCATAACCTGATCCACAATGGATCCTAACTCCTAAGTTTGACTAACAGGCTGGTTAGGGGTGTGCCAACATTCCAAATTGATGGGCATGACCACCAGCCTGCCATGTCTTTCCCTGATTCCCTTCCCCCCGTGCACTCACACTTATTCTTAGATTCTTAAGTCCTGCCCCTCTCTTATGAGCCTTGCTTTGGGACCTTGAGTTCCCTGTAAACTTGGACATCTAAGGACTGGCATTTCCACACTGCACTATGTTATTAATTATGCAATGTTTTGGGGTGTAAGCACTGCCTGGAGTCCTTTGAGACTCTTGGGAACTTTGACACACCCCAAATATGAGAAAGTCTTTTGGAAATTTGATCCTGGAAGTTGGTTTATCTCATATTGTTGGACTTTGAGTCTGAATTAGGCTATTTGGATGTAGCTGGAGCTTCTGATGTAATTTTACTTTTTCTTTTCTGATTCATTCTGGTCTGTAATAATTTGTAATAACTATTAGGGATGGTTAGTGGAAAGGGATAGGGATGAATGCATGCAAAGGGTAGAAAACTTGCCTATAGTTCATTTATAATTTCTGTACTTCTGCACTTCTACATTTAGAAAACCTGCCTATAGGTTATTTTTTGTGTTCTGCACTCATGCTTATAAATTTTTCTGCACTTCTGCATTCCTGCATCGTAGAAATTATACCTATAAGTCTTTCTGCACTTCTGCATTTTTAGAATTCATGCTTATAAGTTCTGCATTTTTGCATCTTAGAGATTATGCTTATAGGTTCTGCATATAGAAATCATGATCTTAGGTTTTTCTGCACTTCTACATATACATGTCATTAGGCAAACAATCTTTGGCTTAATAATAATCAATGTCATGCTAGATATCCTGTTTATAGGACTCTTGCATTTATGTAACTGTTTAAAACCAATGACGCTTAGAAATCATGTCTATAGGAGAAATCAATTGAATCGGTTTTATTTTAAATATAAAATCAGTCATAAGTCTGTTGATCTTTTGCTCATAAAATCAACAAACTTTTTCCTTAAAAATCAATACGCTCTACTAGATGTCCTGCCTATAGGTCTCACTTAGGCAAACTATTAAGTAATTAATTAACCGTGTCAGTCTTTGATAACTACATCCAGACAAGGCTAAATCGGACTCCTCATCTGAGAAATATGTGATGAATCAGCCTATCCTATGCCTTAATTAATTCAGACCAAACTAGTATCTGAAGTCATGCTATATTTGCTCTTTAAGTGAGGAGGCGTCTATGAGCCTTAACTGTTATTTGTTCTCGCCTTAACTGCTATTTATTTTTGCTTATCGCCTAGATTTTTATCCTTTTGAAACTCTGAAAGAGCCCCCCAACTCCCTTCACTTTAGGATTAGTAGTCTCAATGCCTCCGGGACTGATAGGATTGGGACGAGTAATAGCATGTGATAAGTATCGACATTATTCTGCGCTTTAATACCTTAACGGGGTGGGAAGGGTAGATATGGACATGATGACCGGTGCGCTAATACCACGTGCAACTTCTCTTCTGAGGAGTGATTGTCGGGTATTGCATTGATATGATCCATATTAATCATAAACCTAGGACCCCCCCTCATTTACTTGCTTTTATCTACTTTCTTTAGAATTGTTTAAATCTTTTCATAAATTTCCGCCCTCTTTACTTTTCCTCAAAGGTTTCAACTTATTTTCAATATTATATGCAAACCCCTTCTATTTGAGCCCTTAATTTCTTATTTGATCATGTGAAGTCACAATTATAACATGGTCGGGAACCACACTAGTGGATCTTGAGGGGTGCCTAACGCCTTTCCCTCGAGATAATTTCTAGCCCTTACCCGAACTCTAGTTCTTCAAACTCAAACCTTTCTTGGTATCCTAATGCACTTAATAATTAGGTGGCAACTCTTAAAATTCAAAACCCAATACCCAAAAGGAAATGAGTTGTCCTCCCAAATGTCACAAGCCCGATTTTGCTCTATAAAAAGGGGGCGCGACAAGGAGCTGGAGTGACTTTGGGGTGAAGTTGGCAGGGTCAAATGTGAGCTCAACGAGCTGCAAGCCCATGTAGATGCCCAATTTGCGGCCAAGGAGAGTGTTTTGGCTAAAGTTTCCACCTTGGAGATGCAAATCCGGACTGCTCGTGCGAGTGATTCTGCGCGGACGAACATGATTGCAAGGCTCGAGTCTGAGCTTTCGAAGACGAAGGCCGAGGTGGTGAATGCCCAGGCCGAGGCGGTGATGAGTAGCACTAAGACGGATCAAAGAGCGGCGGCCTATTTGAAGAGTGCTGCCACTGCTAGAGCTGAGATAAGGAGAACTCTTGGTCGCGCAAGCAACAGTAAAGAGTACGCAATGTACAAATCTCGGAGGGAAACTCTCGAGGAAGTTCACGCTAGGGGTTTCGATCTTTCGGAGGAGATCGAGAAAGCCAAGGCGGAGGAGTATGATGCCAAGTTCCTTTTGTCCAATGCCGAAGATGGCGAGGACGAGGCCGCCGGGTCATAGTCCCCAAGGGGGACGTTTGCTTTCTTCTTGTTTTTGTGTATATAACTTTCATAGTATATTGTAAATGGAGCTTGCATTTCATTACCTGTATGTATAAGAGGGGAACCTCGCGGTTTTGTATCTTCTAGGTTTCTGTTTGCCAAGATTTTAGCCAGATCAATCCGATCTCTTGAGTTAGTAGGAGTCTATAGATTTGATGATATGGCCTTGGGGCTCATTACGCTGGCCTAGGGGCTCTTACGCGCTTGGTTGATGCGACCTTTAGTATAAGCTGGCATTTGAGCTCTTATACTTTTGTTCAACCGCTTTGGGTTTAGTCTCCAAATCAGGTTTCGACTCGAGCTCATTTGACCCTCAGGCTTTTTACGTTTGCGTGGGCTGGCGACAATGGCTCTTACGCCTTGGATCGACGTGATCTTTTTATGTGCATGGCCGTGAGGCTCATTAAGTTGGCGACAACCGCTCTTACGCCTTGGGCCGAAGTGGCCTTTAATGTAAGCTGGTGACAATAGCTCTTACGCTTTGGGTCGAAGTGACCTTTTAATGCAAGCTGGTGATAATGGCTATTACGCTTTGCCCTTAGGCATATATAGTTAACTATTTTGGATTCAGTCTCCGAGTCGGGTTTCGACTCGAGCTCAATCGACCCTCAAGTTTTCCAAATTGCGTAGGCTGGTGACAATGACTCTTATGCCTTAGGCTGAAGTGGCCTTTTAATGTAAGCTGGCGACAATGGCTCTTACACTTTGGGTCAAAGCGACTTTTTAATGTAAGCTGGTGACAATGGCTCTTACACTTTGGGTCGAAGCAACCTTTTATTGACTTTATTTTCCCCTCGTTAAGGACTTTGAAGTAATTTTTGCCTAACCCGTCGTCAGTTCGGGAAGAACCTCGATTTTGAGTAACTTGCAGCGATGTTCGAGCACCTCGGGAGGTTTGGCGCGGAGGCTGAGTAGCTCGAAGCCTGTGATTTGGAGTCGACATGGTCGAAGCTATTTTGTCTATGCCGAGGGTAGCCTGTTTAACCGGTTCTTTTCGAAGTAGATTCAAAGTAATGGCCTGTGATTTTGTAGCGATGGTCGGGCATCCCCGAGTCACGTTAGTTCAGCTGGTACAACCATGTGACCGGAGTCACTTGTGTTTGGCCGGAGCCATTTTGATCCCCAGTGATATAGTTTTGGCATCTATATCGAGTTTATGCCTTTAGTAAGGTCTTACAAGTTTTTCATGCCTTTGAGGTCTTATAGTTTTGGATACTTGGTACAAGTATTGTTCATGCCTTGCTTGAGGTCTTACAGATATAATTGCTTCCTTATGTAGGTCTTACGAGACCGAGTCTGCCCGGTTAGGGTCTTATGGCCTCTGGTTTTGATAAGTCGATGGAGATGGCGCTTGACGATAGTCCCCGAATTGTCGAGGGTTTCTTGACTCGGGAGCCATTATTTTCAAACTTTGTATTGCCTACGATTTTGGAGATCCCGACCCTGAGGTCGTACGATTTGGGAGATATCGGCACCAGTTCCCGAGTGTTCAAGGCACTTTTGGCCTTGGAGATGTTTCGTGATTTTCCTGTTACCTCATTAATGGCTTATGAGTTTGGAGTTCCGACCCTGAGGTCATGTGAGTATCGAACTGTTGATGCTAGTCTTCGAGTGTTTGGGATGTCTTTGATGGAGGAATCGTTTTAGTGAAAATGCTGAGTTTCCTTTAGAGTATGAGATGATTTGACAAAAGGTATTCTTTGATTGCTTGACACAAGTATACATTTTTTCGTTGTCGGGGGACCGACTATATAGGCATGGTTTGTTCGACCGTTTGGCCCGATACATCATTTTACTAATGGGTCCCTGGGGGATGCCCTCCAGTATTCGGGGTTGATTGCAAAAGAAGCCTGGAATACTTGTTGAGTCTTCCTTTGGTAGCACGCGGATGCCTTGCCGGTAAAACCTTTGTCGGGATAAAAACCCGGTCGAAGGAAAAGAGTGCAACGGATGCTTTAAAACCTTAAGGTCTCCGGGCTGGGTTAGCACTTTGACTGCTTCGATCGAGTGCCTGCATGAGGGTTAGTATGAAATGTAAAATGAAAAGGGAGATGGTTATACCTCAATGGTGACGACGCTTTTGATCTTCGGTATTCATCTAGAGGACGTGGTACGATCCTTTATTCGGATATGGCCGAGGGCGTATCTCGCGGCTGCTATTTTTTCGCCGATTTATCTCTTAGTCCCTTTGCTGGAGGGGGCTTTGGTGTTTTGACTAGTGGCAGCCGTCTCAAAAGATCATGTGGATGACATGTTGTGGCTCATCTGCTTTGTTCTTTTTGGTTGTTTCCCTTTCTCGAAACTAGTTTTTGGCTCAGTCGCTGAGGAATTCCCGAAGATGGCCTTTACAAGTAACCGGGCCACTTCCTCCCGGAGTTGCCGGCAATCTTCGGTCCTGTGTCCGTGCGTGTTGTGAAACTCGCATACTAGATTATAGTTCCTTTACGAAGGATCCGATTGTACAGGTCTGGGCCATCTGGCGTCTCTGATTTTGCTAATAGCAAACACAATGTCTGACACATCGACGTTGAAGTTGTACTCTAACAAGTGAGACACCTCCATTAGCCCTGCATTCCTACCAAATCCGGCTCTGTTGATGAGTCCCCGAGGATTCTGTCCTCGGTCTATCCTTTGATCGTTGTGAGGTGGGTTGCGCCTCGAGGCGTTCCTTCTATCTTTGGTGTATGGTTGGTATCTTTCTTTGTTTAGCTTTGGCTCCTTTGCTAAGAGCCTGCTTGGGTATACTGAGCCCGAGTGAGCTCCTAGCTGGTCATCCTTGACCCTGATTTTTGACTAGTATCGGTTATGGACGTCTGACCAAGTCACGACGGGATATTCAACCAAATTCTCTTTCAGCTGCTTCGAAGCCACCGAGCTTCGTTAATTCAGACCTTGAGTGAAGGACTGTACCGCCCAGTCATCAGAGATCGGTGGTAGTTCCATTCGTTTCGTTTGGAAGCGAGATACAAACTCTCGTAGCATTTCATTATCCCTCTGCTTGATCTTGAACATGTCAGATTTCCTCATTGCTACTTTGATGGCTCCGACATGTGCTTTTATGAAGGACTCCGCTAGCATGGCGAATGAGTCTATGGAGTTAGGATCTAGGTTGTGATACCACATCATGGCCCCCTTCGAGAGCGTTTCCCCGAATTTATTTAGTAAGACGGACTCGATCTCGTCGTCCTTTATGTCGTTGCCTTTTACTGCGCAAGTGTAGGCAGTAACGTGCTCATTGGGGTCTGAGGTACCTATGTACTTTGGGAGTTCTGGCATTCTAAACTTCTTTGGAATGGGATTCGGGGCCGCTTCATCGGGGAAAGGCCTTTGTATGAACTTCTTCAAATCCACACCCTTCAGAACCGGGGGTGCGCCCGGAATTTGGTCGACCCTGGAGTTGTAGGTTTCAACCTTCTTATCGTTGGCTTCTATCATTTTCTCGCCCGATTCGATCCTTTTAGTGAGGTCCTTGAGCATTTTTACGATGACAGGGTCGGCTATCGACACGTTATTGCTCAATTTCTCCGGTTCCTATTCTGCTGGGGGAGCTGTCCTCGGTGCTACCGTGCTAGGAATTTTCTGGTGACTTTGCAGCTGAGCAATAGCTAGCTGCTGTGCCTGCAACATTTCAAAAATAGCATGAAGGCTAACCTCACGTTCTTCCCTAGTTGGGGTTTTGTGAGCTTCTTGTGAATCTCCTTGACACATGCTCCTGTCGGTATACAAGCTTATATCGACCCGTTGGGCGTCGCGTGAGACCGCGTCCTCAGAGATCAATTCTGGCACATTCTCAGGGTTTTTTGGTGGCACGCCAATACCTGGGACATCCACACTATTTTCTCCGTGGTCCTAAAGATTGTCGTTTTCACCTCCATTTATCGAGTTAGACATTTTGACCTAAAATCGAAGATCTTGGACAAGAAAAAGCGTGAAAGATAACTTGCGTAGTGTGACGAAACCAGCAAGAAAATAATCACTATTATTTTTAGCCCCACGGTGGGCGCCAAACTGTTTACCATGAAAATGGTAATAATAATAATTAAATTTGTTGATGGGACTCTAAAAATACGTGATCTATTTTTATGCTAGTTTGTTAAGTAGTTGATGCTAAATACGTGAGACTTAGAGGCAAAATAAAGTTAAGGAGAGAGCAATAATCAAACCGATAGGCTTGTTATTTGGGGCCTTGGGCTCGTCGATTCTGGGCCTCGAGGCCGATCCCGAAGCTCGATTACGAGCTATCGAAGGCAGTTTCTGCGTGACTAACAGTTCTAATAAAATCAATGGAGGCTCTTTATGGCCAATGATAAGCAATAAATGATGAACAAGCACGAAGATAATAAATGCAAACAATAATATCAAGAGAGTACATAAGAGAGCAAAGAGAGTGTTTTTCTATATTTCTTATGGAGAAGCTGGAGCAACAGAGAGTTTACAAAATGTCAAAGATCCCCTTTATATAGGAGGGGAATCCCAACATAGTACAAAAGCATTAATTACCAAAACAGAGGGATGGGACAACTAGATGGCACCAGACTCTGCCAGTACTAGATGCATGCCTAGGGAACTCCCCATTCCCCTCAAGATCGCGACCAACATTGTCGTTAGGTCGGGCATCAATGAACCTCGAGGGAGGGAGCTCGACCACAACCTCGCAGCTTCGAGATGATTTTCTAAAATAACGAGAAATTGGATCCTCCAATTTCGCCGTATATAGTAGGCTTGCTGAAATTTGAAGACGAGACTTAAAGTACCCGACCATCATAACAGATAATATTGAAACTTGAAGTTTTTGATTTGCAGGGGAAGAGATGAAGGGCAGAACTGGTCCCACTAAGCGTGCCAATTTGTATGCAACAAATTTATGCAGAGAAAAATAAAACTGCAATTACAAACAACTATAAAGAAAGGATTTTTATTGACAAACATTGTAGGTTACACTTTGTTTATCCCTTTATTTTCCCCTCCGATTTATTCTACGTGATTCGAGGGCCTTAGAGGCATATTTCTCGAACGTAGGACTTTAAGAAAGACATATTTGATATGTCTTTGATCTCTTAATGAATATTCCAAGAGTTTCATGGAATTTTGGAGATCTCATATTTGATCTCTTTGTGCATATTTTGAGAGTTTATGGAATTGCTGAGATCCTCTTTGAAGGACATATGTAGCCTTATTTATAGGCATGAATTAGGGTTTGGGTGTAGTAACCTCCAAGCTAGGGTTTCAGGTAGAGTAGCCTCCAAGTTATTGTTTCAGATAGAGTAGCTTCCAAGAAACCTCGATGGACTCTACTTGTAGTATCTTAAATTTAGGATCAAACCCAAATTTCATATGGATTTGATCCGATAAAATCTTGATGTCTACAAATCTTGCCATATTCCTTCACCTTAACGCAACATCGCACCAACAACGTTGTAGAATATCAAGCACTCACACTTGGGCTTGAGATAGCCGTTGAGTTAGTGGTCATTCAATTGCTAGGTAGCTACGAGGTCAAAAAGCTAGAATTGCATCCTTATCATGATTATGTGCAGAGATTGATCGGATGGCTTGGCAATGTAACTCTTTAGCATGTGCCATGGAAGGAAAATAAGAAAGCTGATGCCTTAGCTGCTCTAGATTCAACATTGACTCTGCCCGGCTAGACACAAATCACTATTTGCCAAAAATGGATAGTACCGCCAGATGAGAACGAGGATGAAGAAAGCAAGCTCGAGCATTTGGTAGTCGTCGCTGAAGCTGAGAAGGTTGATTGGAGACAAACCATGATCGACTACTTATGTTACAGGATACTTCTAGAAGATCCAAGGAGAAAGACCGAAATTCGTCAGCGTGCCCCTCGCTTCCTTTACTACAAAGACACTTTGTATCGAAGATCATTTGAGGGAGTTATCGTGCATTGTTTAGGGGAAGATGAAACAACTCAAGCTATGCAAGAGGCACACTCTGGAGTTTGTGGATCTCATCAATCTAGGCCAAAACTCCACTTCCACATTAAGAGGATGGGTTACTATTGGCCGACAATGGTGAAAGATTGCTTAGATTATGCTCGAAGATGCAAGGTTTGCCAGTTTCACGCAAATTTTATACACCAACTACCTGAAATGTTACACCCTACTATCGCATCTTGGCCATTTGATGCTTGGGGATTAGATGTTGTTGGACCACTTCCAAAACCTTCTGGAGGACATCTATACATCTTGGCTGCAACTGATTACTTCTCAAAATAGGCTGAGGCCGTCGCTCTCAAGGAAGTGAAGAAAGAGAATGTTGCAAACTTCATTCGAGTGAAAATCATATATCGCTTCGGCATTCCTAGTTATATAATAACAAATAATGGCAAACCATTCGATAACAAATTGATGACTAAGATGCTTTTTGGCTTCAAGCAACGTAATTCATCAATGTATTATGCTGCTACAAATGAACTAGCCGAAGCATTTAACAAGACACTTTGCAACTTGTTAAAGAAGGTCGTCTCCAAGTATAAAAGAGATTGGCATGACAGAATGGAGGAAGCTTTGTGGGCATCTCGGATGACTCATCGCACGCCGACACAAGCAACTCCTTATTCTCTTATTTATGGAGTCGAAGCAGTTCTTCCTCTTGAGCGTCAAATACCATCCTTGCAACTCGCTATCCAATAAGGTCATACTAAAGAAGAAAACGCACGTCTGCACCTTGAAGAACTAGAGTCCCTTGATGAAAAAAACTAAAAGCTCAGCAAAGTCTTGAATGCTATCAAGCTTGTTTTTCTCGTGCTTTCAACAAAAAGGTTCACTTGAGGTCCTTCCAAGTTGGCGATCAATTTCTTGCAGTAAGAAGACCTATTATAACCTCTCGCAAATCTGGGGGCAAATTCACTTCAAAATGGGATGGCCCATATGTTGTTCAAGAAGCCTATTCAAGTGGAGCTTACAAGTTAGTTGATGCAGATGGCATGAGAATTGGCCCTGTCAATGGGAAATTTTTGAACAGGTATTATCCTTGAAGAATAAACGCTCATTAATGCACGAACCTAAACTGGATGTTTCTATGCTCCTAGCCCGCATGAGCCTAAACTGCGAATGACACAAAAAAAAGAGTCCGCTAGGTTGAAAACCTCGAAAGGGGCGGCCTAGGCAAAAGTTAGGACATAAAAATTAACAAAAAAAACTCACTTATTTTGAACTACGTTATGACTTGATCCTCTTCACCGAGGTATGTAGACAGCTTAGAGTTTCATTCTAAGTTCAATCGCATATGCTTAAAAAAAGTGTTTCAACGTGGTATGATCATCAAAATTCGAGCTGAGTCATCATGTTGATTACTCAAATAGGCACATATTGCATAAAGAAAGAAAGTAATTTGTGTCGAGCCAAAATGGACATTTCATTGCTTCAATGCCACAAGGATCTAATACATCATTGTCAAGACTAAAAGGATGAAAATATTTATACTTCGTCCTATACAAAGAATCTAAGTCATAAAAGTAATTGACGCGAAAGATTGTCGCCATCTTGTCTTGAATGCCTTTCCAAGTTCGCTTCATTTCTTCAAAACATGATGCTACCATAAAGCTTTGCGTAGTTGAATCCAATGTGAATTGTTCCCCCATCATGTGGCCTAACTATGAAATTTCTAATTTGGGTTCCGAAGGGTCAAGCAATACATGATCTGGAACTTTGACTAATCCAAAGGTCTTATGCCACAAAGACTTCTATATGCATGCGAATCTGAATATTCACTACAGTAAAGTCGACTTCATGAATTTTCTGTTGAAAGTCTGAAAAGAGTTCTATTATGATAAGTTTTAGATATCCGAGTCTACTTTCTGACACCACGAACGGATTGTAATTTCGATACTCCTAGCTCAAGATACAATTATTTTCGCCCAAGGTATGCAAATCTGAAAATTCATTGCAGTTGAGTCGACTTCGTGAATATTCTGTTGACAGTCCGAAAGGTCTTATGTTATGAAATTTATATGAGTTTTAGATCTCCGAGTATACTTTCTGAAACCACAAATGGGTTGTAATTCCGTTACTCCTATCTCAAGATACAACTATTTTTGCCGAAGGTACGCAAATCTGAATATTCTCTGCAGTTGTATCGACTTCGCGAATTTTCTGTTAGTAGACCGAAAAAGGTTCTGCCATTAAATTCACAGGTACTTAAGGTCTCTGAGTTTTTTTTCTAACGGTGCAAACGGATTGTGATTCTGACCCTCCTAGCTCAAGATATGACTTTCTTTAACAAGAGCGCGCGAAGCAACAAAGCCAACACACAAGACATGTGCCGAAATTTAAGAAAGAAATAATTAGGAGTAACAAAGGAAATCCAGGTCTCAAAGAGAGATATCACATACTAAAAAAAATAAAGATACTTTTATTGCTCCAAGAAATAAGTACTCCATTACATTATATTAGTTATAAAATATAAAAAAAAATTGTAAGTCGAGAATCCTAAGCAAGAAAAAAAACTCTAAAATCATGGAAAAGGTTTGAAGCTAAGGATTTGTTGGCAGCTTGTCTCAACTGCCCCTTTCAGAAGGGATAATTTCTCTACTTCATCATCAGATAATGGACGATTGGCTTCAATGGTATAAATCTCCCCTTCGGTAACGTCAATGTTCTCTTGACTTTTAGCCAACTTCACTTGTTGTTTATCCAAGAGTGCGACGATCTTTTTATTTCTGGAGGCCAAGGAAACTAGCTGTTCTTCAACACTCGCAAGATTGGCTTGAAGTTTCTCTACTGACTCGTTCACTTTTTCGTATTCCTATTTTGCATCATCGAGGCGTCGTCGTTCATCAGAAAGTTACTCTTGGTGAAATTCTTTAGTCATCTTGGACGATCTTAAAGCATCGTAATCTGCATACGTCTTGAAGAAAGCCTCTACAAATATCATTTTCTGTGGGACCATCTGACGTGAAAAACTTCATGGTTCATCTCGTGAGGTTGAGATTTAATCGAGAGAGGAGTTTCTTCTGAACGTTTAAACTAATAATTGATTGAATTCGAGAGACTCACTAGAACATTAGAAGTAAATTATCTAGAGTTAGATCCTGAACAATTATCTTGCACCTATCCTGTCAAAACCAATCTTCTCCCACTGATAACCTTATTTTCTTATTCATTGTCTCGATAGTCACTAGTTGATCTTCCTGGATAGCAATCAAGTTAGAATGCAAAATCAATAACCGAACCGATAAGATATCGGTTATTGGTCATTATCGGTTCAGTTAATGGTTTATCCGATAAGATAACTCAATCCAGATTCTAGAGGGAATAAGCAATGAATCATAGTGTGTATTGTATAAAGAATATGATAAACCTTCTCAACTGCTCTCTTTCTTTCTGTGTCGACATTCGATCACGTTTCCCAGATATGCTGGTTGGATATACTTTCAGCAATGCATTGTCCCATAAAATAAAATCCCATGTTTATCTACTAAACATAATAAAATGGGGTCTATCAAAGCATCTCTCTTTTTCGGTCTTGATCATTTTACTTAATAATTGAACAAGTATTTCCCAATATCAATAGAATGTAAAAGCCTTTTGCTTTTTCTTGATCTAAAGTCCTACACTTGTGACTCATGTTTTTATTATAGAAATCTAATGTAAAACTTAAGAGAAAGAGATGAATTTTGTTCTTAAGAAAAGAATAATTAGATTTCAACATTTCGAAAATAAACTTACACAAGGAGCAATTGGTGTTATCGGTCTCTGAAGATGAAGACTTGAATTTGAGTATTGAAGAATGCAGCTGGGACCTAAGAGAATTGGGAGAAATGTAAAAAATGAAACCTTAGATGTATGTATATGCTTAAAGGTATAATCGTATTTTTATAAAGCTTATTGGGTCATCGGTTAAACCGTTAATAAATTGGGAAAACCGAGACCAGAACCGATAACACAATAGTAAAATAATACTAAACCATTACTGAATCGTTAATTTAATAGTAAAATTTGGTTGCTAACAAGTAACAACATGCATCACTGACCGCTTGGTCAGCTGTGTATACGGTCGAAATCGAATGCCTTCGATCCATGTATTCAAGAGGTCATCCGAAGTCTGAGTTCGGGCGAGGTCGAGTTCGAGACCGGTTGACCAGACTTGAGTTTGAAGACAGAGTGCAATACTGGGGGATGGGAGTTCGAGGAATACCGGGTCCAAGTATGCTCCACCCCGAAATAGTACCGTTATAGATTTGTACCAGAATGTGCTAGATTCCTGCCACGTCCCCAAAATCATGGTGCAAATCCCAAAATAGGACTGTAAAATTCCGTACTAGGCGGTTAGACAGTTGTACCAAGAATATTCCTTACTGTAAATAGAAATATTCCTTATTTAGGGTTTCTCTATTATATAAAGGGGACCCCAATCATTTGTAACACCATCTTGTCATTGAGCAAAGAATATACTCTCTACTTTTTGCCTACTGTTCATCAGAATTATCCTTCAGCTTTATTGTTCTTACTTTATTTTTTCTACTTAATTGTTCTTACAGCCCTAAACCACCTCGAGGTCACTAAGCTCGAGGTCACTGCTGCTAAGTAACATTGGTTTGATCTATCTTTCATTTCTACTTCATATTTCTTGATTATTAATTGGTATTGAACTAAATCATATATCTTTAAAACCACTAATCAAATTTAATTGTTACTCGTATTTTCGAGGTAAATAGTTTGCGCCCACCATGGGGCGAAAGATAATAGTGTTTATTTCTTTACTGATTTTCATTACACACGTTGCTTTTACGTTTTTTCTTGTCAAGACTTTTTTATTCTCAGGCTGAAACATGTCTAGCTCACAAAACGCACCTCTTCATGACAACAAAGGTCTTGGAGAAAATAGCAATGCAGGAGTCGGTGTACCACCGATAAACCCAGGGGAAGGCCCAAATATGGAACCTATTGATGTTATTCACATATTGCTTTAAATGCAGATCTAGGCGCGGACCCCGAAGGAGATATACGCAAGGAGGCCCGACCCGGTGGCCAAAGGACACAAGGAATGGAAGAAGGGCGAGTCATCCTCCAAGTGATATTCGAGATGCTGCAAGATCAGCAAATCGCCATTGCTCAACTTCAGAGTCATAATAGGGCTCCAAACACAGCCGAACCAATAAACACTCAACATACAGAACCAGTGTTAGAAAGGCCCGATGAAAGTTGCCCGGTGATTGACCCCACAATTATGAGAATGCTCGAGGAACTAACTAAGAGGGTCGAGTCCGGAGAAAAGAAAATTGAAGACAGTGATAAGAAGTTGGAAACTTATAATTCCCGGGTAGATCAGATACCAGGGGCACCTCCAGTTTTGAAAGGTCTAGACGCCAAAAAGTTTATAAAAAACCATTCCCCCTGAGCGCGGCTCTGGTGCCCATTCCCAAGAAGTTTTGCATGCTCGATATACCAAAATATAACGGGACAACTAACACTAACGGGCATATAACTTCATACACTTGTGGGATTAAAGGAAATGGCTTGAATGACAATGAAATCGAGTCAGTTTTGTTGAAAATATTCGGGGAAACACTATCAAAGGGAGCCATGTTTTGGTATCACAACTTGGCTCCTAACTCTATTGATTCATTTGCTATGCTAGCAGATGCCTTTGTGAAAGCACACGTCGGGTCCATAAAGGTGGCCACGAGAAAATCAGATGTCTTCAAAATAAAGCAAAGGAACGACGAGATGCTATAGTTCGTGTCCCGGTTTCAGATGGAAAGAATAGAATTACCACCTGTCTCTGATGACTGGGAAGTACAGGCCTTTATGCAGGGTCTGAATGAAAGGAGTTCGATCGCATCTCAATGGTTGAAGTAGAACTTGATCGAATATTTACATGGTTAGATGTGCACAATCGTTATCAATCAAAGATCAGGGTCGAGGATGACCAATTGGGAGCCCCCTCAGGTTCAATTCATCATAACAGATTCGCTGCCAAGCCCCTGGGGGACGCAGACTGGGAATCGAGATTCAACAAAGAACGGTATCAACCATATGACGATTGAAGGAACAACAACCCAAGCTGCAACACTCCTCAATACGATCGGAGAAACAATCGAGGTCAAAGTTCTTGGGGACTCATGAGTAAAAGCGGGTTCGATAATCACACCTACCCCGCTGAGGCCCCTCGATTATCAGGGTACAACTTCAGCATAGATGCATCAGGGATCATCTCAGCTATTCGGAGAATCAAAGATACCATGTGGCCCAGGACAAAACAAACCGATCCTTCTCAAAGGAACCCGAACTTCATGTGCAAGTATCATGGCACACATGGTCATAAAATAGAAGATTGCAGGTACCTAAGGGAAGAAGTGGCTCGTTTGTTCAACGAGGGCCACCTTCGAGAATTCCTAAGTTATCGGGCTAAGAATCACTTCAGGGAGAGAGATGCAAGGAAAAATGAACAAGAAGAACCACAACATGTAATCCACATGATCATTGGTGGAGTCGATGTCCCTCAACGACCTATTTTCAAGCGCACCAAAGTATCAATCACCAGAGAATAATGGACTCGGAGCTATGTTCCCGAGGACGTCTTATCATTCTGTGACGGGGAAGCATAAGGCATATCTCAGCCTCACAAAGATGCCTTGGTAATCTCTATCCTTTTGAATAAAATTCAAGTTAAACGTGTTCTAGTGGATCCAGGTAGCTCAGCAAACATAATCAGATCGAGGGCCGTGGAACAACTCGGCCTACAAGATCAGAATGTACCTGTATCCTCGGTCCTAAATGGCTTCAACATAGCAAGCGAAACAACAAAGAGAGAAATTATCTTGCCAGTAAACGTAGTTGAGACCATACAAGATACGAAGTTCCATGTCATCAAAGGTGATATAAGGTATAACGCGCTTCTCGGGAGACTATGGATACACAACATGAGGGCAATGCCTTCAGCTCTTCACCAGATGATGAAGTTCCGAACAGAGGAAGGAGTGAAAATAGTCTACGGAGAGCAACATGCTACAACAGAGATGTTTGCGATCGAGGAGGTGGTGCCAATACCAGAGCCTTTGACCTCAGAGAAATCGATCATCGGAGGTAAATAGGCGGCCAAATAGCAATTACCGCCTCCAGCCTCGATGGAATTGGAGCAACAGGTAATCAAAGATGAAGATGAGGATTTCCTTACTACCCGAACCGCTATCATTCCCGAAGAATCCAATGCTACCAAATCAAATATCGAGGAGCTGGAGCAAGTCATTTTGATCGAATGCATGCCGAAGAAAAAGGTATACCTGGGAATGGGATTGACTCCCAAACTCAGGAATAAACTTATTCGATTTATTATTGATAATATGGATTACTTTTCATAGTCCCATTTAGATATGACAGGTATTCCACCGGAGATCACCACACATCGGCTAAGCACCGATCCCATGTTCAAACCGGTAAAGCAAAAAAGGAGGCCTCAATCTGAGGTAAAGCATGCTTGACGAGTGTCTAGCATATATGATTTAAACTCGTACTCTGTCAAATAGTAGTATAGAAAGATATCAAACCCACAGAGATTGGTTTATCTATTCTACAGACGTTTCTTGTTTTAATTACTATTTGAGAAAATCAGAAAGAGTTGAGTTATGAATTAACTAACTAAAAATGCACGAATAGAGCAATAGAAAATATTTTGTTTTTCACAAATATAATAAAAAGGTTTTGGGATCCTGACTTCACTTAATATTTTTTATTATATAGTAGATACATTTATCCTTCAACTTCTATTTCTCATAAATGTATAAATGCCTCTCACGATTACATTTATATTTTTTTTTGGCAATCCGCTAGGCAAGCGCCTAGGGCTAATTTTTTTAATAAAACAAAATGATAAACAAATTATATTGTCAGGTGTACATTAAACCTATTACCAAGATATAATTAAAAAAGATGATGCCAAAAAGCCTTGTACTTGTAAAGTAGCTCCATTTTGATATCACATTAAAGTTATTAAACTTTGTAGAAAACCACTCTAGCCCACTTAAGTCGTTCCATGCCACTGAAGCCCAATGATGAACCAGTAATTGTCCAGTTAAGTGCATGTCAAATTTATGTCTCTTCAGCCCAATTCCAATGCATCATATGTTTACGTACATAGCCTATTCCCAGCTTTGCATTTGTAGCCCCTTCTCTTGCGATCCATGCATATGAAGTTCAAAATCTGTGTAGAATCCACCCAAGTTTTTTTTTGTTTTTTTATGTAAATCTGCAGATTCCCATGGAGGTATCATGTGATCTCCACTTTGACCAAGAGAGCATGCTTCAATTAAACAAATGGGATGCTGTGAACGCTTCCAAATTGTGCAGTCGAAGACTCACAATTACAATTTCAAATTGCCATGGAAACATTCGTGCACCATTTCCCAATGATCCAGCGTATTTAAAATAGTAGAATTCCTCCAGGTTGGAGAGGACAAAAAAACATGTGATCTCCACTTTGTCCAAGCAAGCATTGCTTCAATTAAACAAATGGGATGCTGTGAAAGTTTCCAATTTGAGCAGTCCAAAACGCACGGTTTTCTTTTCATAGTTTGTACCCATGCTGCTCCTCGTGGGCTGCAAACTAGTGTGCTCCAGCTTAGTGTTCCAATACGCAAAACAGAAACTGTAACAAGCAGCAGGCGTGCAAGATGTCCCCATCCTGCTCCTCGTGGGCTGCAAACCAGCGTGCTCCAGCTTAGCTTTCCAATACGGAAAACAGAACCTGTAACAAGCAGCAGGCGTGCAAGATGTCTCAAAGAGCAAATGTGCTTTAAAATAATATAAAGTTGTGTGTGGATGCTTGAACAATTCAATGTGGAATCCCATGCACATGGCCTGTTGTCGATCCCCATCCTTTGTTCATTTAAAAAATAAATTGTCACATCATTATATCTTTGTCTTTTGTATTTGTATTCTTCCAAAGCTATCTTTTTCAGAGTGCTTAGATTGACAAGCAGCATGTGGACCAAAGAATAATATTTCAGCAAGCTTTTCCTTTTATTTATGAGTAATTCCCCATCTTGCTTTTTGAAAGGGACATGCGTGAATAAAATATAAGCATGTCGATTTCCCATGCTCAACTTGTCATTCCTTTCACATGCCCTCCACCACGTTGTAAGTACTCTAGTTATGCGACATTTTAGGTTCAGATACCATTGGTCCCAGTTGAGATTTTTCACAATCTTTCTTCTGGTGTTCTTCATGGGCGCGATTGTGATTGATCCCTTATTTCTCCACGTCCTGACTTCTTCTTTTTTCACTTCATGTTGCTTTGGTTGAAATGCCTCATGAACTGGTTGTCCAAATTCATCCAAAATTTCCGCAAATCCCTTTGATTTAAATGCATGTCTTGAAATGAACTTAGTGAAAATGCCAATGTCTACCCTTAGTGTCCTCCCAGTGGATTGAATGCAAGGCATTAATACAACCACTAGAGATTCTACTATAAGATAGGTGATAAGCATCAATGAAATACCTACAAAAAAGCAAACCTTGTTAGCCGAAAATTTGCTTACCAAACTCTTCTCAAAACTGAATCGAGTCTGATAGAGAAATGGATCCTCTTTTCCTCCTAATTCCATGCAACCTTCACTCTTATGTAGGGACATTGCATCTTATCTTCATTAATAATCCTCCTTCCTTTTGAGTCCATATCGCAGAAACCATGACATTAAATATTTCCTTCATCTAGAGCATAATTAGCAAGGTGGTCTGCTAGTGTATTCCCTTCTCTAAATATGTGTGTGACCTTGAAGATACTTTTTTCCTTCAATCTTAAAATCTCCTCTACATGTTTCGTAATACACCAAGGAGGCTTCCATGATTCCTCTATAATGTTCTTTAATAGCAAGGAATCTGTCTGCAGCCATATCTGGAAATAATTAAGATTTTTGCACATCTTCAATACCTCCACAATAGCTACTGCTTCTGATTTATTGTTGGTTCCTTCAGAAATCTCCCTTCCTTCTGCGTATATCAAATCTCCTACCTCATCCCTTATGCATAAACCAATTGCACTCCTTCCCGGATTCCCTCTACATGTTCCATCAGTATTCACTTTGATCCACCCTCTTGAAGGAAATTCCCATACCACTTTATCAAATTTCAATCGAGGCGTGTATTGCTCCATCATTGTCAGTAAGTCCAGCCACTTGTGAGGCACATGTAGTCCAGGATTTTTTAGTTGGACTACAGCTTGCAGAGTAGATGACACCTGGTAAATAACTCTGCTCACTGACACCGCTTCTCCATATTTCAAACTATTTCTTCTCTTCCAAAGTTCCCATACAATGCATGCAGGTAAAGCTTGTAAGACTGGCTTCAATCTGGGAACAATTGGTGCTGTCCAACACTTTGTAATTGCTTGTTGTAATGATAACCCTTGTAATGCAATTCCTGCTCTCCTCAGGAAGTAATTCCAAACACTCCTAGCTGCATTGGAAGTGAAGAACACATGTACTAATGATTCCTCCTTAGGATCATCACAACACCAACATTTAGATGGCATGGAGTATGCTATTTTACGCAAAAAATCATCAAGTGGTAGTTTGGCTTTCCACACTTTCCACAGAAAGAAAGATATCTTGAAAGGTAAACCTTTGACCCATATCATCCTGTAAGCTAATCTTGGGTTGTCTCTTCTCCTCAGGTAGTCCCAAGCAGACTTCACTAAAAAATAACCTCTTGTTTCAATCATCCAGAATGGTGTATCTAACTCTGCACATTCGTTTGGTGGTCTAATATTCTGCACAATGTGGTTTGCCAAATCTTCAGGTAGAGTCAGAAATATTTTTTCCAAGTTCCACATACCATTTTCAACCAGATCATTAACATTGTGAATATCCTCATCGATACCAAACTCTTCAGGCACTTGGAAATATAAGGCTCCCAGCTCAGTCCAATTGTCGAACCAGAATTGAGCAGATCCCATTCGCGGTTTCCAGTAGATTTGATGCTCAATCAAGTCCCTACATTCTAGCATTTTTTTCCACACGTGGGATCCACGCTTCCAAGGTACAATTACTGGATTTAGTTTCTTGCAGTACCTTTGACTAATAAATGCACTCCATAAACTGGGCTTTGTCCTGAAATTCCACCACAATTTATAGAATAGTGCCTTGGATACATCATGTAGGGACCTGAAGCCTATGCCTCCCTCCTCATAAGGCATACAAAGGTTAGTCCACGATGACCAATGTCTAGAGTTGCCTCCCACATTGCTGCTCCAGAAGAATTTTGCCAAAATGCTATGTAATTTATTAATCACATAAATTGGTGGATTAACTGCTGACAACATATGAATTGGGATACTCTGCAGGACATTTGCGATCAATACAGCTCTGCCTCCTACAGATAGGAGTTTGCCTTTCCACGACTGCAGTTTGTCCATAACCTTAGTGATTAATCCCTGGTAATAGTCTCCCCTTCTTCTTGCATAAAAAATAGGGCAGCCAAGATAGGTCATCGAGAAACATTGTCTTCTTATACCTGTAATCCTTTCAACCTTGTTAATCACCTCATTGTCCGTTAAATGATACAGGTATATGGCTGATTTTGCTTTGTTCACCAGTTGACCAGACAATGATTCATAAGCTTGTAGAACTTCCATCACAAGTCTCAGTGAAGTTTCATCAGATGAGCAGAAAATGATTGTATCATCAGCGCATGACAGATAATTTATTTTTGGGCTCCATTTTGGAATTACGAATCCGCAGAAATACAGGTTAGTGTGTAGTGAATTCAAACCTCGTGACAGTGCTTTTACTGCTAGGATGAATAGGATTGGTGACAAAGGGTCACCCTGCTTAACTCCCCTCGATGATTTGAAGAAACCATTTGGCTGTCCATTTATAAGAATAGAGTACCAATTATTCCCAATCAAATCAAATATCAAGCCAATAAAATCTTCAGGAAATCCCATATTCCTTAGCATTTTGGTTATGAATAGCCATGATAACCTATCGTAAGCTTTTGTCATGTCAAGTTTAATCACAACATTTGGACCTGCTTTTGTTCTCAACCTGATATCCTTAATGATTTCTTGAGTTAACAGCACATTCTCAACTATGCTTCTTCCCTTCAGAAAACCTGCCTATTCCTCCGAGATTATGCTCGGTAAAAATTCAACCAACCTTTCATGAATAACCCTCGAGAAAAGCTTATTAACAAAGTTGCTAAGACTGATTGGTCTCATGTCTGCAAAGGTAATCACTTCTTTTTTCTTTGGTAATAAAACCAGGTTTGTGTGTGTCACACTCTTTGGCAGCTGCTGACCGCAAAAGAAAGCCCTGACCATGCCGACTACATCTTCTTCAATGATTTCCCAGCATGTTTGGTAAAAGGCTCCAGTGAAACCATCTGGTCCGCCTGCTGAGTCCCCATTCAACCCCATAACTACTCTCTTCACTTCTTCATTGGAAGGCAAAGCCATCAATCTCTCATGTTGATCGCTATCTACCATTGAAGGTACATGATTTAGAATATCAAAATCATTAGGCACTGCACTCTCAGTAAATTGATCCTTGTAGAACTTTACTGTTTCTTCTGCTATTAAGTGATCTTCTTCAATCTAGTTACCAAGGCTATTCTGGATCCTTGATAATTTCAGTCTCTTCCTTCTCCCATTAACCTGAGCATGGAAGAATTTAGTATTTCTATCGCCATCTTTGAACCATAACATGCCATCTTTTTGCCTCCAGAATTCTTCTTCTAATTCAAGTTATTTAATCATTTCAGCTTGGACCTATCGTAATTTTTGTCTGTTCATCTGTGTAGGATTGACTTCAAATTGTCTTTCATGAACCAAGACCACCTCCTCAAGGCTTGCAATATTTTGGAATATATCCCCATATGTAGCTCTGCTTTAGGTAGATAGTGCTTGCTTAAGCTTCTTTACTTGTAGTTAAAAATGCAGAAAGGGTTAGCACTAAAATCAGCATTCCAATTCTCCTTCACTACCTCTTTAAGGATTTCATGCTTTTTCCAGAAGTTTAGAAATCTGAATGACTTCTTAATTGGAGGAGTTTCTATATCACATTTCAGCAACATCGGGCAATGATCAGACCCAATTTTGGATAGGTGAGTTACCTCCAATTCAGGAAAGGTCTGTTGCAATTCATTATTGCCAAAACATCTATCCAATCTTTTAAAAATACAGTCCTCCTCTGATCTTCCATTCCACCATGTAAATGTGCTTCCTTTAAATCCCAAATCTGTCAAGTTGCAGGTATTGATGCAGTGTCTAAAGTCATCTACTTCAAGGAGAGAAACTGGCAAGCCTCCATACTTCTCTTCCTTGTCCCATATCACATTAAAGTCGCCTCCAACTAGCCATGGTACTGTCATATCTGATGCCATTGCATACAAAGTATCCCATAGTTCAATTCTTTCAATGCAATCACATTTGGCATAAACTAGTGCAAGGATGAGCTCAACATGTGTTTCAGTGTGCATCAATCTCAAAGTCAGATGTTGAGTCATGTTATATAGAATAGTAACCTAAAACATTTCATCAATAAAATCCCAAATCTTGTTTGACACATTCACCACAGCCTATGCCAAACCAATTCTTGCTCTATACCTCTCCATTTTGTGAGACTGTTGCATAGGCTCAAGGATTCCTATGAACTCAAAGTGATGTTTTCTATGCATTGTAATCAGCCTTTCAAATGCTTGCATTGTATTTACTGACCTCACATTCCATATAATGGCATCCAATAAAGGTTTTTGGGTTTGGACAGTGTTCTCCTTGTTTGTACCCCTCCTGTTGGGATAGATGGTTCTTTGACTTGTTTGTTTTTTCTTTTTATTGCAGATTTATCCTGCTCAATGTGCCTAGGTGATAAATTTCCTTGCTTGGCAACATTGAGAAAGTTTTGGGCTGTTGACTCTTCATCCAGGTCCATTTTTGCCTGATTACTTTGGCTTTCAATTTCCTTAGTGTTAGTTGTAACCATTAGACCAGATTTTTCCTATAGGATATTTATCTGTTTGTTACCAGAACTGCTGACATTCTGTTGATGTGCAGATTTTAATATAATAGTACCCTGCTCTGCAGCTTGTGGATCTGGTTGTTGGTTTGTAGCATTTGCACTAACAATTGGCATTGCATTACTACAGCTTGGACCTTCTTGTCCTGCTTTGGTCTGCTCAATATCACCAAGTGTTCCTCCTGGATCATCTACATTGCACAGCTCTGCATTTTTTTATTACTATAGATGAACAATTAAATGCACTTCTCTCGGTTATACAATTTAACCGTCAAAATGGTAATATTAAAGAACCAGAAATATATACTTGAACTAAAGCATGCTCTTTTTTAGTAATTCCCTTTCGGTTACCCTACTTGTTATAACTGATTACTACAATATTCGCCTCTTTCGATTACAAATAAGTGTAGAATCAATTTTAACATATATGAGCTAGATGTCACTAAATATAGGTTAACACCTATCAATACCAAAATTAACTATTACTTCTTCTGCCTCTTTCGATTACAGAATTAGTAACAAGTTAATATGTAGTACGAAATAGATAGATGTTGACAAATTAAATAACACCCAATTATAAAGCAGATAAAATTTAAATAAAAAGCTTCAGCTCAAGAATGTGAAATTGAAGAATAATATTTACTATTATATAAAAATATTAAGTTCCGTCATTTTCCCAACACAAGAAAAGTTACTCCATATTGGAACCAATACTGACAACGGAAATAATCTTGCTCATTAAATAAGAAAATAGAAAGAAATATTCAAGAGAATAATTCCTCCTATTTAATTAAAAACAGGAACTAGAGTAATTTCCAATACTACAATTTATTCAGAACCAGAAATGAAGCCAGTGTAATGGCTAAATGAAGAAACATAAGTAAAACTAAAGAACAAAGAGAAAGGAAAAAACTTTATGCTCAATATTACACTTCTCAGATTTCTTTTTCGCTCCCCTCCTCTTCGTTTCACGATTGATGCTCCTTTTTATAGGCAAACCATGACAAAGTTTTCAATTCACCTATGGATATGAACTTGTCATGGCTGGTTGTGGTCTTGTTATGCTTGGTTATGAGCTTCTTTGGTTATGGATCGGTTATAGTTTGTTGTAGCCGGTTGTGAGTCAGTTATTCTTTGTTATGGTAGACCACTTTATACAATGTCTTTCTTTAGCACCATATTTTAATCTATTTTAGCATGTCCATTTTTCTACTTTTTCTTTTGTAATCTTCTCGTTCCCGGACCAATCCTTCTTTAACTTTTCCTACATAATTTAGACAAAAGTATGGAAGAAATATGATAGTATTTGTATTTTTACAAAGAAATTATATGTTTATAAATCATGTAAAATGCACTTATCAAATTCTTCCACACTGAAATATTTGCTCGTCCTCGAGCAAATAAAATAACTAACCATAGCAGCTAAACAATTTAACCAAAATCATGAGACCTTTCGCCAATGAAAAAGTAACTAAGACCAATTCACACGTTCATACAACTTTTAACCGTACTCATATTCACCTATTGAGAACTGAAATCATAATATTTCCTAATCCCTAGTGTGTCTCACTAAATGAAGAGAGATGCCCATATATCACACAATATATAGACGTAGAACAAAGAAGGGCATAGAAAATTTCACTCACTCTCAACAAAGACGTACCTCAAGCTACTGGAAATTGCCATATGCTTGACTATCATGTGGTTCTCCACTAATGTAGGAGTCTTTGAGTTGAGATCATGTAGGACTTTTGCAAGGTTGTAATGTAGGTTTAGGGATAGGTATGATACATATGGATAATAGTGACTTAAGTTCCCTATGGGCACTACACTTTATTTTATCACTTAAGCACAATTGTCTTTGCTCTGTGTGAGAAAGCACGGGAGAAAATATTCTTGATTAATATTGACAATGATACAATGATCCCTATATATATAATACATGTACTACTCCTAATACATATGGGATTGGGGTTATTTACTACTATTTAACTATCAAACTAACACTCCCCCTCAAGCTGGTGCATATAAATCATATGTACGGAGCTTGTTACATATATAACTAATACGAGGACCAGTGAGGGACTTGGTAAAAATATCAGCAAGCTGATCATTCGACTTCACAAATTTTGTAGCAATATCTCCCGAGAGTATCTTTTCTCTAACAAAGTGACAGTCAATCTCGATGTGTTTAGTTCTCTCATGGAACACAGGATTTGACGTAATATGAATAGCAGCTTGATTATCACACACAAGTCCCATCTGACTAATCTCACCAAATTTCAACTCCTTGAGCAATTGTTTTATCCAAATTAGCTCACATGTGGCCATAGCCATTGCTCGATATTCTGCTTCTGCACTAGACCGAGCAACCACATTCTATTTCTTGCTATTCCAAGACACCAAATTTCCTCCTACTAAGATACAATATCCAGACGTAGAACGTCTATCAGAAGGTGATTCTGCCCAAGCAGTATCTGAGTATCTAATGATCTGCTCATGGCTTCGATCCTCAAACAATAAGCCTTTGCCTATAGCTGATTTTATATATCGAAGAATGCGGACAAATGCATCCCAATGACTCTCACAGGGAGAATCTATAAACTGACTCACAACACTCACAGGAAAGGAAATGTCAGGTCTAGTCACTGTGAGTTAATTTAATTTACCAACCAACCGCCTATATCTTGCAGGATCACTAAGAGGCTCCCCCTGTCCTGGCAGAAACTTAGAATTTGGATCCATCAGAGTATCAACAGGTCTACAACCTGTTATTCCTATCTCCTCAAGAATATCTAAGGCATACTTATATTGTGAGATCACAATACCTGAGCTAGACTGAGTGACCTCAATACCTAGAAAATACTTTAATCTATCCAGATCCTTAGTTTGAAAGTGTTGAAAGAGATGTTGCTTAAACTTACTAATACCATCCTGATCATTGCCAGTAATAACAATATCGTCAACATAAACGACCAGATAAATACAGAGATTTGAAGCAGAATGTCGATAAAATACAGAGTGATCAGCTTCACTATGAGTCATGCCAAACTCCTGAATAACTGTGCTGAACTTACCAAACCAGGCTCGAGGAGACTGCTTTAGACCATAGAGGGACTGACGCAACCGACATACAAGGCCACTAGACTCCCCCTGAGTAACAAAACCAGGTGGTTGCTCCATATAAACCTCACCCTCAAGGTCAACGTGAAGAAAAGCATTCTTAATGTCCAACTAATAGAGAGGCCAATGGCGAACAACAGCCATGGATAGAAAAAGGAGGACTGATGCAATTTTAACCACGGGAGAGAAAGTATCACTGTAATCGAGTCTAAATATCTAAGTATATCCTTTGGCAACAAGACGAGCCTTAAGTCGATCAACCTGGCCATCTGGACCAACTTTGACTGCATACACCCAATGACAACCAACAGTCGATTTACCCAAAGGAAGAGGAACAAGCTCCCAGGTACCACTCGTATGTAAAGCAGATATCTCGTCAATCATAGCATGTCGCCATCCGGGATGAGACAGTGTTTCACCTGTAGACTTAGGGATGAAAACAGAGGACAAAGATGACACAAATGCACAATGGGATGATGAGAGACAATGGTAACTTAAACCGACATAAAGAGGATTATGATTAAGTGTGGATCGTATACCTTTTTGTAGTGGTCTTGTATGTTGGGGGCAGACAACGATGATAAGTCAGGAGTGGTGGAGCTGCAGAAAGTTGAACTGGTCTAGGTGGTGGCACTGGAGCTATAGTTGGTGGAACCGGACTAGGTGGTGGCACTGGAGCTATAGTTGGTAGAACTGGACTAGGTAGTGGCGCTGGACTCGGTGGTGACACTAGAACTATAGGCGGTGGAGCTATGGAGGAATATGAATGGGAGATAGGGACTGAATCTCCAAAAGAAGGAATATGTAGCACCTCAGAAATATCTAAGTGATTAACTAGACATGTGAAGTATGATTGGGTTTCAAAGAAGGTAACATCAGCAGACATAAGAAATCGCTGAAGGTCAGGAGAATAACATCGATATCCCTTTTGCATTCTCGAGTAACCCAAAAATATGCACTTAAGAGCATGAGGAGCTAACTTATCTTTTCCTGGAGTAAGGTCATAAAGAAAGCACGTACTCCCAAAGACACGGGGTGGGAGAGAGAACAAAGGTAAGTGGGGAAACAAGACAGAGAATGGAACTTGATTTTCAATAGTTGAAGATGGCATACGAATAATAAGATAACAAGATGTAAGAACTGCATCCCCCCAGAAACGCGGTGGAACATGAGATTGTATGAGTAGGGTACGAGCAGTTTCAATAAGACGTCTATTCTTTCTTTCAGCTACCCCATTTTGTTGAGATGTGTATGGACAAGATAATAATCCCATGGGAGTTCATAAACTGCTAAAATAGGGAAGACAAATACTCTAGGGCATTATCACTACGAAATGTGCGGATAGAAACTACAAATTGATTTTGAATTTCAGCGTGGAAGGTCTGGAAAATAGAAAACAACTCAGATCGATTTTTCATCAAAAATATCCAAGTGCACCTGGAATAATCATCAATGAAACTAACAAAGTAGCGGAATCCTAAGGTAGAACTAACCCGACTAGTACCCAAACATCTTAATGGACTAAAGTAAAAGGTTACTCTGTCAATTATCAAGATGCCAAGGGAAATGGGAGCGGGTATGCTTACCGAGCTGACACGACTCACACTCTAGAGTGGACAAGTAAGATAAGCCAGTACCATTTTCTAAAGTTTTGACAAACTGGGATGTCCTAACCATTTATGAAATAAATCTAGTGAATCAATAACAGGACAAGTTATTGAAGGAAGACAAGATGCGAGTCCATGTAATTTTGCAAGGATAAGGTAATAAAGTCCATCTGATTCACGTCCAGTACCAATGATCCGCCCTGTACTGTGTTCCTGTATAAAAACAAGGTCATCAAGAAATAAAATTGTAGATTTAAGTGATTTGGCGAAGCGACTAATGGCTATGAGATTTAAAGGACTACCAGGAACATAAAGAACTGAGTCTAAAGGTAAGGAAGGAAGTGGACTTGCTTGACCTATTGCAGTTGTCATGGCTTGAGACCCATTGGCCATTGTGACTGTTGGAAGAGATTGAGAATATGAGATACTATTAAAAAGAGATTTGTTACTAGAATTATGATTAGATGTACCTGAATCAATGACCCAAGACTCAGAAGGTAAAGATTGGGAGACACCAATCATGCTACTATTTGTTGGAACAACGGAGGTTAATCCTGAAGATGTGTGTTTACGTGCTTTGTAATGAAGGAACTCAATATAATTCGGTAAAGAAACCATCTAGATTGGATTTAATGCATTTGATCCAACGAATTGTGAGTCTAAGGCTTCTAATAAGAATGACATTATAATGTTCACACTGGAAAAGGTCAGAAAATTGTTTGGAAATCACGGTTTCGTTGTTACTATTCAATGGAAACACTGTAGCTCACCGAAAAATAAAACAGTTGTCAGAATCTGATGTAAACATGATGGGTAGGCTCGGAAAAGAAAGACGATTACACTGTCCAAAAGAATTTTTTTGAAATTCTGGTCGGAACAGCATAGACGCGCCGAACGGCAGAACTCCGGCAGGCGCGTGGGTGAGTGTTTTCAGGTAGCTTTTTATGGGGTTTGGTCGCCTATATCTTGGGGACCTTTTGATTGTGTTGGATTTTGCACAACACTGATAATTAGTGATTTTGATACAAATAATCACTTAGGTCACCGGAAAATCTAACGGTGACTGAGTTCTTTCTTCCCAGATGTCGCTGGAATGACGCACAACGATCTATTCTCACCAAAGCTATGATACCATGTGAGAAAGCACGGGAGAAAATATTCTTGATTAATATTAAAAATGATACAATGAGCCCTATATATATAATACATGTCCTACTCCTAATACATATGGGATTAGGGTTATTTACTACTATTTAACTATCAAACTAACACTCTGATTTAAACAATAACCTCTATTTTGTTTCATGCCTTTCACATTTTTTTTTGACGGAGATACATTTCTTTGTTGCTATCCTCTTCCTTCTTTTTTTTTAAGAATTTCAAAATCAACTATCTTTTTCAGTTCTCATGGCAACATCTCAAAAGATTGACAACCTCAAACAATTATTCTTTCACCAATTATTTTTACAATTACACCTTACGCCTAGATTTTTACATTCAGATCAACTCTTAAAGTGCCCAAAAAGGAATTGGTTGAACAAAGAACAAGTCATAATAATAAAAAGGCTAAGGGTTAAAGCTTGGTGGTCAACAAAATAAGAGATAATTTATTTAGGCTCAACTAGGCTAACTAGGGATAAAAATTATTAAGGTAGGTCAATTTAGGTTATGGCTCAACAAAGAAGGCCTACGTTCATTTCTTAACTCAAAGATCTACCTAGAATTTCGCCTCAATCCACATTCAAGGCAAGTTCTAGATTTCCAGATAAGCAGGAGAACTAGACAATATAAGCTAACAACACAATACACTTGGACTAACGAAAACTATGATTTCAATCACCAATAAGTAAGTATGAGCTTAGAAAAGTGATCATAAAACCCCGTGAATGGTACTTAATCAAATTCATCTTTTCTAAATCTCATACTTTTCAAGTCAAATCAAGTTTAGCCAACTTATTTACCAAAACAAGTTAAAACAACTAAAAGTCCTAAAAAAATGTTCAGTTCAAAATATTACGACCATGGCAAAGAACTGAACAAGAATCTATGGAAGTATATGAAACAAGTTGCCTTAAGAATAAGGCAACTAAATTTTTTTCAGTTTTTTTTTTAAAAATTTTATAACTTTACTAAAAACACATTTTTCGGTTGTAAAATATACAGTTTTTTTATATTTAACCGAAAAAAATTTAAAAGAAACACACATATAACAAACATATTCTTCTACCCCCAAGCTTAAATAATGTCATGTTCTCATGACAAATAAATTAAAAGTAAAAGGAGATAAAAGAGCTTCCTTGATTTTTTCGATTCTGGCATCATTTCCTTTTTCTTGGCTTCTCAAGGTTTCTCTCATATAATAAAGACAAGAGTATGTAAAGAAAATGTTCTTTTTCATGATAGGAGAAAACTTTCATTGTCTCAATCATGAGAGTGTTTCTTTATCATGGCAAAATATATTAATACATACTACATACACACATACACACACACACGTGCACACACACACACACACACACACACACACACACATATATATATATATATATATATATATATATATATATATACAAACATGCAATTATTATTATTATTATTATTATTATTTTACTTTTTTTATATATAACAAAAAAACTAATTTTATTATATATATTTACTAAAAAGGAAATATTATATGTTACTACTAATACTTACTTTAAAGATTAAAGAGAGGGGAAGAAAATAGTTCTGAGTTTAACGTCGCCAGCTCGACTTATTTTAAAAATTAGGCAAAAAGGATTGTTGAAGCTTGTTTGTCGAAGAATCTGCTGATATAAGGCTTCAAACGATAGTTGTTTACTTTGAATTGTCTCCCCCATCTGCATGTCGTACTTCAATGGCACCATAGGGGGTCACTCCTGTTACTATATATGGTCTTGTCCAGCGTGACTTAAACTTTCATGGGAATAATCTCAATCGGCTATTGTACAACAGAACATGATCTCCAACTTTAAAATTTTTATGGTGGATGAGCTTGTCATGCCACTTTTTTGTCTTTTCCTTGTACAATTTAGCATTTTCGTATGATGTTAGTCTAAACTCTTCTAACTCATCAAGGTGCAATAGACGATTTTTACCTACATCTGGTAAGTTTAGATTCAACAATATTATAGCCCAATATGTTTTATGTTCTAATTCCACAGGTAAATGACAAGCTTTCCCAAAAACTAGTCTATAAGGAGATATGCCTATGGGAGTTTTATATGCAGTTTTGTATGCTCATAATGCATCATCCAATTTTAAAGACCAGTCTTTTCGAGAAGAACTAACAGTTTTTTCTAAAATTCATTTTAATTCTCTGTTGGAAACTTCTATCTGCCCGCTTGTTTGAGCATGATATGGAGTTCCCGTTTTATGAGTTACTCCATATTTTAACAACAAACTAGCAAATTGTCTCTTTATAAAATGAGTTCCTTGATCACTTATTATAACTCGTGGAGTTCCAAATCTGGAAAAAATATTTTTCTTTAGAAAAACACAAACAATATGAGCATCATTTTTTCTAGTAGCAATTGCTTCCACCCATTTTGAAACATAGTCAACAACTACTAAAATATATTCATAGCCATTTGAAGGAGGAAAAGGACCCATAAAATCAATGCTCCAAACATCAAAGATTTCACACACGAAAATAGAGTTAAGAGGTATTTCGTCCCTTTTTGAAATGCTACCGATTCTCTAGCATTTATCGCAGGTGGCGACATAATTCCTTCCATCTTTGAATAGAGTAGGCCAGAAAAATCCAACTTCAAGTACTTTAGTTGTTGTCTTTCTTCCTCCATAGTTTCCTCCTGCAGCCCCATCATGGCAGTGACTTGAGATGTTGTTCATTTCTGTCTCCGGTACACATCTCCTGATTATATCATATGCACAAAATTTAAACAAGTAAGGATCTTCCCAGTAATAATGTCTTGCTTCTTTTTTAAGTTTTTTATTTTGTTCATAAGAAAAATCTTTTGGAATCCATCCTCCAGCTAAATAATTGGCAATATCAACAAACCAAGGTGATCGATTTATAATGGTTGTGACTAAAAATATATGTTCATCAGGAAATTCCTCTTTGATATCTTTTATCTCAGTAGGAGGATTTTCCAAACGAGAAATATGATCAGCTACCTGATTCTCAGAACCTTTTCGATCTTTTATTTTAAGATCGAATTCTTGCAAAAGGAGTATCCATCTTAGCAATCTGGGTCTAGCATCTTTCTTTGCTAAGAGGTACTTCAAAAGCTGCATGATCAGTATAAATTGTAACCTCTGTTCCTATCAAATAGGAACTAAATTTGTCAACCATAAATACTACTGCTAGTAGTTCCTTCTCAATTGTAGCATAATTCTTTTGAGCTTCATTAAGTGTTCTACTAGCGTAGTAAATAGGCCTGAAAATCTTGTCTCTCTTTTGTCCCAATATCGCTCCTACTGCTATATCACTTGCATCACACATTATTTCAAAGGGCTGGCTCCAGTCAGGAGAAACAACAATTGGGGCATTAGTCAATTGTTTCTTAAGAATCTCAAATGCTTTCCTGCAATTATCTGAAAATTCAAACTTCGCATCTTTCATCAGTAGGTTAGTCAAAGGTTTTGAAATTTTTGAAAAATCTTTTATAAACATTCTATAAAAACCTGCATGTCCTAAAAAACTTCTAATTCCTTTAACAGTGGTAGGAGGGGATAATCCTGCTATAAGATCAAATTTAGCCTTATCAACCTCTATCCCTTAGCAGAAATTTTATTTCCTAAAACAATTCCCTCTGTTACCATGAAGTGACATTTTTCCCAATTAAGAACTAAATTTGTCTCTTCACATCTTTTAAGCACCAAAGTCAAATGATAGAGACAATCTTCAAATGTCTTACCAAAAAGTGTGAAATCATCCATAATGATTTCCAGAAACTTTTCAGTCATATCTGAGAAAATTGCTGACATGTAATGCTGAAATGTAGCAGGAGCATTGCATAGTCCAAATGGCATTCTTCGGTAAGCATACGTACCTTGGGGGCATGTGAATGTGATTTTTTCTTGATCTTCTGGAGCAATTGGTATCTGATTATACCAAGAATATCCGTTAAGAAAACAGTAAAAACCATGGCCTGAAACTCTTTCAAGCATTTGATCAATAAAAGGCAAAGGAAAATGATCTTTCCTTGTGGCATCATTAAGTCGTCTGTAATCAATACAGACTCTCCATCCTGTGACTATTCTAGTAGATATGTGTTCATTATTTTCATTTCTTATTACTGTCATACCACCTTTCTTTGGTACTACCTGTACAGGACTTACCTAAGGACTGTCAGATATTGGATAAATGATACATGCTGCTAGAAGTTTCACCACTTCTTTCTTGACAACTTCTTGCATTGCTAGATTAAGTCTCCTTTGGGGTTGGACTATTGGTTTGCAATTTTCTTCCATGTGGATCCTATGCATACAAATAGCTGGATTGATTCCTTTGATGTCAGCTATAGTCCACCCTAAAGCTCTTTTATGTTTTCTCAAGACTTCTATTAGTTTGTATTCCTGTTCTGGAATCAAAGAAGATGAAATGGTTCCTGGAAATAATTCAGGTTCAAGAAAAACATATTTTAAATAAGAAGGAAGATTTTTGAGTTCCATTTTTTATTGAACTTCTTCTTGTGAGACTTTCTCATTTTCTGACTCTTTTTCCAGTATTTCAGCTTCTTCTCCAATTATGGGGTTATCATCACTTATGGTACGTGACCTAGCCAAACATATCTCCAATGAATCAGTAATTAACTAATTATCTTTGTATTCGTCTACGAGGTCATATAGTAAGTCAATTTGAAAACAAGATGATGACTCATCCCAGAAAATTTCATCATTTTCTGCATGTCAAAAATTACTCTTTCCTCATCAACTCGCAATATTAATTGTCCTTTATGGACATCAATAATTGCTCTTCCTGTTGCGAGAAATGGTCTACCTAAAATTAATGGTACCTCACTATTTTCTTCCATTTCAAGCACTATAAAATCTACTGGGAATAAAATTTGTCAACTCTAATAAGGATATTTTCAATAATTCCTTTTGGTCTCTTAGTACTTTGATCAGCTAATTGAAGAGACACACCAGTATCTTTCATTTCACCAAGTTCTAATTTTCAAAAAATTGAAAAAGGCATTAGATTTATTGAAGCACCTGAATCACATAATACCTTTTCAAAGTGAGTACCTCCCACGGTACAAGGAATTGTAAAACTTCCCGGATCACCAAGTTTCTGTGGAAGCTTATTTTGAAGTATAGCACTACATTTTTCTGTAAGTTTAACCGCTGAAACTTCTTCCAATTTTCTTTTACTTGACAGAATTTCTTTAAGAAATTTAACATATGAAGGCATTTGTGTCAAAGCATCAGTGAAAGGTATGTTAATGTAAAGTTGCTTTAAAATATCTAGAAACTTTGAAAACTGTTTGTCAAGTTTTTCTCTTTTCATCTTTTGGGGAAAAAGGAGAGGTACAGAGTGAGGATTTGTTATCAATTCATTTTTTAGTACATTTTTCCTTTTATCCTTTTGTTCTTTTGGAAACTTAGATTCTATTTTATTCTCACCTTCATTTACCTTTTCCACTTCTTGTGGCTTTCCTTCTCTATCTGTATATGGATCATCAAGAGATTTACCTGATCGTAGAGAGATGGCTTTGAGGTGTTCTTTTGGGTTTTTCTCAGTGTTGCTTGGTAGAGAACCTTGAATTTGTCCCGACATGAGGGTCGCTAATTGGCTTATCTAAATTACCAAATTCTTGATAGCTGAATGTTGACTTTCAACCTTCTCGTCAGTAGCCTTAATGAATTTGTACATCAGGTCTTCAAGGCTTTGTTGATGAGCTCTTTGAGGGTGCTGCTGATATTGTTGAAAGTTCTATTGCCCTTTATTTTGATTTTGAAAACCAGGTGGTCCCTGTACCTGCTGCTTTGATTAAAAAATCTTTGAGGATTTTCAGCTCCATTAGGATTGCTCCACTGAAATCCTGGATGTTTTTGTGCCATGGGACTACCAAATGAGTAAATATTTCTATAACCGATCACGTTTACCTGTTTTTCATTTTGCGTTAAAGCTTGACATTCATGATTTGGATGATTACCTTTACAAATATCACAATTTCCAAGTTGGGATGATGATTGAGCACTTACCTAAAAAGCTTCGACTTTTTATGTTAAGGTCGCAATTTGTTGTGCTAATGAATTCAAAGCTTCAATTTGATTTACTCCTGCTACTTTCTTGATAATCATTCTGTCTGAGGGCCATTGAACAACATTTTCCAAAATTTCATTAAGTAGTTGCATTACTTCTGTAGTGTTTTTTCCCATTATTGATCCTCCTGATGCCGCATCAATTACATTTCTAGCAGAGGGCTTAAGACCGTGATAAAAAAATATATAAAATGTCAGGGTCTTAGATACCATGATGTGGGCATTTTCTTAACATTGCTGATAATCTTTCCCATGCCTGGTATACAGATTCGGTATCTGTCTGCATAAAATTATTGATTTCTTTCTTCATTTTAAATGCTTTTTGCAGGTGAAAAATATTTATTAAGAAATATTTGGGTCATTTGGTCCCATGTTGTAATGGAACCTCTTGGTAGACATTGCAACCATGTTTTGGCTTCACCTTTTAATGAAAAAGAAAAAGCCGCAACCTGATAACATCTGTTGTGACTCCATTATACCTGCAGGTTTCAACTAATTCAAGAAAATCAATTAGATGGGTGTGAGGATCTTCACTTGCATCACCAGTAAACTGACATGATTGTTGAATAGTTTGAATCAAGCCTATGCGGATTTCAAAGTTGTTTGTTGCAATTAGTGGTCTCCTCACACTTGATTCTACTTCAAAATGATCTAACCTTGCATAATCATGGAGTATTCTATCACGTCGTGGTGCCACCTCATCAAAATGTTCTTCTACTTTATGTGGTGGAAGTTGGTTATTGAGTTCTTGTGATGACCCGGCCGGTCGTCTTAAGAATTAACACCCTGATCCCTTATTAACTACTTCTCTCGAGTTTATTTCTGCTATTTTGATTTTTCGGGATGTTCGGTTTTAAGTTTCGGAGAGTTTTGGGACACTTAGTCCCTAAATGAGAGCTTAAGTGTTGGAAAGTTTACCGTAGTTGGAACAGTGTGAAGACGACCTCAGAATGGAAATCTGATGGTTCCGTTAGCTCCTTTGGGTTATTTCGGGGTTAAGAGCGTGTTCGGATTGTGTTTTGGAGGTCCTTAGCTAAATTAGGATTGAAATGCCGGAAGTTGAATTTTTGAAGTTTCTGGTCCGATAGTGAGATTTTGATCTGAGGGTCAGACTGGAATTCCGGAAGTTGGAGTAGCTCCGTAGTGTTTAATGTGACGTGTGTGAATAATTTCAGGCCATTCGGATGAGTTTTGATAGACTTTTTGATCAAAAGCGTATTTTGAGGAAATTTGGAGTTCTTAGGTTTAAATCCTTGGTTAATTCAAGGTTTCAATGTTGTTTTAAGCGTTTTAAGGATTGGTACAAGTTTGAATAAGGTATTAGGTGATGTTGTGATTTTGGTTGAGGTCCCAGGGGCCTCGAGGTGTTTTCGAATGGTTAACGAGAAATTGAGGAACATGTTGCAGCTGCTGTATTTTTGCTGCTTCTGGTATTCTCACATCTGCGGTTTGGGGACCGCAGATACGGAGCCGTAGAAGCGGCGTAGAAACCGCAGAAGCAGAATTTGGTAATTTCCTCAGGAACCGCAGATTCGGTGGAATTACCACAGAAGCGGTACCGCATCTGCAGATTGGGAGTCGCAGATGCGACATTTGTTCCGCAGATGCGGTCCCATCACCAAATTCTAGACCACAAAAACAACCCGCTCCCCATCACCATTGCAATACATGCCACATTTCAGACAACACCCCACTGCTCATCCCTGAACCACTAAATTCCACAAATGATCATCTCCACAACGCCCCCATCTATGTGGAAACCATACCACACTATACTCAAACTATTTCAAGCACACCTGAGTCTGATGACAAAGACTCTCTTATCAGGAATCTGGCCGCAGAACTCAAGAAGCTGACTAGCCGAGTTTAGAGTATCGAAGGAAGCAAGGGCATTGAGGGACTGAATTACGAGGACCTCTGCATTCAGCCAGATGTCGAACTTCCTGAGGGGTACAAACCTCCCAAGTTCGATATGTTTGATAGCACAGGGGATCCTAGAGTCCATTTGAGGACGTACTACGACAAGTTGGTCGGAGTAGGAAGGGATGAAAAGATTCGCATGAAGCTCTTTATAAGAAGCCTGAAAGGAGACGCTTTGTCTTGGTACATTAGCCAAGACCCGAAGAAGTGGTTAAATTGGGTAAGTATGGCGTCCGATTTCATGAACAGGTTCAGGTTCAGCATGGAAAATGCACCAGATGTTTTCTACATCCAGAACTTAAAGAAGAAACCCACGGAGACATTCCGCAAGTATGCTACGCGTTAGAGATCAGAAGCTGCTAAGGTCAGATCGACTTTAGAAGAAGAACAAATGAACAGGTTTTTCGTCCGAGCTCAAGACCCACAGTACTATGAGAGGTTAATGTTGATTGAAAGCCAGAAATTTTCCGATATCATCAAGGTAGGGGAAAGGGTCGAGGAAGGTATCAAAAGTGGTATGGTCACTAACTTTGAAGCTTTGAAGGCTACCAACAAGGCTCTACAATCTGGTGCCACGTCCAAGAAAAGGGACGTGAGCGTCGTGATGGTTGCACAGAGAATAAAATCTCCCATCAAATACCAAACCTACCCAATACCTCTACTCACATATCAACCTACCCCAAATTACCAAACACCCTCGCCCTCCTACCAAGCTCCACCACCTACTTACCAATCACCTCTGCCACCCACATATCAGCCCACTTCACCCAGATATTCCCAACTCGCACATGTTTACCAAGCCTATAATGCTCAACCCACTCACTATCAATCACCTCCCACCCGCCAAAACTTTCCTAGACCCCGACTAAACTTCGACCGCAGACCCCCCAAACAGTCCACTGCCATTGCCGAACCTATCGACCAACTGTATGAAAGGCTCAAAGCTGTTGGTTACATCACCCCTATCCCTGCCATAAACCCCGAAAACCCCTCCTAATGGGTAAACCCAAACAAAACCTGTGCATACTATTCCGGCATGAAGGGGCATACCATTGATGATTGCCGCTCTCTGAAGGATAAGATCCAAGATTTGATTGACAACAAGATCATCGTAGCAAAGGAGCCAGCTCTGAATGTCCGCAACAACCCTCTGCCTGACCACAAGGGTGGAGGCATTCACATGATTGAGATAGAGGACAATTGGGACCCCAAAGGGTCGATCGGATTGATCGCTAAAGGTGACAAGCCAAAGAAACCAACGGTCACACTTAATCCGATTATGGTCCAGATCTAGCCTTCTGAAAACACTGAAGTAAACATGCCCATACCACTTGAGTCTGAATCACCTTCTTCTGCAAAGACGTCAGCGCCGATTGAGGTCAAGTTTGGGTCCCCAAAGGCACATGTACCATTTGAAGTTGCTGTGTTACCTTCCAAAGCAAGGGTGTCCATTCTGGTAGCAATGTTGGCCATAGCACCATTCCATACAAATGCCATACCTTGGGATTACACAACCGAGGCAAGGAGGAGAGGAAAAAACAAATCCGGAGAAGCAGTTGCGGCACAGGGGATGACAAGAACCGGCAGGGTTTATACCCCAGAACATCTAGTTGAGTCCAGTAAGCAGGCCTCTGGACGACCAACCGTCACTGAAACTAGTTCTGATGATCTCTAGAGGAAGATACAAGCCAAAGAGTATTCGGTCATTGATCAGTTGAACAAAACGCCGGCCCAGATCTCTATCTTGACTCTGCTACAAAGCTCTGACGCACATACTAATGCCTTATTGAAGGTGCTGAGTGAGGCATATGTGCCCAGCAACATAACTGGAGGAGAAATGGCAAACCTGGTAGGGCAAATATTGGAAAGTCGCAAAATCACTTTCCACGAAGACGAGTTGCCACCTAAAGGTCTAAGCCACAACAAGGCATTGCACATCACTGTGCAGTGCAAAGATTATTTCATCACCAAAATCTTGATTGACGGAGGATCCAGCCTCAATATTTGTCCATTGGTAACTCTCAGAACATTGGGAAAGAGCCTGTATGAGATCAAGGATGGAGCCATCAATGTCAAAGCTTTCGATGGATCCCAAAGGTCCACTATTGGGGAAATCAGTTTGTGTCTACAAATGGGACCGACTTGGTTCGATGTTGATTTTCAAGTAATTGACATCCCAGCATCTTACAATTTGCTATTGGGACAGCCCTGGATCTATGCCGCTGGGGCTGTAGCATCAACCCTACATCAAGCAGTGAAATTTGAGTGGAATCACCAAGAGGTAATTATTCATGGTGACGGTAGCAATCCCATATACAGTCGCCAGACTATCCCAGCAATTGGAGGAAGAAGGAAGATAGGCGGAGAAACATACCATCACATTGAGCGAGTCAACACCGTGGACAAGGATAAATGGTGGGATAACAACATTGAAAGTATACTGAATTAGTGTGGATACGAACTTGGCAAGGGGCTTGGCAAGAATCTCCAAGGAATCGCTAAGCCTATCAAGTTGAAGAAACACGGTACCACTTTCAGTTTGGGATATGAATAAACTTGGGAGGAATTCAACCACTGGTCACCACCATGGCGCAGTCCCTACTACCCATTAGAACATCTGATACCTTGCTTGGAGTAGACTTTCCAACCAGCCGATGTCATATATGGGTCAAAAGAAGAGGAAGCACTGGCAGCAATGAGGAATTTGTTCCTAGAAGATGATGATATGGATTTCTGTGTTATTCTCGAGGAGGAGGGGGAGGAAGGCCCTTCCATACAGGCAGTAAGCAGAGGAGCATGCCTCAATAACTGGACCATCAGAACCACCAGAGCCCGGAAAGCCTCGGGGTAGCAAGGGTAAACAAAGCACCATGCATTATCTTTTATTTTTTTCTTTTAGTTGACTTTCTTTCCGCATTTTAAAATTTCGCAATAAGATCTTCAATGTTCAAAACAGTTATGGAATTTAGCAAAACATTTCAATTTTCCCCATAAACCATACTCTTATTATTTTCTCTCATTACTTTACTTATACAGCATTACTATTACTTATCTTGATGAACCGATGACTGTGACGTGCAACGAGACAACACAACAAACGGATATAGACTCAGAAGAGGATGATATACCAGAAGAGGTTGTTATAAAGAGGCTGAGGATTTTGAGAATAGACCTAAGTCCAACCTGGACGGGACCGAGATTATTAACATGGGAGATGCAGAAAATGTCAAAGAAACGTGCATCAGTGTTCATCTATCACAATCAGAAAAGAAAGAGTACACAGAATTTCTAAGGGAATATAAGGACATATTCGCCTGGTCTTATGATGACATGACTGGTCTTAGTACATCTATTATAGCTCACAAACTGCCAACCGATCCGACATGTCCAGTAGTAAAACAGAAGCTCAGGAAATTCAAACCTGACATGAGTTTGAAAATCAAGGAAGAAGTCACCAAACAAGTCAAAGCCAAGGTTCTCAGGGTAGTAGAGTGTCCAACATGGTTAGCCAATGTTGTGCCAGTACCGAAGAAGGACGGGAAGGTTAGAGTCTATGTCGACTACCGGGATCTCAACTGGGCCAATACGAAAGACGACTTCCCCTTGCCGAACATACATATTCTAATTGACAACTGTGCCAAGCATGAACTGCAGTTGTTCGTTGATTGTTTTGTTGGGTATCATCAAATATGGATGGATGAGGAAGACGCGGAGAAAACGACTTTCATTACGCCATAGGGGATGTATTGTTACAAGATGATGTCATTCAGGTTAAAGAATGTTGGGGCCACCTACATGAGGACAATGACTACTATTTTCCATGACATGATACACAAAGAGATCGAGGTGTATGTAGACGACGTCATCATCAAATCCAAGAGAGCCAATGACCACATGGAAGATCTGAGGAAGTTCTTCAACAGACTAAGAAGGTACAACTTAAAGCTGAATCTCGCCAAGTATGTATTCAGGGTTCCTGCCAGAAAGCTACTGGGGTTCACTGTGAGTCGCCGAGGAATAGAACTAGATCCGTCAAAGGTCAAATCCATCCAAGAATTGCCACCACCGAAGAACAAAAAAGAGGTTATGAGTTTCTTGGGAAGACTTAACTACATCAGTCGGTTCACAGCCCAATCTACTATCATTTGTGAACCAATCTTTAAGATGTTGAAGAAGGACACTGCTACCGAATGGACTGATGATTGTCAGAAAGCCTTCGACAAAATCAAGGAATACCTGTCAACGCCGCCAGTTTTGGTCCCACTCGAGCCGAGTAGACCTCTATTACTTTACCTCGTAGTATTGGATGGAGCTTTCGGTTGT